>NC_064826.1:114516666-114819696 GCF_024166365.1 Elephas maximus indicus | reverse complement strand
CCGAAAATCAGCCAATGAAAACCTCACGGATCACAATGATCCAATCTGCAACAAAACATGGGGATTGCAGAAGACCAGGCAGCATTTCATTCTGTTGTGCCTAGGGTCACCATGACGCAGGAGGGCCAACCTGAGAGGAGGTAACAACAACAACAACAAATCTGTTTGTATACTCATTAATGAAATATCTCAAAATAATTTAATTTTCCAGGAAATTTCATTATAGAACCAAAACTCACTTTCTGATTTAGTAATAAGGTTATCAGTATAATCAATAAGTTTCCATTATTTTTAAAAAATGGTTGCCATTTACTGTTTAACATGTAGCCAACACTGTATAGTGTCTTTATTTATATTATATTTACATGATATATAGTTATACAGCAAGCTTTATATAACGTCTATGTAAATATTTTTGCATATATTCTGTGCTCAATACTTCTTATGTATTAGTATCACTTAGACTTGTTAAATAATTGCCTGGGGTTCATTGCTATTACAATTTTACAGTTGGAACACAAACTGCTATCTTTCTGATTCCAAAGTCAGTATGCTTAAGTTAATTACTCTACGTTACTCTCTCCTGTGAAACTGGGCTTAATTGATTTATATTTCAAAAAAAGTGGACCACAATTTATGTCTAAAGAAACAGTTTTTTTATGACCTGAACTGAAGGCAGAACCTTCTGCTTTCTTCCTGTTTACATATTACTCTATTTTATAAATTTTGCTTAAGACCTATTCCTCCATGAAACGTTCATTCATTCCTTCAACAAGTATATAGCAAACTCATTCTCTGCACAGTGTTTTTTTAGGCACTGGGGGTGCTTCAGTTCAAAGATGGGCACTCTCCTCCTCTCACAGAGGTTTCAATATAGGTTAAGGTGGGGAAATAGTTAAAAAAAAGAGAGAGAGATTATATATACATATATATGTGTTGTAGTTGGTGTTTGCTGCTATCAAGTCAGTTCCAACTCATGGCAACCCCATGTGTGCAGAGTAGAACTGTTCCATGGGAATTTCAAAGCTGTGACCTTTTGGAAGCAGATTATCAGCCCCATGTTCTGAAGCATCTCTGGGTAGATTTGAACCACCAATCTTTCTGCTAGTAGTCAAGCGCTTAACAGAGCCACCCAGGGACTCAATTATATTTATATATACACATGCAAATACATGCATTCTAATTAAATAAAATTGGTTTTTTTTTGTTTCATTAATAATTTTGTGATCACCTTTTATAACCCAGGTATTTGATCCATTGAACTCCTTCGAAGACTTGATCCTGTACAAGTATCAGTTACTGATACTGTAACACTCTATTTACAATGATCTCTTCTGTGCACGTAATCACTGGCCTATTAATATTAAGAAATTTTTTTAAGGAAAAATAAAAAGTACACTAGCAGTTAGAGTACATTTTCTGTAAGAAAGAAGATATTAAAATATATATTTTAAAATATATACATAACAATATACATTTGTTTACAATACAAAACAATTCAAGACAGATTCAGAAGAGGACATGGAACGAGGGCTGTCATTGCTGATGTCAGATGGATCCTGGCTGAAAGCAGAGAATACCAGAAAGATGTTTACCTGTGTTTTATTGACTGTGTAAAGGCATTCTACTGTGTAGATCATAACAAATTACGGATAACATTTCAAAGAGTGGGAATTCCAGAACACTTAATTGTGTTCATGTGGGACCTGTACATAGATTAAGAGCCAGTCCTTTGAACAGAACAAGGGGATACTGCAGGGTTTAAAGTCAGTCTGGTGTGTGTCAGGGTTGTATCCTTTCCTCACAATTATTCAACCTGTATGCTGAGCAGATAATTCGAGACACTGGACTGTATGAAGAAGAACAGGGTGTCAGGATTGGAGGAAGACCCATTAACAACCTGTGATATGCAGATGACACAACCTCGCTTGCTGAAAGTGAAGAGGACTTGAAGCACTTACTGATGAAGATCGAAGACTATAGCCTTCAGTATGGATTACACATCAACATAAAGAAAACAAAAATCCTCACAACTGGACCACTAAACAGCATCATGATAAATGGAGAAAAAATTGAACTTGTCAAGGGTTTCATTTTATTTGGATCCACAATCAACACCCATGGAAGCAGCAGTCAAGAAATCAAGCAATGCATTGCATTGAGCAAATCTGCTGCAAAAGACCTCTTCAAAGTGTTAAAAACCAAAAATGTCACCTTGAAGACTAATGAGCCTGACCCAAGCCATGGTATTTTCAGCATATGCCTCATATGCATGCCAAAGCTGGATGATGAATAAGGAAGACTGAAGAAGAATCTGTGCCTTTGAATTGTTGTGTTGGCAAAGAATATTGAATATACTATGGAGTGCTAAAAGAATGAACGAACAAGTCTGTCTTGGAAGAAGTACAACCAGAATGTTCCTTAGAAGCAAGGATAGCAAGACTATGTCTCACATGCTTTGGACATGTTACCAGGAGGGACCAGTCCCTGGAGAAGGATATCATGCTCGGTAGAGGGTCAGCGAAAAAGAAAACTCTCAACGAGATGGATTAACACAGTGGTAGCAACAATGAGCTCAAGTATAACATCAGTTGTGAGAATGGCACAGGACTGGGCAGTGTTTCATTCTGTTGTACTTAGGGTCAGTAAGAGTCAGAACTAACTTGGCTACACCTAACAATAAAAACAAAATAAACATTACCTGCAGATTACTTGATATTTAAAAAAAATTACTTATTATAATATTTAATTTTGTTTTTGGGTGAATGTTTACACAGCAAATTAGCTTCCATTTAGCAATTTCTATATACATTTTTTCAGTACCCTAGCGGCATAGTGGTTAAGAGCTAGGGCTGCTAACCAAAAGGTCAGCAGTTCAAATCCACAATCTGCTCCTTGGAAACCCTATAGGACAGTTCTACTCCATCCTATAGGGTTGCTATGAATCAGAACTGACTCAACAGCACCTAGCAACAACAACATATATATTGTTAAGTGACATTGGTTACGTTTTTAAAAATGTGTCTACATTCTCATTATTTCCATCATGTTTTTTCTGTTTCCATTCGTCCAGCTTCCTTGGCCCACCTTAAAAAAAACCTTACATTCTCATATTTACTTTAGGATAATTATTGACCATTTAGTCTCATACAGGTAATTAAAGGAGCCCAGTACTAAGGGTGATATCATTTATTTTATAAGTTGATCTGTTATTTGGCTGAAAGGTGACCTCTGGGAGTGGCTTCAGTTCCAAGTTTAAAGGGTATCTCAGGGTGATAGTTGCAGGGGTTCCTCTAATCTCTACCAGTCCAGTAAGTCTGATCTTTTTAGGAATTTAAGTTCTGTTTCATATTTTTCTTGCATCCTATCCTGGGTCTTCTATTGTGTCCCTGGTCAGAATGGTATGTAGTGGAAGTTGGGTACCATCTAGTTCTGGTCTCAGGATAGACAAGGCCATGGTTCGTGTAGGATATTAGTCCTATAGACTAGTTTCTTCTTTGAGTCTTTGGTTTCTTTCATTCTCTTTTGCCCCAGAGGAATACAAACCAATAGTTGTATCTTAGATGGCCACTTACAAGCTTTTAAGACCCCAGACATTACTTGTGAAACTAGGATGTAAAACATTACCATTATGAATGATGTTACATGAATTAACTGAGTTGTCCCACAAGACTATGACCCTAAGCTTTCAAACTAATCCTGAGAGGTATTTGGTTATGTCTAGGAAGTATCTGTAACTGCACTCCCTGTGTACTTTATTGTATATATGAATATATATGCAGTATATACAACCATGTATATAGTTATACCCACAGATATACCTATACATACAGACCCATATACTCACATGTGCCTTCCTATACACATATATGCATACATATCTATGTATGTGGAAACACTGGTGGTGTAGTGGTTAAGCACTATGGCTGCTAACCAAAAGGACAGCAGTTCCAATCCACCAGGCACTCCTTGGAAAACCTATGAGGTAGTTCTACTCTGTCCTATAGGGTCACTATGAGTCACTATCGACTTGATAGCAATGGATTTAGTTTGATTTTTTTGGTTATCTAAGTAACAATACAAATATTTTTTGATTGTTATTACTGTTGTTGCAAAATTGTGTATGTTATAAAAAACCAAGCCAAATCCACTGCCGTCGAGTTGATTCCGACTCATAGCTAACCTATAGGACAGAGTAGAACTACCTCATAGGAGCGCCTGGCAAATTTGAACTGCCAACCTCTTGGTTATCACCCATAGCACTTAACCACTACGCCACCAGGGTTTCCATATATGTTATAGCATTTACCAAAATTGTCTCTTATTCTTATATACTTATTAATGTCGTTGTTTACCTTGGTCAAATTGTGCAGATTTCACACCTGTTTGGTATTGCCTTTCCCATCACCAAAAATAATAAGTATCTACTATCTAGAAAGTGATTCTGCCTCCCTCTCCTTTCCATCCCTGGTAACCACCAAAAAAATGTTGTTTTCTGTACGTATACCTATTCTTGTCTTTTTATAAAATCGAGACCATATATTTGTCCTTTTGTGACTGAATTTTTCACTCAGCATTATGTCTTCCAGATTAATGCATGTTATAAGATGTTTTGAGAATAAAGCCAGCATCATTATTTTTTATAGCTGCAAAGTACTCCATTGTATGTATGTACCACAATTTATTTATCCATTCATCAGTTTAGGTTGTTTCTTTCTTTTTTTTTTTTTTGCTATTGTGAATAATGCTGCAATGAACACAGGAATGCATATATCTATTCATGTCACTTCTGTTAGATTTCTAGGCTATATACCTAGTAGTGGTTTTGCTGGATCATAAGGTATTTCTATTTCTAGCTTTGTGAGGAAGTGCCATACCATTTTCCATAGTGGTTTTACTATTTTATGATTCCAGCAGCAGTGTATAAGAGTTTCAGTCCTCCCACAACCTTGCCAGAATTTGTTTTCTGCTTTTTTTTTTTTCTCGATCAATGCCATTTTAGCAGAGGTGAGATTTAATCTCACTGTGATTTTGATTTTCATCCCTCTAAGGGCTGGTAAGGGCTAGGGCTAATGATTGACAACATACTTTGATGTGTTTGTGGGCTGTCTGAATGCCTTCTTTGGTGAAGTGTCTATTCGTGAACTTTGCCTATTTTGATGGAATTCTGCATCTTTTCACTGTTGAGTTGTTGAAGTTTTCCATGTATTTTAGAGATTAGACCCTTATCGGATATGTCATTCCCAAAGAATTTTTTTCCCAGTCTGAAGGTTCTGTTTTTACTCTTTTGGTAGTCTTTTGATGAGCATAATTAATTTTTAGTAAGTCTTGTTTATCTAACTTGTCTTCTGTTGTTCTTGCATTAGTAGTTGTGCTTTATAATCTATTTCTGAAGAAAATTAGGTCCCATAGTTTTGTTCCTATGTTATCTTCCAGGAACTTTATAGTTTTCACTTTAACATTTAGGTCTTTGGCCCATTTTGAGTTAGTTTTTGCGTATAGTGTGAGATATGGATTCTGTTTCATTTTTTTCTGCAAATGGATATTCAATTTTGCCAGCATCATTTGTTAAAGAGACTGCTCCTTCTGCATAGTGGACGTTGACCCCTTGTTGAAAATCAGCTGCCCGTAGGTGGATCAATTTACTTCTGGGCTCTCAGATACATTCTTATTTGTCAATGTGTCTGTCATTGAACCAATACCAGGCTGTTTGAATTACTGTGGCTGTATACTATGTTTTTGGAGACCTGGTGATGCAATGGTTAAGACCTATGGCTGCTAACCAAAAGGTCAACAGTTTGAATCACCAGATGGTCCTTGAAAACCCTATGGGGTAGATCTACTTTGTTCTACATAGGGTTGCTATGACTCAGAATCGACTTGGCAATGGGTGTGGTCTCTTTTTTGGTATGCTATGTTTTGAGATTAGGAAATGTGAGGAAGTGTGAAGCCTCCTACTTTTTTCTTCAATTTTTCTCTGGCTATTCGAAGCCTCTTTCCTTGCCATGAGGAGCCCTAGTGGCGCAGTGGTTAAACACTCAGCTGCTAACCAAAAAGATTCGTAGTTTGAACACACCAGCTGCTCAGCTGCTCTGCAGGAGAAAGATGTGGCAGTCTGCTTCCATAAAGACTACTACTTTGGAAACTCTATGGGACCGTTTTTACTCTGTCCTTTAGGGTCGCTATGTGTCAGAATCAACTCAATGGCCATGGGTTGGGTTTGGGTTTGGTTCCTTGACATATAAAGTTGGTGATTTTTTTTTTTTTTTCAGTAAACAATGTTGTTAGAATCTGAATTGGGATTGAATTATATACATAGATCGTTTTGGATAGTATTGATATTTTCACAATGTTAAATCTTCTGACCCATAAGCAAGGAATGTACTTTTATTTATGTAGGTCTCAGTTTCTTGCAGTAATGTTTTACAGTTTTCTTTGCATAGGTCTTTTACATCCCTGGTTAGGTTCATTCTAGATATTTTACCCTTTTGGAGGCTACTGTGAATTTTTTTTTTTTTCCTTTTCAGAATTCTCATTGTTAGTGTAAAGGAACCCAACTGATACTTGTGCTGATCTTGTGTTCCCTGCCACTTTGCAATCCTTCTCTTAGATCCAGTGGTTTTCTTCTATCTCTTTGTATAAAATCATGTCATCTGCAAATACAGATAATTTTACTTCTTCTTTTCTCATTTGGATACTTTTTATTTCTTTCTTGTGTTATTGTACTGCCTAGGCCTTCCAGAACAATATTGAATGAGTGGTGATAATAAGCCTCCTTTTTTCATTCCTGTTCTCAAGGGGAAAGCTCTAAGATATTCTCCGTTGAGAATAATGGTGGCTGTTGGTTTTGCATACATGTCCTTAATTATGTTGAGGAATTTCCCTTTTATTCCTATTTTGCTACAAGTTTTTACCAGCAAAGTGTGTTAGATTTTTTTGGATTTTATCACATGCCTTTTTTGCATCAATTGATATGATCATATGAGTCCTTTGTTTTACTTATGTAGTAAATTGCATTGATTGATTTTTTAATGTTGAACCAGCCTTGCATTACTGGTACGAATCCCACCTGATCATGATGTATGATTTCCTTAATGTGTTGCTGAATTCTTTTAGCTAGAATTTTGTTGAAAAATTTTACATATATATTCATTAGGGATACTGATGTGTTTTTTATATATATATATATATATAGTTTTTTTTTTTTTTTTGGTCACATCTTTATCTTGCTGGAAACACTGGTGGCATGGTGGTTAAGAGCTACATCTGCTAACCAAAAGGTTGGCAGTTCGAAGCTACCAAGTGCTCCTTGGAAACCGTATGGGCAGTTCTACTCTGTCCTGTAGAGTTACTATAGGGTAGGTACAAGTTGGAATCGACTTGATGGCGATGGGTTTGTTTTTTTTAGCCTGGCTGGTATTGGGGTGATGCTGGCTTCATAGGGCGAGTCATGGGGTATTTCTTCCATTTCTGTTTTGGAAGAGTTTGAGTAGAATTGGTGTCAACTTTTCCCCGAATGTTTGGTAAAATTCCCCAGTGAAGCCACATAAGCTGGACTTCTTATTTGTTGGAAGATTTTTGACGACATCTTCAATTTCTTTTTTCATTATGGGTCTGTTTAGATTTTCTACTTCTATGTTAGCTTAGGTAGGTAATGTGTTTTTATAAATTAGTCCTTTTCTTCTTGGTTTTCAAAATTGTTGCAGTACAATTTTTCATAGTATCTTGTTATGATCCTCTTTATCTCAGTTGGATCTGTTGTAATGTCTTCAATTTCAATTCTTATTTTGCTTGTCTGTATCTTCTCATTTTTTTTCCTTTGATAATTTGGCCAATATTTTGTCATTTTATTGATCTTCTTGAAAAACCAACTTTTAGTCTTGTTGATTCTTTCTATTGTCTTTATGTTTTCTCTTTCATTTATTTCTGCTTTGACTTTTACTTTTTCCTTTCTTCTGGTCTTTTTCTCTTTACTATTTGTTCAAGTTGTCGGGTTAAGTTATTGATTTTGGACCTTTCTCCTTTTTTATTTTATGCATTTATTGCTATAAATTTTCCTTTGAGCACTGCTTTTGCTGCATACCATATGTTTTAGTATATTGTGTTTTCAGTCTCACTTGATTATAAAATTTTAAAAAAACCATTGCCATCATCGATTCTGACTCATAGCGATAGGACAGAGTAGAACTGCCCCATAAAGTTTCCAAGGCGTGCCTCGTGGATTTGAACTGCCAGCCTTTTGGTCAGGAATCATAGCTCTTAACTACTATGATACTAGGGTTTCCCGTTTGATTATAAGCATTTTTTTGAATTTCACTTTTGATTTCTTTTATTATTCAATAGTTTTTTAGTAATATGTTATTTAGTTTCCATTTATTTAATTTTCCTTGTTCTTCCTGTTATTGATTTCTAGTTTCATGCCATTATGGTAAGAGAAGATGCTTTGTATAATTTCAGTCTTTTAATGCTTGCTTTGTGGCTTAAAATATGGTCTATTCTGGAGAATGTTCCATTTGTGTTGGAGAAGAATATGTTTTGTGTTGCTGTTGGGTATTGTGATCTATACATGTCTCTGAGGTCCGGTTGTTTATTAATAGTGTTATTTAGATCTTCTGCATCTTTATTAATTTTCTTTCTAGTTGTTCTGCCCATCATCTAAAGTAATGTGCTAAAATCTCCTACTATTATTGCAAGTCTTTCTATTTCTCTCTCCCATTCTTTTAGAGTTTATTTTATAAGTTTTGGAACTCTGGCACGGGGTGAATAAATATTTATAATTGTTATGTCTTCTTGCTGAATTGACACTTTTATCATTATATAATATCATTCTTTGTATTTTTAATGGATTTTGACTTAAAGTCCATTTTGTCAGATATTAATATTGCCACTTTTGCTCTCTTTTGGTTACTGTTTGCTTGGTATATTTTTTTTTTCCAACCTTTGATTTCTTCTTTGTATCTTTGTGCCTAAGGTGTGTCTCTTGTACACAACATATTGATTGGTCATTTTTGTTTTTTGATCCATTCTGTCACTCTCTGACTCATTTGTCTTCTTGGATGGGGCATTTAATGCATTTATATTTAGTGTGATTTTCAATAGGTAAGAATTTACTGCTGTCATTTGTTATACTTTTTTTGTGGTGTTAGTGTTTACTTTCTGTGTTGAGCCCTTTCTGTATATGGATTTTCTTTTTATTTGGTATTTTTTTTTTTTTTTCTGTTTACTGAGTCTTTTTTTATTTCTTCTTCATTTTGGTGAGTAGATTTATTAATTTTCTTTGTGGTTACCGTGAAGTTTACATTTGACATCCAATATTTAAAACAACCTGTCATGTCTTAAAATCACTTTGACTTCCTCTGCATATGAAAGACCTGTAACTACACCATTCATTCTCCCTTTTGTTTTGAAGCCGTCATTATTTATAACTTAATATCTCTGATTCCCTGTAATCAATTTTGTGGCTTTATATTGCTTTTGTGAAGTCTTTATCTTCCTTGATATCTGGGTGATGCTGCTACACGTCTTTATCTTAGGTTGTTGGTTTTCTACCTGAAGGACTATGTTTCATATTTCTTGTAGGATTGGTCTGATGGTTACAAATTCCTTTAATTTCTGCTTATCTGAGAATGTCCTAATTTTACCCTCAAAATTGTCAAACTAAAGGAAGACAATTTTGCTGGATATATGCTTCTTGGTTGGCAGTTCTTTTCTTTCATGGCTTTGTATATGTCATTCCATTATCTTCTTACCTGCACGGTTTCTGATGAGAAATCATTGCTTAGACTTATCGAGTTTCCTTTTTAAATATTTCACTTTTCACAAGCTGCTGTCAAAATTCTTTCTTTGTTTTTGGTTCTGGAAAGTTTGAATGTGATATGCCTTTGCAAATTTCTTTTCAGGTCTATCCTGTATGGGGTTTGTTAAGCTGCTCGTATGGAAATCTTCTCATCTTCCATAATATCTACTAAGTTTTCTGCCATTATATCTTCAAAAATTCTCTCTGTACTCTTTTTTTCTCTCTTCCCTTTCTGGGATTCCTAAGATGTGTATATTACGTATCTCAATGGTGTACCACATAGCCCTTAGGCTTTTGACATTTTACTGCAGTCTTTTTTCTTATTGTTTCTCAAACAAATTAGTAGAAGAGGATTTGTTCTTTATTTCACTGATTCTTTCTTCCTTCGATTCAACTCTACTTCTGTGGCCTTTCATTGGGTTGTTTATTTCTGATATTGTTAAGCTTCTGAATTTTTAGTTGTTGGTTTTGCATGATTTCTATATCTTTATTGATTTGTCATTGTATTTCTTTATTATTTTCCTGAATTTCTTCTAGGTTTTTTTCTGTGTTTTCTTTGATCTCTTTGAAGAGCTTAAATATCCATCTTTTGAATTCTTTGTCAAGTAGTTCTGTTATCAGTTCTTCAGAAAAATTTTCTGTCCCTTTATTTTACTGGTTTGTTTGAGCCATCTTATCCTGTTTCTTCATATGATTTGTGATTGACATCTTTGAGATATTAAAGTCCTATTTAATTTATTTATATATTTCCTTATTAATTGTATGTTTGCTTGTGTTTTATCATTGTTTACTTTCGTTTTGGTATATCTGGATCTTAGTTTTCCCTTCCTCTTTATATCCTCTGCCTTCCTTTGTATTGTTTTGTAGTATCAGTCTGTGTATGACCATGGATGCTGCTGGTTGGTTGGGAGCAATTTTCTCTCACTGGTGGGTATGATGGAAACCCTGGTGATGTAGTGGTTAAGAGTTCAACTGCTAACCAAAGGCTGGCAGTTTGAATCCACCAGGTGCTCCTTGGAAACCATATAGGGCAGTTCTTCTCTGTCCTATAGGGTCACTATGAGTCAGAATTGACTCGATGGCAATGGTTTTTTTTTTTTTTTTTTTTTTGGTGGGTATGGTGGATCACATACACACAGGAATCCCTGTCATTGGGCACGTGTTTTCCCCCTGTAGGGATGCATGGAGGTGTGACAGCAGGACCCTTCTCCATTGTATGGCTCCAAGTGTCAGGTGGTCAGGATCCTTGCACAGCTCTTGTGGGACCATGTGGTCATTCCATGTTGCCATGTGCTGTTAGCGCATCCTCTGGAGAGCAGGGTAAATTGTCTTCTCAGTCTTAGGGTTGCAGTATACTTATGGGTAAGGTCTGCCCTCTGCTTTGTTATTGATTGTTGTCCTAGAGGCAGGGAGAAGGCAGTGGGTCTCTGCATATGCTCGGATGGCCTGAGGGAATAATTAGAGTGTGAGAGTGGTGTGTCTTGGGAAGATTGGCTGGGGGCCCTTGCCTTGTGGGCTGGCAAGGTTCATGATGGGCTTGGGAAGTGTGAGACAAGCAGTAAATGGGGAAAGCCACTTGAATGTCTTGTTGCACAGGCCAGGTGGAGCCCACAGTGTGCTTGGGCCAGGCATGAGGAATAGTGGGTGGTCCTCTGGGGCTTCTAGCCACATGGGCTAGGTAAGGTGAAGTGAAGGGTTTATGTCCAGTGCTTCTCGCTGCACAGGCTAGGTGTAGGAAGTGGTGGGCATGTCTCCTGTCCATCTTACTATGCTGGCTGGGCCAGGAGAAACAATGGGTGTGTGTCCAGTGCTCCTCACCTTGTGGGCTGCAGAGGGAGTGGTAAGCATGCCTCTGGTGCTCCTTAATGTGCTGATCTGGTGGGGAAAGTAGTGAGCATGTCTCTGATCTCCTCATCATGTGCACAGGGTGGAGAACAATGGGCATGTCTCAACTGCTCCTCGCTGCACTGACTGGGTAGGGAGAGAAGTGGGTATGTCTCCAGGCTCCTTCTTGCCATCTGGGCCTGGACTGGATGATCTGCAGTGTGTCTATAGGGCTTCTCTTCACACAGGCCAGGCAAGGGGAGTGATGGGCATGTGAAAAGTTGGGCAAGTCATTGATGGTGCCTTGCTACATGGGCAAAGAGGGTGAGGGAACTGCTCAACTGGGAGGGGAGGGGGCTGGTTAAGCATGGCTGGTCAAGGAGGAAACTTATGATTATTACTCTGCTGTTTCAATATTCAGTGAATGTCTCTCACCCAAATGGATGTGCACCACTGATGAAAGGACGTCCCATCTCTATTTTCTAGGTCCCTCCATTCTCTTCATTTGCCAGAAACTCTGAAGTTCTCGTCCACCTTCATGCCCTCTCCCTTTTTCCTCCACAGAATTGAGCTCTCTGTCTTATCGGTCCCTGAAGCTTCAACAATTCAGTTTGTCCATTTTTACTCCAGTGGCACTTCCCTGTTTTTCCCTAGTTTCAAAGCTTAGGGTCTCCTTTGTGTCTCCTTCTCAGGTTTGAATGGACCTGACACAAGAAGGTTAGTTCACTCAGTATCTCTGCCTCCAGCTGTGTTTTCTGTGAAGTTGCCTACCTGGGCTCCTTGCCCAGGGATGTTGTTTGCTACTGTCTCAAAATAGCCACACTGTGCTGGGCCAGTTGGCAATGTGTGAACTCTCTGAGAATCTCCATATTCCTGCTTTCATTCTAAATCTCTTTCCAGTTGGTGCTCAGTCCAATTTTTTGATCATCCCATTGATGTTCAGAGATCCAGGGTTATTGTTTGTGTCAATTTCACTTGGTGTATTGAGTCAGTGTTGTAAGGGGACATCAGGTCACAACTATCTAAGCCACCATCCTCTTCTGACCTTAGATTACTTGATATTTCCAAGGGGGATGCATTTCTTTACAAGAGTCTTGTTTGTCCCCACTATAGTCTGGTGATCAATTTACTCTCAGTTTCCTCACCCTTTCATCTCTTGGAAAGAAATGTATCATATGTTTGGTGTGTCTGGGGGAAAGGGCTAGGCTTACAAAGATCATCTCCTTCCTACTTCACCTCTCTTGGAATTTCATTACCTGCAAAAGGTACATGTTGCATACTCCTCCATCTCATATACTTCACAGCAGTAACCCCTAATTCAGCCACGGAGACTGGGCTGTGGTTTTCCAATAATGTACAGGATTAGTGGGGGCAATCAAATTTGAAATGCAGTAGTGGCATGCAATATATGGTTTCTAATTAAATACAATTTTTTTTTGAAGCTTTAAAAGCAAAACTTGTTTGGTGTAGAAAATTTAGAAAATAATAAAAATTATAATATTGGCAATAATTCCATCGTTTTTAATAAGCCATCATTTGATAGTTCATATCATTCAGTCTTTTCTATGCATATATAACATAATTGCAAAATTTCATGTATTTGTTCTTATCTTTTCTCTTATACTACAGCGCTTTTTTTGCAAATCATTTTCAAGCATTGTTTTAGTGGTTATTATTAAGAATATTTGACATAATTTACTTACATCTTAACATATATTGAGACATTTACATTATTTCTGAGTCTGATGTGCTGTTAGTGTACAAATCACTGAGTAAATACTTTTCTATACAAATTTTGTTTTGTGCTTATGATTATTACTGCAGATATAATATTAGTAGTAGTATTTGTTTACTCAGATCAATTAGTGAAAGAGTTCAGATTTCCAAAATTGCCGTATAAAATATAACCATCTTCTGGTGAGAGTTTTATTTTAAATTAAGCAAAGAAATGTTCACGGCTCTCATGCATAAACTCATTTAGTTTATTGCAAGGTAGTCAAGGCATAGAACAAAGGTAAGACACCAAAATATTTATTTAGAGCTAGAAAATCAGGGTGGGGGGTGAAAATAGTGGTGGCAGTGAGCAGAGTCTCCAACACATCATTTGATTTCAAATGTGTTCCTTAGATGTCTAGATGGTGCTTCAAGAGACTGGTCTTAGTTGGAAAAAGGTATGGGT
This sequence comes from Elephas maximus indicus, assembly GCF_024166365.1. NCBI lineage: Eukaryota > Metazoa > Chordata > Mammalia > Proboscidea > Elephantidae > Elephas > Elephas maximus. The sequence continues at coordinate 114,805,897 of NC_064826.1, read as the reverse complement.
GGAGTTTCCTCTTTTCCTGACCTCTTCCTCCCTATCTCCCACCCTCCCAAAGCACACACTTAACTTGAGTTTACCTGCTTTATGCATTTGTCCTCTTGTGCTACTCCATGACTTAAAAAAAAAAAAAAAAAAAAACAGTGGCTAAAATATTGGAAGATAAAATTGAAGGCCATGTATTTTCAACATTTTTGGGTAACATAATCCAGAATCTACCTGTGTCTCCTCACTTTTTTTTTTTAATCCAGAATCTACCTGTGTCTCCTCATATCCCTTCAGAGTGTGCTCCTTCCTCTCAGTATGGAAAATAAAATGCTCTTTGATACCTATGACCCCCAAACAGAAGAAAGAATAATTATCTGTAAACTCAAGTACACTCAAGGCCAAACTTTGAAAATAAATGATACTTACGTTTGCAGAATTTTTTTTCTCATATAGAAATATTAAAAGTTCAGTAACAAAATATTTCAAGTGATCTTCATTATCTAAATGCCACACTCAGTGAATGTACCTGCTAAAATTTTACCTCCTTTTGACATTTAGAAGAGGACTTTTTTTCTTTTTCTCACTGTTATGCTCATAAAAAATGTTAGACTGTTTCAGGAGGAGGTAACTTAATCCTGTGATTTAGAATAACATTTTATAAATGTAACTACCATTCATAATTATCTTAATTTCAGATTTGCAAAATCATTTTTTAAATGCGTGTCTCTAGAACTTACCTACTAGATGTGGAGAAAAGAAAAAAAAGTAGCTATAATGAGTTCGGAAACCCTGGTGGCATAGTGGTTAAGTGCTACGTCTGCTAACCAAAGGGTTGGCAGTTCAAATCTGCCAAGTGCTCCTAGGGTTGCTATGAGTTGGAACTGACTCAACTGCACTGGGTTTACTGGGTTTTTTAATGAGTTCATCTTGTGAAGACTTTATGCCTCTTAGTTGTGATTTCCCCCACATGTCTGTCAGTTTGTCATACTGTGGGAGCTTGTGTACTGCTGTGATGTCGGAAGCCGTGCTATCAGTGTTCAGATAGCAGCAGGGTCACTCATGGAGGACAGGTTTCAGCTGAGCTTCCAGGCCAAGACAGACTAGGAAGACAGACCCGGCAGTCTACTTCTGAAAAGCATTAGCCAGTGAAAACCTTATGAACAGCAGCCGAACATTGTCTGATATAGGGCTAGAAGATGAGCCCCCAGGGTGGAAGGCACTCAAAAGATGAGTGGAGAAGAGCTACCTCCTCAAAGGACAGTTGACCTTAATGACGTGGATGGAGTAAAGCTTTTGGGACCTTCATGTGGTGATGTGGCACAACTCAAAATGAGAAGAAACAGCTACAAAACATCCATTAATAATCAGAACCAGGAATGTACAAAGTATGAATCTAGGAAAATTGGAAATCGTCAAAAATGAAATGGAACATGTAAACATCAATAACCTAGGCATTACTGAGCTGAAATGGACTGGTATTGGCCATTTTAAATCAGACAATCATATAGTCTACTACACTGGGAATGACAGCTTGAAGAGGAATGGCGTTGCATTCATCGTCAAAAAGAATGTTTCAAGATCTATCCTGAAGTACAATGCTGTCAGAGATAGGATAATATCCCTGCGCCTACAAAGAAGACCAGTTAATAGGACTATTATTCAAATTTACGCACCAACCACTAGGGCCAAAGATGAAGAAATAGAAGATTTTAATTAGCTGCTGCAGTCTGAAATTGATTGAACATACAATCAAGATGTATTGATAATTACTGGCAATTGGAATGTGAAAGTTGGAAACGAAGAAGGATCAGTAGTTGGAAAATATGGCCTTGGTGATAGAAACAATGCCAGAGATCACAAGATAGAATTTTGCAAGATCAACGACTTCTTTATTGCAAACGCCTTCTTTTACCAAGATAAACAGCATGGACCTCGCCGAATGGAACACACAGAAATCAAATTGACTACATCTGCGGAAAGAGACGATGGAAAAGTTCAATATCATCAATCAGAACAAGGCCAGGGGGCGACTATGGAACAGACCATCAATTGTTCATATGCAAGTTCAAGCTGAAGCTGAAGAAAATCAGAGAAAGTCCACGAGAACCAAAATATGATCTCGAGTACATCCCACTTGAATTTAGAGACCATCTGAAGAATAGATTCGATGCATTGAACACTAGTGACTGAAGACCAGGCAAGTTGTGGAATGACATCATACGTGAAGAAAGCAAGAGGTAATTGAAAAGACAAGAAGGAGAAAAGACCAAGATGGATGTCAGAGGAGACTCTGAAACTTGCTCTTGAACATCGAGCAGGTGAAGTAAAAGGAAGAATTGATGAAGTAAAAGAATTGAACAGAAGATTTCAAAGGGCTTCTCAAGAAGACAAAGTAAAGTATTATGATGACATGTGCAAAGAGCTATAGATGGAAAACCAAAAGGGAAGAACACACTTGGCATTTCTCAAGCAGAAAGAACTGAAAAAAAAAAAAAAAATCAAGCCTCAAGTTGAAATTGTGAAGGATTCCATGGGGAAAATATTAAATGACACAGGAAGCATCAAAAGAAGATGGAAGGGATACACACAATCATTACACCAAAAAGAATTAGTCAATGTTCAACCATTTCAAGAGGTGGCATATGATCAGGAACGGATGTACTGAAGGAAGAAGCCCAAGCTGCACTGAAGGCATTGGCAAAAAACAAGGCTCCAGGAATTGATGGAATATCAATTGAGATGTTTCAACAAACAGATGCAGCACTGGAGATGCTTACTCGTTTATGCCAAGAAATATGGAAGATGGCTTCCTGGTCAACTGACTGGAAGAGATCCATATTTATGCCTATTCCCAAGAGAGGTGATCCAACAGAATGTGGAAATTATAGAACAATATCATTAATATCACATGCAAGCAAAATTTTGCTGAAGATCATTCAAAAAGGGCTGCAGCCGTATATTGACAGGGAACTGCCAGAAATTCAGGCCAGTTTTAGAAGAGGACGTGGAACCAGGGATATCATTGCTTATTTCAGATGGACCCTGACTGAAAGCAGAAAATACCAGAAGGATGTTTGCCTGTGTTTTATTAAGATGCGAAGGCACTTGACTGTGTGGATCATAACAAACTATGGATAACATTTCAAAGAATGGGAATTCCAGAACACTTAAGTGTGCTCATGAGGAACCTCACATGGATAAAGAAGCAGTTGTTTGGACAGAACAAGGGGATACTGATTGACTTCAAGTCAGGAAAGGTGTGTGTCAGGGTCGTATTCTTTCACCATACCTATTCAATCTGTATGCTGAGCAAATAATACGAGAAGCTGGACTATACGATGAAGAACAGGGCATCAGGATTGGAGGAAGACTCATTAACAACCTGTGTTATGCAGATGGCACAACCTAGCTTGCTGAAAGTGAAGAGGACTTGAAGCACTTACTAATGAAGGTCAAAGACCCCAGCCTTCAGTATGGATTGCACCTCAACATAAAGAAAACAAAAATCCTCACAACTGGACCAATGAGCAACATCATGATAAACGGAGAAAAGATTGAAGTTGTCAAGGATTTCATTTTACTTGGATCCACAATCAACAGGTATGGAAGAAGCAGTCAAGAAATCAAAAGATGTATTGCACTGGGTAAATCAGCTGCAAAGAACCTCTTTAAAGTGTTGAAGAGCAAAGATACCACCTTGAAGACTAAGGTGCACCTGACCCAAGCCATGGTATTTTCAGTCACATCATATGCATGTGAAAGCTGGACAATGAATAAGGAAGACCAAAGAATTGAAGCCTTTGATTTGTGGTGTTGGCGAAGAATGTGGAATATGCCATGGACTGCGAAAAGAACAAAGAAATCTGTCTTAGAAGAAGTACAACCAGAATGCTCCTTAGAGGCAAGGATGGCGAGACTGTGTCTTACATACTTTGGACATATTATCAGTTGGTATCAGTCCCTGGAGAAGGACATCCATAGTTGGCAGAGTACAGGGTCAGGGGAAAAGAGGAAGACCCTCAATGAGGTGGATTGACAGAGTGGTTGCAACAACGAGCTCAAGCATAACAACTATTGTAAGGATGGCTCAGGGCTGGGCAGCCTTTCGTTCTGTTGTGCATAGGGTAGCTGTGAATTGGAACTGGCTCAAAGGCACCTAACAACAACAACAGTTGTGATTTAGATGACAGTGGTTTCTCATCTGTCCATCTCTGCCTTATTATGCCAAACTCGAATTCCCTACTTTTACCGCTTAGAGGCCATGTGCCATTTTTAGAGACACCAAAAGTAACCAGTGTGTGCCCTATTTAGGGTTTATTAGGAGAGTTTGTAGCCTAAAAGCTTAGTCTCAAAAGCACTGTAGTGATATTCCGCCCTGAATAGCCTGAGCTGGGAGTCCTCTGGGATCATGACAGCAAGCCAGCTCAAAGGAGTCAGAAACGGCTGTCAAAAGGCAAAGGTTTACTTTATGACTTCAGTGCACTTTTATTTTAGAAACATCCCTCTCTCATTTTTTTGGTGAAAATATACATAGCAAAAATACACTATTTCAGCAATTTCTACAGGTACAATTCAGTGACACTGAGTACATTATTCAAGTTATTCAAGCATTCTTGCTATCCTTTTTCAAATTATTCAACCACCATTAACTTAAACTTACTGCCCCTAAGGTTCTCATTCCAAACTTTCAAGTTTTTGTCAATTTGTTATCACATAGATAATTCTTCAAAAGAAAACAGTGTTCAAGGCATACGTGTTTTACTAATTAAGTTTTTTTTTTTTTTTATTGTTTGGGTTAAAGAAGACTTCAGGGGATAGTTTTGTTGTAGATGGTATTTAGAGACCACTTGCTGGCTGCTGTCCTGCAGTGTCGCTATGAGTCAGAATCAATTTGAGGGCAATAGTTTTTTTTTTTTAGCTGACTGCTAAGGGTCAGCACTAGTGGTTGCATTGTTTATGGTATATGTAATGGACAGAGCTAGGAAACGTTTTTCAAGCCATTTTAAAAAATCAAATTATAAAATGCATATAGAAAATAGGAAAAAATCATACATAAGAAGCTTAATACATTTTCAAAATGTAAAAACAACCATTGAACTAGCACACAGAGCAAGCAATATAAAAGAAGTAATGTAACACCAAGCACCCTTCCTCACAATCCCCCGAGAATAATTACAAACCCTAATTTTAGCATGATAGTTTTGCTGATTTTTAAACCTCATAAAAACAGAATCCTATGATGCTTTTTTTTTTTTTTCTCAACAAGGTAAGTCTACAGTTTTTTCATTCTCCTCTCATCGATGTTAGGTAATCTATTATGCGATATACTATAATCATTTTATTCTTTCTACTTGTTGAAGGATAATAACTTTTATTCCAGTTTTGGATATTGTGAATGGTGCTGCTACTTCATTTTTGAACTAGTCTTTTGGTAACTCTAATGCATTGAATTGTGTACTCCAAAAATGTGTGTCAACTCAGCTAGGCCATGGCTTCCGGTATTGTGTGGCTGTCAACCATTTTGTGGTCTGATGTGATTATACTATGTGGTGTAAATCCTAACCTCTAGGATGTTGATGAAGTAGGATTAAAGACTATTATGTTAATAAAACAGGACTCAAACTACAAGGTCAGGCTGTATATTGAGTCAATCTCTTTTGAGATATAAAAGTGAAAACTGAGCAGAGAGAGAGGGACCTAATACCACCAAGAAAGTAGCACCGGGAGCAGAGAAAGAATAAAATGGTTACAGTATATCACATAATAGATTACCCAACGTTGATGAGAGGAGAATGAAAAAATTGTACAATTACCTTGTTGAGTAAAATTAAAAAAAAAAACACATCATGGGATTCTAGTTCTATGAGGTTTAAAAATCAGCAAAGCTAATCTATTGTGCTAAAATTAAGGTTTGTGATTATTCTCAGGGGGATTGTGAGGAATGGTGCTTCATGTTACTTCTCTGTGTGCCAGTTTGATGGTTGTGTTTACATTTTGAAAGCATATTAAGCTTCTTATGTATTATTTTTTCCTTATTTTCTATATGCATGTTATAATTCGATTTAAAGAAATTATAAAGAAGCTCCTAGACCAGGGGAAGATTGGTGACAAGGACTTTTCCCTAGAGCCAACAGAGAGAGAAAGGCTTCCCCTGGAGCTGGTGCCCTGAATTCTAGCCTCCTAGACTGTAAAAGAATAAATTTCTCTTTGTCAAATCCGTTCACTTGTGGTATTTCTGTTACAGCAGCACCAGATAACTAAGGCTATAAACATCCAGATGACATTTGTTAGTTATATCGTTAGGGATAAGATTTATGGGACATATGCTATACATACAGATTGAATAGGTATGGTGAAAGAATACAACCCTGACGCACACCTTTCCTGACTTTAAACCATGTAGTATCCCCTTGTTCTGTCTGAACAACTGCCTCTTGATATATGTAAGGGTTCTTCATGAGCACAATTTAAGTATTCTGGAATTCCCATGGTTTGCAATTTTATCCATAATTTGCAATGATGCACACAGTCGAATGCCTTTGCATAGTCAATAAAACAGAGGTAAACATCCTTCTGGTATTCTTTGCTTTCAGCCAGGATCCATCTGACATAAGCAACGATATCCCTGGTTCCACATTCTCTTCTAAAACCGGCCTGAATTTCTGGCAGTTCCCTGTCAATATACTGCTGCAGCCATTTTTGAATGATCTTCAGCAAAATTTTTCTTGTGTGTGATATTAATGATATTGTTCTATAATTTCCACATTCGGTTGGATCACCTTTCTTGAGAATAGGCAGAAATGTGGATCTCTTCCAGTCAGTTGACCAGGAAGTTGTCTTCCATATTTCTTGATGTAGACAAGTGAGCACCTCCAGCACTGCATCTGTTTGTTGAAACATCTCAATTGATATTCCATCAATTCCTGGAGCCTTGTTTTTCCCCAATGCCTTCAGAGCAGCTTGGGCTTCTTCCTTCAGTACCACTGGTTCCTGATCATATGCTACCTCTTGAAACGGTTGAACGTCAGCTAATTCTTTTTGGTATAATGGCTCTGTGTATTCCTTCCATGAGCAAATAATCTCATATAGCTGGACTATATGAAGAAGAACGGGACATCAGGATTGGAGGAAAACTCATTAACAACCTGCGTTATGCAGATGACACAACCTTGCTTGCTGAAAGTGAAGAGGACTTGAAACACTATTGAAGATCAAAGACCACAGCCTTCAGTATGGGTTGCACCTTAACATAAAGAAAACAAAAATCCTCACAACTGGACCAGTGAGCAACATCATGATAAATGGAAAAAAGATTGAAGTTGTCAAGGATTTCATTTCACTTGTACCCACAATCAACAACCATGGAAGCAGCAGTCAAGAAATCAAAAGACACATTGCATTGGGTAAATCTGCTGCAAGAGACTTCTTTAAAGTGCTCAAGAGCAAAGATGTCACCTACAAGACTAAGGTGCACCTGATCCAAGCCATGATATTTTCAATCACATCATATGCATGTGAGAGTTGGACAATGAATAAGGAAGACAGAAGAAGAGTTGATGCCTTTGAATTGTGGTGTTGGCAAAGAATATTGAATATACCATGGACTGCCAAAAGAATGAACAAATCTGTCTTTGAAGAAGTATAACCAGAATGCTTCTTAGAAGTAAGAATGGCGAGACTGCATTTTACATACTTTGGACACGTTGTCAGGAGGGATCAGTCCCTGGAGAAGGATATCATGCTTGGCAGGGGACAGGGTCAACGGAAAAGAGGAAGACCCTCAACAAGGTGGATTGACACTGTGGCTGCAACAATGAACTCAAGCATAACAACAATAGTAAGGATGGCTCAGGACCTAGCAGTGTTTTGTTTTGTTGTGCATAGGGTCGCTATGAGTCAGAACCGACTTGATGGCACCAAAGAACAACAACATGCTATACATATGTACACCTTTAGGATATACTGTTAAACCATTTTACAAAGTAGTTGTACTAGTCTGTCCTTTCATCAGTAGGGTAAGAGAGTTTCAGATGCTCCATATCCTTGCCAATATGTTTGTCATTTAAATTTTAACCTTTCTGGTAAATATGGAGTGATACTTCATTGTGGTGTTAGTTTTAAGAAATTTGTTGTCTTAGGTTGAGTTCCCTAGAGAAGCAAAACCAAAAAAGCATACATACATATATAGAGAGAGAAAGATTTATATCAAGGAAATCGCTCACATAGTTGTAGAGGCTGGAATGTCCCAAGTCGATGGGTCATGCTAGAGGCTTCTCCTGAGTCATGTAACTGCAGGGACTGGCAAATCCAAGATCGGCAAGTCAGACAGCAGAGCTCTGCCTTACAGTCTGTGAAGACCAACAAATCCCACGATCAGCAGACAAGATGGCAGGTAAGCTGCTAGCTCAAGACCCAAAAAGTGGAGGTCAGATGAGCAGGGGCCAGCGGCAGGATCCAGAGCTAGCAAAACTCACAAAACTTACCTGAAAGCCCACCTATACTGAATGCAGGCCACACATCCAAGGATACTCTCTTTCAACTGATTGGCTACTCACAGCAGACCCTATCATGGTTTTTGCTGTTAGGTGACATCCAGTAGCTTCCAGCTCATAGAAACATTATGTAAAACACAATGAAAGACTGCCCAGTCCTGTGCCATCCTCACAATCATTGTTATGCTTGAGCCAATTGTTGCAGCTACTGAGTCAATCCATCTCACTGAGGGTTGCTTGGTCATCTGGTACTGCTATAACAGAAATACCTCAAGTGGATGGCTTTACCAAAGAGAAATTTATTTTCTCACAGTCTAGTAGGCTAGAAGTCCAAATTCACTGAGCCAGCTCTAGGGGAAGGCTATCTTTCTGTCAGCTCTGGGGGAAGGTCCTTGTGAAGGGTCAGTCTTCCCTTGGTCTGGGAGCATCTCAGCACAGGAACCTCAGGTCCAAAGGATATGCTCTGCTCCTGGTACTGCTTTCTTGGTGGTATGGGGTCTCCCATGTCTTTCTGCTTGCTTTTCTCTTTTATATCTCAAAGACACTGGCTTAAGACCCTATCTAATCTTCCATATCTCATCAATGTAACTGCCATTAATATATCTCATTTCATCATAGTTATAGGATTTACAACACATAGGAAAATCACATAAATGGTGGACAATCGCAAAATACTGGGACTCATGGCCCAACTAAGTCAACAGATATTTTTAGGGGACACAATTCAATCCATGAAAAGGGTCTTCCTCTTTTTTGATGACCCTCTATTTTAGCAAGCATTATGCCCTTCTCCAGGGATGGGTCCCTCCTGATAACATGTCCAAAGTACTCGAGATGAAGTCTCACCATCCTTGCTTCCAAGGAGCATTCTGGCTGTACTTCTTCCAAGACAGTTTTGTTCATTCTTCTGGTAGTCCATGGTATATTCAATATTCTTCAACAATACCATAATTCAAAGGAGCCATTTCTTCTTTGGTCTTCCTTATTCACTGTCCAGTTTTTGCATGCCTAAAAAATACCATGACTTGGGTCATGTGCACTGTCTTAGGGTGGGTTATCTAGAGAAGGAAACCCAGTAAAGTGTATGAATATATATATAGAGAGAGATTCATATCAAGGAAAAGGCTCACATGGTTGTAGAGGCTAGGAAGTCCCAAGTCTGTGGGTCAGTATAGAGTATTCTCCTGATTCATGTAGCTGCAGGGGAGGTAGATCCCAAGATCTGCACATGAGAGAACAGGGCTCTTGCTCACAGGCTGCAAAGATTGATGAATCCCAAGATTGGCAGGCAAGACCACAGGAAAGCAACTAACTCAGGTCCCAAGTACTGGAGGTCAGATGAACAGGAGCTAGCTGCAGGATCCGGAGTGAGCAAAAGCCCTGGAATCTTACTAGAATGTCAACTTTTGTTTGACTCAGACCACATGCTCAAGAAAACTCCCTTTCAACTGATTGGCTACTCACAGCAGATCCTATCATGGAGGTGATCACATTATATTAAATCTCATCACAGAAATGATCACAACATCATGTAACTGTCAAACCACTGAGAACGATGGCCCAGCCAAGTTGACACACAACCTTGACCATCACTTGAACCTTAGTCCTAAAAGTGACATCTTTGCTTTAAAAAGGTCTTTTGCAGCAGATTTTCCCAGTGCGATATGTTCTTTGATATCTTGACTGCTGCTTCTATGGGCAGTGTTTCTGGATCCAAGTAAAATGAAATCCTTGACAACTTCAATATTTTCTCCATTTATTATGATGTTTCTTATTGGTCCAGTTGGGAGGATTTTTGTTTTCTTTATGTTGAGATTCAATCCATACTGAAGGCCGTGGTTCTTGATCTTCATCAGTAAGTGCTTCAAGTCTTCTTCATGTTTGGCAAGCAAGGCTTTGTTGTCTGCATATCATAGGTCATTAATGAGTATTACTCCAATCCTGATGCTGCATTCTTCTTCATACAGTCCAGCTCCTTGGATTATTTGCTCAGCAAACAGACTGAATAAGTATGGTGAAAGGATACAATGCTGATATACATATTTCCTGATTTTAAACCACACAATATGCCCTTGAAGTAAAAGAGCTGAATAGAAGATTTCAAAGCGTGGCTCGAGAAAACAAGGTAAAGTGTTATGCTGACGTGTGCAAAGACCTGTAGATAGAAAACCAAAAAGGAAGAACATGCTCAGCGTTTCTCAAGCTGGAAGAACTGAAGAAAAAATTCAAGCCTTGAGTTGCAATAGTGAAGGATTCTACAGGAAAAATATTAAATGACACAGGGAGCATCAAAAGAAGATGGAAGGAATACACAGAGTCACTATACCAAAACTGGTCTATGTTCATCTGTTTCAGGAGGTAACATATGATCAGGAACTGATGGTACTGAAGGAAGAAGTCCAAGCTGTGCTGAAGGAATTGGCGAAAAACAAGGTTCTGGGAATTGGGGGAATACCAATTGAGATATTTAAACAGATGAAGCACTGCAAGTGCTCACTTGACTATGCCAAGAAATTTGGAAGCCAACCGACTGGAAGAGATCCATATTTATGCTTATTCCCAAGAAAGGTGATCCAACTGAATGTGGGAATTATTGAGCAATATCATTAATATCACCTGCAAGCAAAATTTTGCTGAAGATCATTCAGAAGCGGCCACAGCACTATAACAACAAGGAAGTGCCAGAAATTCAAGCTGGATTTAGAAGAGGAAGTGAATCCAGGGATATCATCGCTGATGTCAGATGGATACTGGCTGAAAGCAAAGAATACCAGGATGTTTACCTGTGTTTTATCGACTATGTTAAGGCATTCAACTCTATGGTTCATAACAAGTTATGGATAACACTGCGGAGAAAGGGAATTCCAGAACACTTAATCTTGCTCATGAGGAATCTGTACATGGATCAAGAGGAAATTGTTTGAAGAGAACAGGAATTTTACTGCATAATTTAAAGTCAGGAAAGGTGTGGGTCAGGGTTGTATTGTTTTATCATACCTATTCAATCTGTATGCTGAGCAAATAATCCGAGAAGCTGGACTATATGAAGAAGAATGGAGCATCAGGATTGAAGGAAGATTCTCTAACAACCTGTGTTATGCAGATGACAGAACCTTGCTTGCTGAAAGTGAAGAGGACTCGAAGCACTCACTAATGGAGATCAAGGACCACAGCCTTCAATATGGATTACACCTCAACATAAAGAGAACAGAAATCTTCCCTACTGGATCAATAAGCAACATCGTGATAAATGGAGAAAAGATTGAGATTGTCAAGGATTTCATTTTACTTGGATCCACAATCAATATCCATGGAAGCAGCAGTCAAGAAATCAAAAGACACATTGCATTGAGCAAATCAGCTGCAAAAGACCTCTTTAAAGTGTTGAAAAGCAAAGATGTCACCTTGAGGAATAAAGTACACCTCACCCAAGACATGGTAGTTTTAATCGCCTCACACGCATGTGAAAGATGGACAATGAGTAAGGAAGGCCAAAGAAGAACTGACGCCTTTGAATTGTGGTGTTGGTGAAGAATATTGAATATATGCCATGGACTGCCAAAAGAATGAACAAGTCTATCTTGGAAGAAGTACAACCAGATTGCTCCTTAAAAGCGAGCATGGTGAGGCTACATCTTCTCACATACTTTGGGCATGTTATCATGAAGGATGATTCCCTGTTCAAGGACATCACGCTTGATGAAACAGAGGGTCAGAGAAAAAGAGGAAGACCCTCAATGAGATGGATTGACACAGTGCCTACAACAATGGGCTCAAGCATAGGAACAATTTTGAGGATGCCACAGGACCGGGCAGTGTTTTGTTGTTCTGTTGTGCAAAGGGTTGCTTTGAGTTGGAATGGACTCAACGGCACCTAACAAAAATAACAGTCCAATTAACAGTCATAGAACCATGACCCAAAACCTCCAAACCAAGCAACGAAATCCCATGAGTTTTTCTTTGTACATAAGCAGCATCAGAAGCTACTTTTTGTTACTGTTGTTATAGATATACCTATCACATAGATTTCTCAATTTAACTCTTTACAGGTGTACAATTATTGACAGCACTTAACAATAATCAACTTTGCAACCTACACTTAATTAGTTTGCTTTTTCCATTGTAGTAAACTGAAACTCAGTACTCCATAAGTAATAACTACCCCTTTCACCCTTCCTCCTGCTCCCAGTAACAACTAATGAACTTTGATCTCTATACATTTACCTGTTTTTATCTTTTTATATAAGTGAGGTCATACAATATTTTTCCTTCTGTTATTGACTTACTTGACTTGGCATAGTATCTCTAAGTTCCATCCATATTATAGCATATATCAAGACTTCATTTATCTTACTGGCTGATACTGTTCCATTGTATGTATGTACTACATTTTTATCCATTCATTATAATTTTTTGAAGGTTCGTCCATGTTGTATTATGTACTTCATTCAATTTTATGGCTGAATAATGTTGCATTGTAAGGATACATCACATTTACTTATCCATTCATTAGTTAATGGACAGTTAATTTGTTGCCACTGATCGTATCTGTAATTTAAGGTAGAAAACTACATAACAGATTTGAGAAAGATTTCTTTTCTTTTTTTCCAATAAAAGCACGTATCTCTATAAAGTTTCCTCTGAGCGCTGCTTTAGCTGTACTTCACACATTGTACGTTATAGTTTTTATTTAAAAAATATTTTCTAATTTATCTTGTGATATTTTCAATCACAGGTGTATTGTACAAGTCTTGTTTTTAGTTATTTTATGAGTCGGAGTCGACTCGATTGCACTGGGTTTGGTTTTTTTTTTTTGGTTTTTTTAATTGCTATTAAATAGGAGTAAGGAGGTTCCGTCTATAATAGGTGCTCTGCAAAATATCTATACTGACATGGTACATGCCTATCACCTGGAAAATGACTCTGTTTCTTTCTCTTTTTCTTTAGCATGGAGTTTGACTGAATTATATTGGATGTGCCTGTTCTAGAATTTTCAAAGTTTTCTAAGGTTCAAAGAGTTCTCTAGGATATCAATAAAAAATTCCTTTCCTGAATAAAGAAATCCTTTGCTAACAAAACTACTTCTTCCATCTGTATCAAATATTCTCCAGATTTTGCTAAAAACTATACTGTGAGGACATTGGTATGCAGTATTCAGTATTTCAGCAAATATATGCAGGTTTTCTGAGTGAAGAATATAAACATCGTGGCATTGGTGGAATCTGTGATTCTATGTAATCAAGATTAAACTAAATAGTTGAACTATTGTGGTATTGTTTTGCTGTCAGAATTTTTTTTTTTTTTTTAATAGTACACAGGTATTATGCTGAAGAATCCAACTTCCTGTATCTGGAGCCCTAAAAGCGAATTGTTAGATCAACCTAGCTGAAAGAAGTTATTTGATGAAAGATGGGAAGACAAGTTAGCATCAAAGAGATTTCAAAGTGCAGGAAATTGTAGTTCAATTATGATTATCATAATATCAAAATCCACAAGCAAAAATCAAAACAAATGGATATAATCATTTTTTTTTGAACTGGTAAAATCTCTAAAATTGTGGTTCTTTAATTTTTGGGCATCTAAGAATCACCTGGAAAAGTTATACAGATTCTTATCAAAGATTCTAGCACAGTAATTTTTTTGGCTGCATGTTGATAGTAACTACCGGTGATTCTGCTGTAGGTAGCTCACTGATTGCAGTTTAAGACACGCTGGTCCAGAATATCTTACACAAATGTTAATGTTAACAATTTGGGTTGCATAATTCCTGGCTTTCTAAACTAAGATGGACTTTCTTTTTTCAACCTCAGTTACCTTTAGGATTTCAAAAAACTTTAAGTCACTGCCAATAAATCATTGTAATATTATGATTTATTCAACTAGGAACCTAGCTGCTCCACTCACCCCCACTGCCTTCCCTTAGGTGGTTATGTTGCTAAGCAATACCCATCCCACCCTTTCCGGGATTAATCCACTCAATCCCTGAATAATAACCTGTAAAAATTTTCGATCACCTCATACACATGTGAAAGCTGGATGATGAATAAGGAAGACCCAACAATAACTGATGCCTTTGAATGGTGGTGTTGGCAAAGAATATTGAATATACCAGGAATGCCAAAAGAATGAACAAATCTGTCTTGGAAGAAGTACAATTAGAATGCTCCTTAGAACCAAGGATGACGAGACTACGCCTCACACACTTTGAACATGTTGTCAAGAAGGCTCAGTTCCTGGACAAGGACTTTACGCTTGGTAGACTAGAGGGTGATGGAAAAAGAAGACCTTCACGAGGTGGATTGACACAGTAGTTGAAACATCAGATTCAGGTGTAACAAGAAATACAGATTTGTAATCAGGAATCCGGGAATTATGTGTAGCTATAAAAAAAAAAAAATTTTTTTTTTTTTTTTTTAATCGATATAGATAAGCCCTGGTGGCACAGTTAAGAGCTCAGGCTGCTAACGAAGAGGTTGACTGTTCAAATCCACCAGCCGCTGCTCCTTGGAAACCCTATGGAGCAGTTCTAATCTGTCCTATAGGGTTGCTATGGGTTGGAATTGGGTGAAATGCAATGATTTGGGATTTTTTGATACATTTGGTAGACAGATATAAATATAGATATAAATTTGTATGATGCTTTATATTTTACAAAGAACTGTTGCACATTTATTTTATTTGAGCTTTAAAATATCACTATAAGTTCCATAGATCCTATTTGATTTTAAATATCTCTGTTACTTATGACCTTCCAACTCCATAAATACTTAGGACAAGGATGGTGTCTTATTCAGATGGGTATCCCTACAGGGGTGCTGGAGAACATCCTCCACTCTTTCTTCCTAAAGGATATATGAATGGCAAACATTCTGTGACTGAATGTCTGATAATATCTTGATCTTGTCTTCACTCAGGAGAGTGGTTATTTCTTGGAATATGGCAGATATTTGTTAATCGCTGTCATCTTACAGAAAGGAACTCGAGACCCTGAGAAGTTAATATGCTTATCGAAAGTCACTCACGTGATCAGATGTAGAGTCCAGTGACAGAACTCAAATCCTCTCTTTGAAATAATTTAGTCATGAAATAGTTATTCCTTACTCATCTAACATTTGTTAAATGTCTATTATGCTCCATTTGCTAGCAATACAAAGGTGAATAAAGATACTTTTCTTTCCTAAGAAGTTCACAGTATAGTCATGAAGACAGAAATGTTCTTCCTTTATTCTATTTTGATCAGACTGAATCATTGTTCACTTTATAGATCCTGTGCCTTACTAAGACTGTGCCCTTGAACCTGTATTCCCATCCCCCTCCCCAACCAGTTGTTCTTAAGGTTAGTGCTTAATCTTCAACTATTTATACCTCCTGTTACATGAAGCTTCCATGGATGGCATCTCTTCCAGGCTGGAAGTCTACTCTTCCTTTACTGTATTCCCAAAACACTATTTGTACCTTTTATATCACCCATCACTTTCTACTTGCCATAACCCAGTGCCTTCGAGTCTATTCCAACTCATAGTGACCCTGTAGGACAGAGTAGAACTGCCCCATAGAGTTTCCAAGGAGCGCCTGATGGATTTGAACTGCAGACTCATTGCACTTATGAATTTGTAGCTAGATTACACAGACAAAACTGTTAAAAACTTAATGATGTCTATTTTTTTGTCTCTGTAACTGAGCTTAGTAAACCTCCCTGCCCTGTACATTAGTTGTCCAGTAGGTTTAATCCATTAATATAAATGAATAACAATCCCTTATTTCCCTCTGCTAAAATAACAAGTTCTCAGAATGGCCTTCCTTGACCACCCAATCTAAAATAGCTGCCCCCATTATTATCTATCATCATTCACTGCTATTTTTCTTTAAAACACTGGTTATTGTATTATACAATTATTTTGTGTAGTGTACACTAGCCTTTATACTCCCTAAGGGTAAGGTAGAAACCCTGGAGATATAGTGGTTAAAAGCTACCCTGCTGACCAAAAAAGTTGACAGTTCGAATCCACCAGGTGCTCTTTGGAAACCCTATGGGGCAGTTCTACTCTCTCCTTCAGGGTCGTTATGAGTCAGAATTGACTGGATAGCAATGTTTTTTTTTTTTTTTTAAGGGTAGGGTTGCGGTTTATTTCATTACTATACTGCTTGTGACTGAAATAGTTATTTGACATCTAGAATGTGCTTGAAAAATACCTCTAAATAAATGAATTGATTATTAATATTTGAAAAAAAAATGGCACTAAGAAAGTAAAACAAAAGCATTTGAGCAATAGCACTGACTCAGAGGTGCCAAAGACATTTTGCAACAAATAAATTAGATAAACATTTTCTCTACCCTCCTCTCCATTTTTGGGTATGAACAAACACCTGCTGGTTTCCGCCTGGCAGGGCTTCAATGATTAATGAAGATACTTCTTCATATGTTTGAATAAGAGCTTAATGTTTTCTAGTCAGAGCTAGAGGCACTACACGTAAAAAAAAATCATAACCTGGAGTTCTAATAACAAGAAAATTATCACTGAATGGAAATAATGAATGAAAATCCATGTTTTGTTATTATTATTGTTGTTTTTTAATAAGCCTTCATTATCTACTGAGACATTTAGGGGAAACATTGTCATTTTGTTCCCAGAAAAAATAGATGTAAATATTTTATATGGTTATAAAAACACTGAATCAATCCAGATTTAACAAGTATTTATGGAACACTTGTTATAGACAAATTATCTGGGTATTTCATAAAAATCTCACAGAAGTATTAAATAATCCTCCCTCTACACATGTGGAAGCTGTAACTCAGTGAGATTAAATGGCATGGCATAATGACTTCATAAATACTAACAGAAGAGTTTCTGAAACCACTCTTTAGCTTGTTTTTGAATTAATCAGCCAACATTTTATAGTGTTCTAAGATCCGTAAATGATTACTAAGAAAACATGTAAGTGAACTGCTACACCCTCTGGGGATCTCTGTCATACAGTTTGTTTCTTTGTGATAGAATATATTGTTGTTGTTGTTAGGTGCTGTTGAGTTGAATCTGACTCATAGTGACCTTATGTACAACAGAACCAAATACTGCCCAGCCCTGTGCCATCCTCACAATTGCTTTTAGGCTTGAGCCCATGGTTCTAGCCACCATGTCAATCCATCTCATTGAGGGTCTTCCTCTTTTTTGCTGACCCTCTACTTTACCAAGCATGATGTCCTTCTCCAGGAACTGGTCCCTCCTAATAACATGTCCAAAGTAAGTGAGATGAAGTCTCGCCATCCCCACTTCCAAGGAGTTCTCTGGCTTTATTTCTTCCAAGACAGACTTCTTCATTCTTCTGGCAGTCCATAGTATATTCAGTATACTTTGCCAACACTTTAATTTAGAAGCATTAATTTTTCTTTGATCTTTCTTATTCATTTTCTAGCTTTTGCATGTGTATGAGGGGATTGAAAATATCATGGCTTGGGTCAGGCACACTATTGTCTTCAAAGTGATGTCTTAGCTTTTTAACACTTCACAGAGATCTTTTGCCCAATGGAATTTGTCGTTTCATTTCCTGGCTGCTGCTTCCATGGGCATTGATTGTGGATCCAAGTAAAATGAAATCCTTGACAACTTCAATCTTCTGTCCATTTATCATGATGTTGCTTATTGGTCCAGATGTGAGGATTTTTGTTTTATTTAGGAGGATGTTTGTTTTATTTATGTTGAGGTGTACTCCATACTGAAGACTGTAGTCTTTGATCTTCATCAGTAAGTACTTCAAGTACTTTTCACTTTCAGCAAGAAATGTGTTATCTGCATATCTCAGGCAGTTAATGAGTCTTCTACCAATAGAGATATCACATTCTCCTTCATATAGCCCAGCTTCTCAAATTACTTTCTCAGCATACAGATTGAATAAGCATAGTGAAAGATACAACCTTGACACACACCTTTCTTGATTTTAAACCATGCAGTATCCCCTTGCTCTGATGGAAAGGTTGCCTCTTCGTCTATGTACAGATGCTGCATGAGCTCTACTTAGAGTTCTGGAATTCCCATTCTTTGCAAAGTTATCCATAATTTGTTATGACCCACACAGTTGAATGCCTTTGCATAGTCAATAAAACACAGTTAAACATCTTTCTGGTATTCTCTGCTTTCAGCCAGGATCCATCTGACATCAGCAATGATGTCCCTCATTCCACATCCTCTCTGAATCCTTCCTTGTCAATAGACTGCTGCAAATATTTTTGAATTGTCTTCAGCAAAATTTTACTTGTGTGTGATATTAATGATATTGTTCAATAATTTCTGCAATCTGTTGGATCACCTTTCTTTGAAATGGCACAAATATGGATCTCTTCTAGTCTGCTGGCTAGGTAGCTGTGTTCCAGATTTCTTGGCATAGATGAGTGAGCATTTCCACTACTGCATCTGTTTGTTGAAACATCTCAGTTGGTATTCTGCCAATTCCTGGAGCCTTATTTTTCACCAGTGTCATTCGTGCATCTTGGACTACTTCCTTTAGTACCAGCAGTTCTTGATCATATGCTGCCTCCTGAAATGACTGAACATCAACCAGTTCTTTTTGGTATAGTGACTCTGTGTATTCCTTCCCTCTAGTTTTGATGCTTTCTGCATCATTCAATTTTTTTGCTCATAGAAGACCTCAATAGGGCAACTCAAGGCTTGAAGTTTTTGTTCTGTTCTTTCAGCTTGAGAAATACGGAGAGTATTCCTTCCTTTTGGTTTTCTAACTCCAGGTCTTTGCACATTTCATTATAATATTTTACTTTGTCTTCTCCAGCTGCCCTTTGAAATCTTCCCTTCAGCTGTTTTACTTATTTCTTCTATTTGCTTTAGCTACTCTACATTGTAGAGCGAGTTTCAGAGTCTCTTCTGATGTCTGTTTTGGTCTTTTCTTTTCTTCCTGTCTTTTTAATGACCTTTCACTTTCTTCATGCATGATGTCCTTGATGTCTTCCCAGAACTCATCTGGTTTTCAGTCATTAGTGTTCAATGTGTTAAATCTACCCTGAGATGGTCTCCAAATTCAGGTGGGGTATACTCAAATTAATATTTGGGCTCTCTTGGACTTGTTCTAATTTTCTTCGGTTTCAACTTGAACTCGCATATAAGCAATTGGTTATTCTGCAGTTGGCCCCTGGCCTTGTTCAGACTGATGACATTGAGCTTTTCCATTGTCTCCTTCCACAGATGTTGTCAATTTGATTCCTGTGTTTTCTATCTGGTGAGGTCTGTGTGTAAAATAGCCATTTATGTTGTTGAAAAAAGGTATTTGCAATGAAGAAGTAGTTGATCATGCAAAATTCTATCATTCGAACTGTAGCATCATTTTTATCACCAAGGCGATATTTCTCAACTACCAATCCTTCTTAGGTTCCAACTTTCACATTCCAACTGCCAGTAATTATCAATGTATCTTAATTACATTGAATAAATATATTGTCAGAGATATTGTTGTATGCTAACAGCAACTAACTGGTGTCCTCAACTCATCGAATTCCATAGATTTTTGCTTCTTTTCTCCTCACTAGCTTTGATGTTTTCTTCCTTACATTGACCTTAACAGAGAGATGCAGAACTCAAGCAGTGGGCATGCCAAGGCAAGCTAGTTTTCTCTCACTATCTAAGTACATTTGTCTAGGTCTCTTGCTTAGTTTGGGTTTTCCCAGAAGCAGACCCTGAGATAGGTTCCAATACTTTATTTAGGAGATAGTCCTGGGAAGTACTGTTAAGGTAAGAGGAAGTGAGGCAGGAAAGAGAGGAAAACCCATGCTATGGCAGTGTGTCTTAGTGAACATAGTACTATGGGGGTTCCCTCTGGGAACATGTATAAAACAATTCTCTGAGTTATCCCAGATGAAAGACAAGGAAGCCGGGTTATTCATCCTTCATTTGTTGAGGTATGTTCCCTACAGCACTAATATCCACTCACTTCCAGCCTGCCCAGTTCATTGACTTGGGCCTGCTCAAGTGGCAAGGGGAAGCTTTCAGGCAGAAACCCAAAGGGGCTTGGAGTAGGAGATCAGCAGTGTACATGGCAACAATGTAAGGACATGAGTGATGCACCACCTGCATTATTGTGACCTGTGACCCTCCATCTACCTTCATTTATTTCTGCTTGAAATCTGATGCCATCAATCAGATCCCTTGCTCCCCATAGCCCGCTTCAACTGCAGCTTCTTTCCTTCAAAAAATTCGCTTAGAATGCATTAACTGAGTTTCTGTATGAAGCCAGTCACGTTTTGGGGCCAGGCACTCCTTGGAAACTCTATGGGGCAGTTCTACTCTGTCCTATAGGGTCATTAGGAGTTAGAATCAACTCGACGGCACTGGGTTAGGAGTATATATATATATATATACATGAGTAAAACATCATCCCTGTTCTTAATATATGAGAGGACAGAAACAATTTTACCATTTCTTATCTTATAGAAGAACCACGACAAAGACATGATCAAGTTGCAATGGTGTATTAAGGAAGGAGACATGGACACTTCCAGGTAAGGTATGGGATTTTTTTTCTAAATTCACTTTTAAACTGAGTCTTGAAGTATAAGTAGGACCATAAAAGTGCACAATTTGAAAGGACATTTAAGGTAGAGATAAAATTGTCTGATAATATATGAGTCACTATTTTCAAGAAATTACATAGCAAGATTTGAGACTACAGAAGGGGTCAGGATCAAGGGCATTAAGGGTGTTGCACACCACAAAAAGAAGCTGCAACATCAACTAAAGTATTTGATTCCCATGTGAGGGCTATAGGTAAATGAGCAGAATATATGTAAGGAAGGGCCCCTTGCCTCAGTTGGAAGATGAACTTAACAATAAGAGTATTTAACATCAAGATGGCTAGTTAGACTGTTAAAGCAATAGACCAGATGTTAACATGAAACGACCTCTGCTAGGGAAAGGTCAGTGGGGACAGAGAAGAGAGAGCAGTCTAGACATTTCTACTGCATAAAAAATTTGTTGTTGTATCTTGTTATAGTTTACAAGTCATGCTATGAAGTCAGACTGCCTGAAATCAATTTTAGTTTCTGTGACTTGGTAGCAATATAAATATCTCCTTAGTTTTCTCATTGGCTTTGTAGAGACTGGAGCCTCTGAGTGCTGCAAACAGTTAACTCACTCAGTTACTAGCCAAAAGGTTGGAGGTTAGAGCCTAGTTAGACACTTCTTGAATGAAAGGCCTGGCAATCTACTTCCGAAAAGTAAGTCATTGAAAATCCTATGGAGTGCAGTTATGTTATCATGAGTTGGGATGGACTTGAAGACAACTAGTAAGCAGAGATAAGTACATCTGCAATCTCACAGGGTTGTCGGAAGGATTAGTTGAGATAACCCCCATTGATCAGGTAGTATGGCACCTGGCATATAGTTCTTGGTTAATAGATAAAAGATAATGCTGTTATTAGTATTATTATCCTATTTATTTTCACAAGCATTAAGATAAAAAATTTCATCAAAACGTGCTCGTTAATTTTGTACAGGCTAGAGGTTTATTTTCGTCACTAATTGTAGTCTTTTTCAAATCAGACACAGCCATACTATTGTATAATCACATATTACTTGAATGATATATTAATTTTAAATGAGTAAAAACATAACTAAATTTGATTAATGTGTTTTGCTTAATTGTATAAGTACAGCATATTTTTCATTGACTACTACAAAAACTTAATAGTTAATAGGTCATTACCATTTCCAGCATGATGAGAAACCACTGTGTATCAGTGGCTCATCCAGGTCCCCATGTAAAATCCTTCAAAAAAAAAAATTGCTGAAATTAGTTGTATCATTTAGACTTTTTTGCTTTTTAAAATATTTTGTAATTATTTTATATTCAATTTTAAATTACAAGTGATTTACCCTAATGACTGTGAACCAGGAATATTTAAATGATGATTTAAATAAATCCTAGAACCTCAACTACTTTACTTATTTATACCCTGACTCTTTCCAGGTATATTAGGCCAGAATTAACAAGAAACATACATACTAAAAGAGTAAAAATTGACATAGAAAAGAAAAGGCTCAAGAAAGAAAGCATAAAACTGCAAAGGAAATTAATGCATGCATGAAACACTGTAAAAGGGGGTATAGTTAATGGAAGCAAAGGCAAAAATAAAATAAAATAAAATGAGTTGTGATCTCTCATTATGAGAAGAATCAGACTAATGCCTTATACAGGTCAACTTTTTTCCATGCACCAATTCAAAAATTCATTTCTTTGGCAGTATCAACAATTCGTATAGCTGCTTCTTATATCTATAAGTACTATCATAGTATATGCACCACGGAAATGCAGATTGGTGAATGTGAATATTTGACACTTAATCCTAGCCAGGTGTGTGGGAGTTTCACTCATCACTGATCATTCTTAACAGCAATAAACGTGATCTAAGCCTTCCCAGGAAAACCTGGTGGCGTAGTGGTTAAGGGCTATGGCTGCTAACCAAAAGGTCAGCAGTTCAAATCCACCAGGCACTCCCTGGAAACTCTACAGGGCAGTTCTACTCTGTCCTATTGGGTCGCTATAAGTCAGAATCAACTTGAAGGTAATGATTTTTTTTTTAAGCCTTCCCATTTTACAAACAAAGCAAAACAGGCATACAAACAAGCAACCACCATCACAATAATAAACAAGTGCTACTGTGAGGCCTTATCTCCATCCAACTACCATCTCCATGCTCACACTTAATCTCCTCAGCATTTTCTCCACATACTGCCTCCACTTTCCACTTCCCATTCGTGACTACCTGGCTTTTCCCAAATCACTCCCCAACAACTCCCCTGGTAGAAATCCTCTTGGTCTGCACTCTGATGAACTGTATGGGGCATCCTTTATCTTGCTCTTCCTCTTGACTGGATTCAATAGTGTTGCAAATCCCACTGTTCCTGACAGCCTGTCCTCTCTTGGGTTTCCCACTTTTACGGTTTTCTTTCTGCCCCTAGGCCTTTCTTTCCTAGTCTCCTTTGCTTGTTTTCCTTCCTTTTCAATGCCATGCCCCTCCCGTGTCATTCCCTCCTATGGCCCTATAATTCAAACATCATTTCTATCCTAATAACTGGCTTATAGTCACAGCAACCCTAGATATCTTCTTGGACCTTCATGAGTCAAATGAAACATGAGCATCTCTACCATCAGAATTTCAAACTTAAAGCCTCAATTCTATTGTATATACGTCAATAATAAAACCAACAATGATCGGTTGCTTAATTTAGAAATAGTGGATCAGTCTTCACTGCTAACATTTTCCTGCCTGTTATACCAATCTCCAAATTTTATCAAACTCTCCTTCAAAATACATATGAAATCTGGGTTTGTCTGATATTTCTCATAATTAGACTGGGGTTATGGGTTTTGGAGAATAATCTCACAGAGATGAAGTATGTTTCACATCATATCCCATTGGTGGTAAATGATATCAACATGACTTATCAGCAGTGATGATAACCTTGACCTTTTCTTTAAGGTGATGTCTTCTGCATTACAGTAGCAAGCAAAAGATATAGTCTCTGTTTTTTCTCCACTGTAAAGTTACTATTTTTTCTCTCCCCATACTTTATTCTTTAGAAATAAGTTGATAAATACAGCCCAGCTTAAAAGAAAACGAAAAACACCAAACCTGTTGCTATCAAATCAAGTGTGACTCATTGTGACCCTATAGGACAGAGTAGAACTGCCCCAAAGGGTTTCCCGTTCAAACTGCCAACCTTTCCCTTAGCAACAGAGCCTTAAGCACTGCACCACCAGGGCTCCATCCATATAAACCCTTTGCCGTCGAGTCAATTCCAACTCATAGTGACCCTCATAGGACAGAGTAGAAATGCCCTGTAGAGTTTCCAAGGAGGGCCTGGAGATTCGAACTGCTGACCTTTTGGTTAGCAAGAGTAGAACTTAAACAATATGCAACCGTCTAGCTGAAGAGGAAAGGAATTAATTCTCTCTCTTGGAAGGAGGAGTAAATACATATTTCATCTGGAATTCTTATGAAAAGAAGAGCAAAACACTCTTTCTTATTCCCTTTTAGGTTTCAGACTTTAAAGTTATCTCTTTACTTGCTCATTTACTTGTTTATTTTCTGTCTTCCCTACCAGTCTATATGCTCCACAAAGAAAATATTGTCTAGTTTACTTGCTGCTGTAACACAGAGGATTATCCAGCACCTGATGTACATAGTGAGCACTGGGTAAATATTTGTTAAAAGAATGAGTTAGTGAAAAAAATGACTGGTAAAAAATACTATAAAATATTTACAACATATTTAGTTTTTACAGTTTATAACTGGCTTCCCATGTTATTTCATTAAAAAAAGTTTCTGCTAAAACTGAAAATAACACAAATTGCTATTGAAGAATCCTTTTTCATCATTGTTACATATATTTCATTACCTTGGTAAATTGATCAGTGTGACATTTGTGTTCTACACCTCCTTCGAATGTTTTGTGCCAGTGTAAACAGCAGGTCAAGGCACTGTAACTAATTTTCACATGATCTTGAGATATGGCAGATAAATTCTTTATTTAATCAATGTAATTGAAGATTCCCCAGCAAGAGTACATTCCTTCACTCTTCCAAAAAAAAAAGCCATAAAATCATTATGTGTTCAAAGAACTTCTGGTCAACTTGGAGCCTAGGGAAATGCTGTGTAATTGTGCTGCAGATGCTCTTAAAGTTTGTCAAGAGAAAGATGAGATGACTAGAAAGGATAGATGAGTGTATGTGTCTCCTAAGTGGAATTAAAATATGTATAAGTTGGAGATGGGTCAGCATTGCCTGAAATACAGAATTAAAAACCCTATGATTCAAGGAGCAAAATCAGCTACTGAGGACTTCCTTTGTTGCAGGAATCTAGAAGATTCCTGTCTTAGTCATCTAGTGCTGCTACAACAGAAATACCACAAGTGGATGGCTTCAACAAACAGAATTTTATTCTCTCAGTCCAGTATACTAGAAGTCCAAATTCAGGGTGTCAGCCTCAGGGGAAGTTTGTTTCTCGCTGTTGGTTCTCGGGGAAGGTCCTTATCATCAATCTTCCCTTTGTGTAGGACCTTCTCTGCACAGGAACCCTAGGTCCAAAGGATGTGCTCTGCTCCTAGTGCTGCTTTCTTGGTGGTATAAGATCACCCTGTCTCTCTGCTAGCTTCTCTCTTTTATATCTCAAAAGAGATTGGCTCAAGACACAACCTAATCTTGTAAATTGAGTTCTGTTTCATTAACATAACTGTTGTTAATCCCATCTCATCAACATCATAGAGAAAGAATTTACAACATGTAGGAAATCACATCAGACAATAAAATGGTGGACAATCACACAATACTGGGAATCATGGCCCAGCCAAGTTGATAGATATTTTTGGGGGACACAATTCAATCCATGACATTCCACTCTTTGGCCCCCAAAAATCCGTGTCCTTGCCACATGCAAAACACATTCACCCTATTATATCACAGCAAAGTCTTAAATCAACTACAAGTTCAAATTCATCCTGGGGCAAAATTCCTCTTCATATGTGAAATCTAGAATATAAGTTATCTGCTTCCAAAGTACAATGGTGGAACAGGTACAAGCTAGGCATTTTCATTAGAAATGAAATGTTACAAATGGCTGCTAATAAGAAGATTGGAGGTTTGAGTTCACTCGGAGACAGTTTTGGAAGAAAGGCTTGGCAATTTACTTCCGAAAAATCAGTCGTCGAAAACTCTGTGGAACACACACAGTGTGGTCATAAGTTGGAATCATCTATATGGCAACTGGTTAGTCATGGTAAGGAGTAGGAAAGGGAAGTGAGATCTCAGGAAATGGAATATTTTTCTCCTCTCCTTTCTCTTGCACTGCCATCTCTTTGTCCAGGGAACCAAGCTCAGGCAGCTGTTCCTTTATTCACATATGAGTTGTTCTTACATTTACATATGAGCTGAGAGTTTGTGCAGATTATCACACTGTTGTTCTTGATGGATCCACATTTATTACCACAACGTTCTAGCTCTTACTTGGCTTATCTGGGTTAGGACCTTTTAAAACTATTTCATATGCTATGCTTGATATTATCTACATTCTCCTGTGACAATGTAGTATTGACCAGAGGCCTTGTTAGAAGCTAAAAATGACTCTCATAAAGGAAAGGAAAATGATTAAAAAATATACAGGCTTACCTTGCAGATATTGTGGGTTCAGTTCCAGACCACCATAATAAAGTGAACATTGTAATGTAAGTGAGTCACATGAATTTTTTGGTTTCCCAGTGCATATAAAAGTTATGTTTACACTGTACTACAGTCTATTAAGTGTACAACAGCATTATGACTAAAAAAAAGTACATACTTTAATTTAAAATATTTTATTGCTAAAAAATGGTAACCATCACCTGAGGCTTCAGTGAGTCATAATATTTTTGCTGCTGGAGGGTCTTGCCTCAGGGTTGATGGCTGCTGACTGATTAGGGTGGTGGTTGCTCAAGACTGGTGTGGCTGTGGCAATTTCTTTAAATAAGGCAACAATGAAATTTGCTACATTGATTGACTCTTCTTTTCATGAAAACTTTTATTGTGTTTGATAGCATTTTATCCACAGCAGAACTTTCAAAATTGGAGTCAAGCCTCTCAAACCCTGACACTGCTATATCAATTAAGTTTATATAATATTCTAAATCCTTTGTTGTCATTTCAACAATGTTCCTAGCATCTTCACTGGGAGTAGATGCCATCTCAAGAAACCACTTTCCTTGCTCATCCATAAGAAGCAATTCTTCATCCATTAAATTTTTATTATAAGACTGAAGCAATTCAGTCAAATCTTCAGGCTCCACTTCTAATTCTGTCATATCTAGGAAAATTCTTTCTATCCCTTTCTTTCTCTCCTCTTCTGGAATTCCCAGAATCCTAATGTTGGATTTCTTAATTGAGTCTCATAATTCCATTTGGCTTTGTTCACTTTTCTTTGTTCTTTTGTCTTGTTTCTGCTGAGACTTGATAAATTCAGTTGCCAAGTCGTCTATTTCACTTATTCTGTCTTCTGTCTGTTCCAATCTGCTGTTGAATTCCTCCCTTGCATTTTCCAAGTCAGTTATTTTATTTCTCAATTCTAGTGTTTCTCTTTGATTCTTTTCAATTTTTAAAAAACTTTTTATTGAATTTTTTTCATTTTGTTTTCTGATCTCCATTAGCTTGTTTTCTATGTGTTCTTTGCTTTCTTTAAACATGATATTGTTGTCTGCAGGCTCTATATTTTTCTCATTAACCTCACCACCATAGGGCAAATTTCTACTCATTCATGGTTTTATTTTAATTGGGCTATTTTCTCCTGTGTTCTTGTATGACTTATAATTTTTGTTGAACTTAAGGCATTTGAGTATTTCACTGTGGTAGTCTGTAACTCAGAATCTTCTCTTTCCCGAGGGATAATTTTTTCTCCCCTTTACTTTTTCCTTCTTCCCCTAAATTCTACTAAATGATGTTCTGGCCATTTAGCTCTTCCAGCACTAACTTAGCCATTCCGGGGATGTGTGCCCTCTCCCCTTTTCTATAGCAGGGCCTTGGGCACTTTTTTTTGCTAATATAAACTTCTTATCTGTTTCCACAGGTTTTAGGGGATTTGGAAAATTTTATGTCTCTGGGGGTTGGTTCATAAAATCACCTGTGATGTTGGGGTGAGACTTCCCATGGCTGCTGATGGCATTAGGACAGGACCTTTCCACTGCAGGCTGCATCAAATTAAGCTGGTGTAGAATCTGCCCTTGTTGGTTAGTAGCATTGGGGCCTGGCTTTTCCACAGCGCATGGCTCTGCTGGGGAGGGACCTTCCTACTGTACTCTGTGGATGGAGGCATGGCCTTCACACAGTGACAGCAGTGCTGGGGTGGGACTTATGTGTGTTGCTGGGGATGCCAGGGCAAGATTTTTCCACATCAATCAGTAATGTTGGGATGTGGCTGTTCCTTGGCAGCTGATGGCACTGGGGTATGGCTTTCCTACAGTGGCCAGTGGCACAGTGTGACCTTCCAACACTGGCAGCACTGAACCAATTCTCCTGCTGTATCTGGCTGTTGGGGGAGGGACTGGTTTCTGGTAGGCTGCGTGGTTGATTGGACATTCTCACTCCGCTTGATGAATGGGTCCTGTGGTTGTCCTGTGGTCCCAGGTCCTAGAACTCTCCTGTGACTGCATGCAGCAAGACACAGTAGCACTCAACTGAACTAATGCACCTTCCCTCGGCAAGAACATTCAGGCTTTTGTGAACCCTGCTCATGAATCCCCACAGTTCAATTTGGATGACTTTAGTTAGGAAGCAGTTTCCTAGGTTTCAAATCTGTGTTGTACGCATATCCCACTCTCAGTCTTTCCCAGTCTGAGTACACACCTTACCTTACCTGCTGTTCCTTTCCAAGGCTATTTATCCAGTACCTCTGAACCAATCTGTGATCTGTGTTCTCAGCATAGCTCTCGTTCTGGGCTCCTTGTTCGGAGGTACTGTCTATTGTCATCCCCAAATGGCCACACTGAACTGGGCCAAGAGGTATGGTGTGGGCAGTCATTGAATCTCAGCCTTCCTGCTGTTCTTGCTCTATCTCTCTCCTGATTCAGCAGCCACCTTGGTTTTCCAATTCTTCAAATGCTGTTCAGGGCTCCAACATAACCTGCTGCATTAATTTTTATCTGTTTTTTTCTGACAGTTTTGGGGTATGTAAGGGTGCGACAGTTTATACCACCATCTTAACCCAACCAAGACTGTATTTTTCAAAGTAGTATCCAGCATCATATTTAAATATGAAACAGGAAAGAAAGAAAGAACAAATTTAGTGTCTCAAAGAGCCTTGATGGCACAGTGTTTAACCATTCAGCTGCTAACCAAAAGGTCAGCAGTTCAAATCCACCAACCACTCCTTGGAAACCCTGTGGGGAAGTTCTACTCAGTCCTATAGGGTTGCCGAGTCAAAATTGACTCAACGGCATTCAACATTTTTGCTATTCCAGCCAATGCAATTAGATAAAAAGGAAAAAAAAAAAAATCTATGTAGAGGCATACATATGTGAAAAGAAATGATGTATTTCTTGTTATTTACAGATAAACATGACTATTTACCTGTAAAACTTAAAAAAAAAAAAAAACATGTTATAGGAACTCGTTAGAGTGTACAGCAACATCAGCTACAAAATGGGTAAAAAAAGTTAACACTTTTACATAGTAACATTAAGCACATAGATAATATAATGTGTGAGAATAGTCCATTAATAATTCTGGCAAAAAAATACCTCTAAGGAAATATAACAAGATATTAATAAGCCCTACATGGAAATGCAAACACTCTAAACAACAACAACAAAAAAATACAGAATTTACAACAAACTATAGAAGTTTATTGAATGGTATAAAGTTCTGAAAGATCTCTCCCTAGAAGAAAAATGCTTCTTATGGAAAAGATTTAAAATTTGTCCTTAAATTTTATTAGTTATGATAGTGGCCGCTGCAAGTACGAGATCCTAAATGTGTAATTGGCTGAATGCGGGAAGTAGAATAGTGGCAGTGGGGACTTAACTACTCCAAGAAGTGAAGTTAACCACCATTGTTTTACAAGAATTAAAGGTTTGGCTACAATACCATCTGCAATGATCTGCAAGGCAAACCTCATGCATGTCATGGCTGTAATATTAGGGGAAATAGCAAGAATATTTCACCGTGTTGGCCAGTGTTGGCTACTTCATGCATCATTTCCCAAATTCTTGTAATAGAGCTAGGGGACTGGATAGCTGTGGCAGGTCAAAGATCAGAAAGGTGAAAAAAATAAAGACTTTGTCAAGTTATATCACCCACAGTAAATCATTTAAAGAAAGCAGTATTCTTACTGCTGATAAAATATTGTTAGCTTCAAGTTGATCTCTGACTCATGGCTACCTCATGCACAATGGAAAAAAACAAAACAAAACAACAAATCTGCCCAGTCCTGCATCATCTCCATTATCATTTGTGAATGCATCCATTGTGATTCATAGTTTTCACTGGTTAATTTTCAGAAGCAGATCATCAGGCCTTTCTTCATAGTCCATCTTATCCTGAAAGCTCACAGATACCCATTGACCATCACAGAAACACGGAAGCCTCCACTGACAAATGAGTGGTGACTGAGCACGAGGACTAGTGGCCAGGAATCAAACCTGGGTCTCCTGAATGGGAAGGGAGAAATCTATCACTGAAGCACCAGTCATTCCTGCTGATAAAATAGGACCATGTCATCTTTCCAAGCATCTTTTAATTACATCTCCTACCGGTCCAAAAGGGTGAGCCTGGGAGTAAGAATTACATTGAAAGAGGAGGTACTGACCTTGAGGCAGTAATTTCTTTTTGCTTCAAGCCAGAGGACATTGACTCAAAGACTAGGGGAATGAACACTGCACTGAGACCTGTGGCTAAGATACAGCAAACTTGAGGCTTAAAAACTGTGTCTATACAATATTTTTTTGGATGTGGTTAGGGGATATGTAACTGACTGGAAGAAAACAGTCCAGAAGCCTACTAAGTTTTAAGAAGAGAGAAATCCAGCTGGTAGCATTCTGTGACTAGCCATTCTGTGACTAAGATGATCTCTTAGTTCCAGAGCTCTTGCCAGCAGGAAGTGAGCTGCAAAACCTGTGCAGGTCCCTAGGGACTATCCTCTCCAATGTCTGTCTCAGAGGTGAGACAGAGAGAGAGACTGTTTTTTTTTTTTTTTTTTTTTAATCTCGTTACCTCTTCCTGTCACTGAGCACAGTGTGCCAATGGGATGCTCTGAGAAACTGAGGTGACACGCATAAGGAAAACATGCAGTGCTCAGCAGAAAGAAAGGAGATAGACCTCCAGCACTTGGTCATAGCAGGTGTTACTGAGCATCTTTGGAACATCGACTCACATCTCACTGGTGCTTCAGACAGCAAATGTTTCTGATCTTTAACCCATCTTTAGGTACTCTTTTTAGGTACTCTACCACTAAAGCCATTTTTAACTACTACATCTCTTATTCTCTACATTGTTTTAGCTTATATGTTTTTTGGTCTTTTTGCAATCTTTTGGGGTCTTAGTAACAAGAAATGGTAAACGGGTATATAGTTTGTGACATTTTAAATAAGAAGTCTGAGAACCAAGCATATTATGAATGTGTTATTTTTGATCATTACAGAAAGGACAGGTTAATTTAAAAATAATTGTAGAAGATGGGCTAATCTCTTCAGAAAATGGAACTATAATATTTTACTCCAAATTTGCAATTCAATTTTACCTCAGAACTAAAAAGCATTGCATTTTTTTTAACAAATAATGGAATTTAAACTCATAAAAATTTGATTCTTGCCCTAGCTATGTAGTTTACTAACTTGGTCATCCTAAGAAAAAGTCATATAGCCTAAACCTTAATTTTCTGAACAATTTAGGAGAATAATATTTATATTTTATAGGGCTACCGTGAAAATTGAAACACATGTTGGCATCCAGTTTAGATACACTAAATCTAGTTCTTGTCATTGGTTTTTGCTGAAATTCAGCTCTATGACATGAAGTTTGTGTGTTTCTTAGACAAAATATACCATACTATCCAGAGAACTAGAGAAACTCTTTCCTTTTCTCTCTCTCGCTTTCTCTCCCTATATCTATCTCTATATCCTATTTGACATTTTGCCTTTCTCTTGTTTAATACTCAGAAAAATACTGCATCATAGTCATTATTATTTTTTGCCTATAGGGAGAAAACAGAACAAAGAAGTTAAATAACTTACTGAGCATTTTATAGCTAATAAGACAAGGAGTCAAAATTGCAACCCAGAAACCAGTTCTTTTTCTTCCAGATATTGATATGCATACTTAGATTCTAAAATAATTCTAAATGCCTAAGACTATCTCAACACTTTATGTTTACTTGAAATCTGTCTTCCTCTTGTTGTATGCTATTCATTTTTTTTTTTTTTTTGTGACTGAATCCATATTTTAGTGGTGTCTGGGTAGAATTAGAAAAACATGATTTAGCAAAAATTTCTCCTTAGATTTCTTCACTCGCTGTAAATTCTCCACTTGCCTACATTTTTTACACCTGTTTTACAATCATCTCTGCAGATGGGAATGCCTCAAACCCTTGCCTCTGAGCATAGAGTAGCCAGTAGAGCACAGATGCACTCGGAGTACAAAATGAGTGAATCAAATGAGTCAGTGCTAGTGGGAAATCAGTACTGAATAAGAGGAAAATATAAGGAACTGAATACGGAGGGTACAACTGCACACATGCCAGTACTAATGTGACATAATAGAAGACAGATAATTAAATGAAAGCTCTTTAAATAAGATCTTGCAGCAACTTTTGTAACATAGTTTATTTCAAGTCAATGTAGCATAACATTTAAATTTATTAGACATGCAGAAAAATTATCTGCAGTAGACAGAAATGCTATTTTTATTCTTCTCTGACCTTTGGAATATTCCCAGAAAAGTCCTCCTCCCAGCCCTCCTGTCCCCTGGAGTTCCCACTCATTTAGTGCATACAGCAGATTTCACCTTGATATCCAAAAAATGTTAGAGGTTATTAAATATCAAAGCTGGGGTTACTGCTGTGGCTTCATAAGGAACCTACTGAATGAAAATTGTTCTTAAAAAAGGAAAAACGTAGTCATATGCTATCTGCTCCATCCAAGGGTAAGCAATTATTTTGGCTTCTTTTAATTTACAAACTTAACTATTCATTTTTACTCATCTTATAGTTTAAAAATGAAGAATAATTTGTGTATATTTGGATGCATTACTGTTTTATCTCAGCTCTAGGTCTCCAGATTCTACTCCCATTTACCAGTAACAGACCATTATTTGGACACAAAAAAACAAAAACAAAAGAAAAGCAAACCCATTGTCGTCAAGTGGATTCCGACTCATAGCAACCTTGTAGGACAGAGTAGAACTGGCCATAGTGTTTCCAAAGAGTGGCTGATGGATTCGAACTGCAGACCTTTTGGTCAGCAGCTGAGCTCTTAATCACTGCACCACCAGGGCTCCATTTGGATGTTAAACCCAGTGCCATCGAGTTGATTCCGACTCATAGCAACCCTGTAGGACAGAGTAGAACTGCCCCATAGAGTTTCCAAGGAGCGCCTGGTGGATTCGAACTGCCGACCCTTTGGTTGGCAGCCGTAGCATTTAACCACTACGCCACCAGGGTTTCCCATTTGGATGTTAGCACTACAAAATAAGTAAGTGAATAAGTCAACAAATAAATAAATAAAAATAAACAATCAAGTAAAATAGACATGATTCCCAGGTCTGTGACTCCTTTATAGAGAGAGATAGTAGCATATTCATCTTTGTATCCTTAGAAAGTATCAGAGTGCTTTGCATATTGTAGAAACTTTCAAAAAAGTGGATCAATGAACAAAATTAAGTATACAGTAAAATAGTTATTATTAATTCCTAATAAAATTCTGCAGATTTTTGAATATATCATGGACCGCTTTGTGCTGAATTGCCTGTTGTCAGCTCAACATTGTTACCACCCCCTTCCAAG
Organism: Elephas maximus indicus; assembly: GCF_024166365.1. Classification (NCBI taxonomy): domain Eukaryota; kingdom Metazoa; phylum Chordata; class Mammalia; order Proboscidea; family Elephantidae; genus Elephas; species Elephas maximus. Next base: position 114,771,904 of record NC_064826.1, on the reverse strand, counting down.
GCTGCGTCTGCATTACAGATAAAGAGCCAGGAACTGTGTTCCCCATATGATTTGGATTTCAAATTTTCCAGTGTGAGGAACTGTACAAGATTTGAGCAGCTGAAGGGAAGGAGAGGTCATTATTCTGGAGATAATCATTTAGCTGTCAGACTTATGACCAGACATTAGAGTCATGGCTTCCAGCGTGCTCCTGAGAACATCCCACTTCGTTGTGCTCTGAGAGGTTTGGTAGGAGCTAACCAGAGATTCTTCAAAGTTCAAGTGACTCCCTGAGGATCGCTCATCTTGTGGAGATCTTCCATAGCAGATTCCTGGACCTCAATCTCTCAGTTTTTTCATTATGACGTATATCCTTACTCCCCAATATTAAAACCTCCAACACCTGATGTACCTAAATTCCAAGTTCAAGGGCAGGTTCTCTGTTCCTGATCAAACTCTGAGTGAACCCCCATTATAATCATCCAGCCTTAGAACTATAATACTTCTGTGTAATAAGCATGAAATTGTCTCCAACCCCCAGTTCCCTCTACATCTTTATAGCCAACCAATGGCACTAAGACTCCCAGCCCCATTATCTTTGTCATCAAAGCTATCAAATCATTCCTGACAACACAGTTGTCTGGGCTTTACTCTTCTCTGTCATGTTTGCCCCTAATATGCATCTTGAGCTTCCACAAAACAATGTGCCCCCCATAGCTAACCTCATCACCAAGACTTGTGTATATTTTCAGATTTTACTTTAAAAATGGACTCATTTTCCGAATCCACTAGCTTATTTGCAGTCTCTTCAGTGAGGCATGAACATTCAACAAGTGAATGCCATCATGAAGATAACAGAGTAAGAAACTCCATGTGCCTATTTCCATAGACACGTCAAGGAAAAAAAAAAAAAAGAAACTGTCAGACCTAACTTTGTCAGAATTCTGGTAAACAGAATTATAGCAGCCAAGAAAACACTGAATTAAGAAAAAGGCAACGTCAAAAACATGGTAGGAAAGCCCTGTGGCTTTTTGGTATTGGACCCTGTCCCTGTCCCTTTCTGACCTGGAAGCCATTTTGAACTAGCAGCTGGCATTTCCAGCTTGGTACCCTACTCTTCAGTTCTGATGGGTGCAGACAACATTATCCAGGCTTTCACTCTGAAAGAGCACTTGACTGGCAGGGGCTGGTATCTATGAATAGACCAGATAACCCCATGGGAACATTGTCTGCCCTGACTTTCTACATTAGCAGTTTCCCTGCATATATGTCTTGTTCTATGTAGTGGGAGAAGGGTCCTGGTCCCTCTTCTCCCTCAGTGACATTAGTGTTAGGATGAATGATAGTGTTCCCAGTCCAGTATTACTCACAGGAGAAAACAATTCACTAGAAAGATAAGTTCTGCAGTAATTATCAGGTAGTTGCTAACTCCTAAAGAAAAATAAACCTGCAGAGACATCTGCTTGTAATATTGGAAGCAGACATGAGTACACTTTGTTCAACAAATTAATATTTCTCTGCAAGCAGGATTGTGTGCCGACAAACATTGACTGTAGCTAAGGCATGACACAAAAAGGTTGAACCTGACATTTCCAGTTCAGGGACGCCTGGCAGGACAGAAAGAGAAAGATCTGGTCTAGTTTCTCTAAGGAAGATTTTGTGACTTAGCAATACATGGGTAACCCAGATCACTTCAGACCATTGGGAAGACCAATATCCAGATATTAGGCCTTTTCACCTCTAACCCTCAGTTTTTCTGTTTATAAAAATGAAAATAATCAGTTTGTCCAGAAGAGCTCTCGAGAAACTAGTCAGATTTTCAGGTCAAGCAAGTGCAGAGGCAGAAGGTGATGGAGTGAGAAGTTAGCTTTAGCAAAGTTCAACAGTCATAAGGAGGCATCATGATATCCTGATACCCAGGAGGGTGAAGTGCAGGATTTCTGCTATTACCGAGGGCTTTCAAGGCCCCTATCACTTGATCACTACAGCTTTGATCAAGTCTCTCCTCAGGTTTTAGCCTCAGATTTTTAAGGTGTATTAAATGGGGTAATAATAGGGCCCACCTCATCGAGCTGTGAGGGACTTAGATAACCCATGAGAAGTTCCTACCATAGTGATTGTTCCTAATAAGTTATATTACTATTATTTTTACCTAGTTGGAAAAGTGGACTGAATGTCAACAGAACAATTTGTGACTAGAAGTTAGTCCTAGATACAGAAGTCTAGTTTAGGAACAAAATTTTAGTTTTAAAACTTAAGTCATTCTCAGTGAAATATTATTCAGTATTTTGTTATAAGAGCCAATGTAAAGATTAGGAGATAGATCCCACGTACTTGGCCAAAGCTTGGTCTGGTGAGCTGAACTATGAGTCCTATGATGCTACATATGAGATTCTAAAATTCTCCTGGGCTGAGAGCAGGATTCTAAATCCTCCAGTGAGAGCAGAGTCGAACAACAAGGCTACTCCAGACTGTGGTGGGTGAGGAGTCCTGGAGCACAAGCCTTCCTTTGTCTTGGCATGGACCTGCTAGAATTTGTCAAGTTAGGTTTGAAAGCCAGGTCTTCAATAAAAAAATTAGGCTGTATCTTCTGGGGTCACACTCTGAAAAACAGCTTGATAAGTAAGTGATGTCACTTTGAGAACTACAGTGCACCTCACCTAGGCTCTGGTATTTTCAATTGCCTTATTTGCATGTGAAAGCTGGACAATGAATAAGGAAGACCAAAGAATAATTGATGCCTTGAATTATCTTGTTGGAGAAGAATATCGATTATACCATGAACTTCCGGAAGAACAAACAAATCTGTCTTGGAAGAAGTGCAGCCAGAACACTCCTTAGAAGCAAAAATAGCGATACTTCTACTCAAGTACTTTGGACATGTTATCTGGAGGAACCAGTCCCTGGAGAAGGACATCATGCCTGGTAAAGTAGAGGGTCAGCAGAAAAAGGAAGGTTCTCAATGAGATGGATTGAGGAAGTGGCTGCAACAATGGGCTCAAGCATAACAACAGTTGTGAAGATGGCACAGGACCAGGCAGTGTTTTGTTCTGTTGTACACAGGGTCGCTATGAGTAGGGACTAACTCGAGAGCAACTAACAACAAGCCTGACATTAAAACTTAAATGTGTGTGCCATTTGGAGCCTTTTACATTCCCTTCCACCACCTGTTTGTCAGTTTGTCATATTGTGTGGCTTGCATGTTACTCAGGCTAATAGTTAGGCCCCTGGTGTTTCAAATACCAGCAGGGTCACCCGTGGTGGACAGGTTTCACCAGTATAGTTTCCAGACTAAGACAAATTAGGAAGAAAAGCCTAATGATCTACTTCTAAAAATCAGCCAGTGAAAACCCTATGGATCACAACAGAATATTGTCCATTATTGTGTGGAAAGATGACCTCTCCCCTTGGATATAATGCAGTACACAATAGCCACAACAATGCACCCAAACATACCAAAAATTATACAGCACCAGGCAACACTTGGTTCTATTATGTGTAAGATTGCTGTGTGTTAGAGCTGACTGAACAGTAACTAACATCAACAACGTATTTCCTTACAAGTCTGTACACAAAGGGGACTTTCGAGGCCCTGCTTAAATTTTCCAGTGGCTTCAATCCCTCACCATGTCTACCTGCCCATATTTCTGACCACATCACCGACCACTCCCTCTGCACTCAACAAGCTCGTTTTCCTGTTACTACTACATGCTAATCTCATTCTGTCTTTAGGACTTTATGTTTATTGTATTCTTCTCTTCACACAGTATGACCCATATGTTTCATGCCCAGCTTTTTATTTTTAATTTTTATCGTGCTTTAACTGAAACTTTACAAATCAAGTCAATCTCTCATACAAAAATTTATATATACCTTGCTATCTACTTTTAATTGCTCTCCCCCTAATAAGACAGCCTGCTCCTCCCCTCCACTCTCTTTTCATGTCCATTCCACCAGCTTCTAACCCTCTCTTCCCTCTCATCTCCTCTCCAGATGGGAGATGCCAACATAGTCTCAAGCATCTACTTGACCCAAGAAGCTCATTCTTCACCAGCATCTTTTTCTATCCCATTGTCCAGTCCAACCCCTGTCTGAAGAGTTGGCTTTGGGAGTGGTTCCTGTCCTGGACTAACAGAAGGTCTGAGAGGCATGACCACTGAGGTCCTTCTAGTCTCAGTCAGACCATTAAGTCTGGTCTTTTTATGAGAATTTGGGGTCTGCATCCCACTGTTCTCCTGCTCCTGTAGGGATTCTCCTTTGTGTTCCCTGTTAGGGCTGTCTTCAGTTGTAGCCAGGCACCATCTAGCTCTTCTAGTCTCAGGCTGATATAGTCTCTAGTTTAAGTGACCCTTTCTGTCTCTTCAGCTCTTAATTACCTTGTGTCCTTGAAGTTCTTCATTCTCCTTTGCTCCAGGTGGATTGAGACTCATTGATGCATCTTAGATGGCTGCTCGCTAGCATTTAAGACCCCAGACACCACTCACCAAAGTGAGATGCAGAATATTTTCTTAACAAATTTTATTATGCCAATTGACTTAGATGTCCCCTGAAACCATGGTCCCCAAACCCCCACCCCTGTTACGCTGGCCTTCGAAGCATTCAGTTTATTCCAGAAACTTCTTTGCTTTTGGTTTAGTCCAGTTGTGCTGACCTCTACTATATTGTATGTTGTCTTTCTCTGCACCTAAAGTAGTTCTTATCTACTGTCCAATTAGCGAAAGCACCCTCCTTCCTTCCCTCCCTCCCGCCTCTCGTAACCATCAAAGAATATTTTCTTCTCTGTTTAAAGTATTTCTCGAGTTCTTATAATAGTGGTCTTATACAATATTTGTCCTTTTGCAACCGACTAATTTCACTCACCATAATGCCTTCCAGATTCCTCCATGTTACGAAGTTTCACAGATTCATCACTGTTCTTTATCGATACGTAGTATTCCACTGTGTAAATATACCATAATGTATTTATCCATTCATCCAGTGAAGGGCGCCTTTGTTGTTTCCATCTTTTTGCTATGGTAAACAGTGCTGCAGTGAACATGGGTGTGCATATATCTGTTCATGTAAAGCCTCTTATTTCTCTAGGATGTATTCCAAGGAGTGGAATTGCTGGATCATATGGTAGTTCTATTCTAACTTTTTATGGAAATGCCAAACCATTTCCAAAATGGTTGTGCCATTTTGCATTCCTACCAGTAGTGAAGAAATGTTCCAGTCTCTCCACAACCCCTCCAACATTTATTATTTTGTGTTTTTTTGATTAATGCCAGCCTCGTTGGAGTGAGATGGAATCTCATTGTAGATTTGATTTGCATTTCTCTAATGCCTAATGATCGTGAACATTTCCTCATGTGTCTGCAAGCTACCTGAATGTCTTCTTTAGTAAAGTGTCTGTTCATATCCTTTGCCTATTTTTTAATTGTGTTATTTGTCTTTTTATACTTGCGTTTTTGCAGTATCATGTAGATTTTAGAGATCAGGCACTGATAGGAAATGTCATAGCTAAAAACTCTTTCCCAGTCTGCAGGTAATCTTTTCACTCTTTTGGTGAAGTTTAGGAGCTCCCAGTTATCTAGTTTTTCTTCTGCATTGTTAGTAATGTTTTGCATACCGTTTATGCCATGTTTTAGGGCTCCTAACACTGTCTCTATTTTTTCTTCCATGGAATTTATCATTTTAGATTTTATATTTAGGTCTTTGATCCATTTTGGTTCATTTTTGTGCATGGTGTGAGGTATGGGTCTTGTTTCATTTTTTTGCAGATGGATATCCAGTTATGCCAGCACCATTTGTTAAAAAGACTGTCTTTTCCCCATTTTACTGATTTGGGGCCTTTGTCAAATAACAACTGCTCATATGTGGATGGATTTATGCCTGGATCCTCAACTCTGTTCCATTGGTCTATGTATCTGTTGTTGTACCAGTACCAGGCTGTTTTGACTACTGTGGCAGTACAATAGGTTCTAAAATCAGGTAGTGAGGCCTACCACTTTGTTCTTTTTTTCAGTAATGCTTTACTTATCCGGGGCCTCTTTCTCTTCCATATGAATGTGGTGATTTGTTTCGGCAACTCACTAAAAAATGTTGCTGGAATTTGGATCAGAATTGCATTAAATCTATAGATAACTTTTGGTAGAATAGAGATTTTTGTAATGTTAACTCTTCCTATCCATGAGCAAGGAACAATTTTTCCTTCTATGTAGGTCTCTTTTGCTTTCTTGCAGAAGTGTTTTGTAGTTTTTTTTTTTTTTTTTGGATAAGTCTTTTACATCTCTGTTAAGTTTTATTCCTAAGTGTTTTATCTTCTTGGGGGCTACTGTAATGGTATTGATTTGGTGATTTCCTCTTCAATGTTCTTTTTGTTGGTGTAGAGGAATCCAACTGACTTTTGCATGTTTATCTTGTACCCTGTTACTCTGTTGAACTCTTCTATTAGTTTCAGTAGTTTTCTTGAGGATTCCTTAGGGTTTTCTATGTATAAGATCATGTCATCTGCAAACAGAGATACTTTTACTTCTTCCTTGCCAATCTAGATGTCCTTTATTTCTTTATCTAGCCTAATGGCTCTGGCTAGGACCTCCAGCACAATGTTGAATAAGAGTGGTGGTAAAGGACATTCTTGCACTCTTGTCTGGTTCCCAATCTCAAGGGGAATGCTTTCAGGCTCCCACCATTTAGGATGATGTTGGCTATTGGCTTCGTATTAATGCCCTTTATTATGTTGAGGAATTTTCCTCCTATTCCTGTTTTGCTGAGATTTTTTATCATGAATTGGTGTTGAATTTTGTCAAATGCCTTATCTGCATCAATTGATAAAATCATGTGATTCTTGTCTTTTGTTTCATTTTATATAATGGATTACATTAATTATTTTGCTAATATTGAGCCATCCCTGCATACCTGGTATGAATCTCACTTGGTCATGGTGAATTATTTTTTTGATATGTTGTTGAATTCTATTGGCTAGAATTTAGTTGAGGATTTTTGCGTCTAAGTTCATGAGGGATATAGGTCTGTAATTTTCTTTTTTTTGTGGTGTCTTTAGCTGGTTTTGGTATCAGGTGTATGCTGGCTTTATAGAGTGAGTTTGGGAGTATTCCATCCTTTTCTATGCTCTGGAATACCTTTAGTAGTAGTGGTGTTAACTCTTTCTGTTAATTCTTATGCTGGAGTTTTGTAGAACTCTGCAGTGAAGTCATCCAGACCAGGGCTTTTTTTTTTTTTTTTTTTAGAGGGGAGGTTTTTGATTACCTTTTCAATCTCTTCTTTTGTTATGGGTCTATTTAGTTGTTCTACCTCTGTTTGTGTTAGTTTACATAGGTAGTGTGTTTCTAGGAATTCCTCCATTTCTTCTAGATTGTCAAATTTGTTAAAGTACAATTTTTCGTATTAATGTGATATGTATGATTCTTTTAATTTCAGTTCGGTCTGTTGTGAAATCGCCCATCTCATTTCTTATTCTGGTTATTTGTTTCTTCTCCTGTTTTACTTTTGTCAGTTTGGCTAGTAGTTTATCAATTTTGTTGATTTTTTCAAAGAACCAGCTTTTGGTCTTGTTAATTCTTTCAATTGTTTTCCTGTTTTCTTTTTCATTTAGTTCTGCTCTAATTTTTATTATTTGTTTTCTTCTAGTGCCCAAGGGTTTCTTTTGTTGCTCTCTTTCTATTTGTTCAAGTTGTAGGGATAATTGTTTGATTTTGGCCCTTTTTTCTTTTTGGATATGTGCATTTATTGATATAAATTGACCTCTGAGCACTGCTTTCATTGTGTCATGAAGATTCTGATAGGAAGTGTTTTCATTCTCATTGGATTCTATGAATTTCTTTATTCCATTCTTAATGTCTTCTCTAATCCAGTCTTTTTTAATCAGAATACTGTTCAGTTTCCTAGTGTTTGATTTATTTTCCCTGCTTTTCTGTTACTGATTTCTACTTTTATGGCCTTATGGTTAGAGAAGATGCTTTGTAATATTTCAGTGTTTTGGATTCTGCTAAGGCTTGCTTTATGACCTAATATGTGGACTATTCTAGAGAATGTTCCATGGGCACTAGAAAAGAAAGTATACTTGGCTGCAGTTGGGTGGAGTGTTCTGTATGTGTCTACGAGGTCAAGTTGATTTATTGAGGCATTTAGATCTTCTGTCTTTATTGAGCTTCTTTCTGGATGTTCTGTCCACCACGAGTGGTAGGTTGAAGCCTCCTATTATAATTGTGGCACTGTCTATCTCACTTTTCAATGCTGGTAGATTTTGTTTTATGTATCTTGTAGCCCTGTCACTGGATGTATGACTATCTAATATGGTTATATTCTCCTGGTATATTGTCCTTTTAATCATTATACAGTGTCCTTCCTTATCCTTTCTGATGGATTTAACTTTAAAGTCTATTTTGTCAGAAATTAATACTGCCACTCCTGCTCTTTTTTGATTGTTGTTTGCTTGATATTTTTTTTTCCACCCTTTAAGTTTTAGTTTGTGGCTCTAAGTCTCAGGTGTGTCTCTTGTAGGCAGCATATAGATGAATCATGTTTTTTAATCCATTCTGCCACTCTCTGTCTATTGGTTCATTTAGCGCATTTACATTCAGTGTTTATGGATAGGTATAAATTTAGTGCTATCATTTTGATTTTTTTGTGTGTTGCTGACAGTTTCTTTTTCCCACTTAATTTTTTGTGCTGAGTAGATTATCTTTATATATTGTCTTTTCCTTATATTTGTTGTTGTTGATTTTGTTTCTGCTGAGACCCTATTTTTTTCTTGTATTTTGTTTTGATGTGTGCAATACATTGTCTCCTTTGTGGTTACCTTAATATTTACAACTATTTTTTTTTTATTTAAACTTAACTTTTATTTCTTTGTATCGCCTTATCTTCCTCTCCATACGAAAGATCTATGACTACACTTTTTAGACCCTCTTTATTCTTTTAATGTTGTTGTCTTTTACATAATAACATCGCCATTTCCCTGTTTTGAGAGTTTTTTTTTAATCTTGTTTTATTTTTGTGATTTCCCTATCTGAGTTGACTTCTGATTGCTCTGCCCAGTGTTCTAGTCTTGGGTTGATAAATGATAATATTGATTTTCTCATCAAAGAACTCCCTTTAGTATTTCTTGTAGTTTTGGTTTGGTTTTTACAAATTCCCAAACTTCTGTTTATTTGGAAATGTCCTAATTTCACCTTCATATTTGAGAGACAGTTTTGCTGGATATATGATTCTTGGCTGGCAATTTTTTTCCTTCAGTTTTTTATATAAGTCGTCCCATTGCCTTCTTGCCTGCCTGGTTTCCTCTGAGCAGTCAGAGCTTATTCTTATTGACTCTCCTTTGTAGGTGACTTTTCATTTATCCCTATCTGCTCTTAAAATTTTCTCTTTATCTTTTGTTTTAGCAAGTTTGATTATAATATGTCTTAGTTACTCTCGTTTAAAATCCACCTTATGTGGAGTTCAATGGATGTCTTGGAGAGATATCTTCTCTCCTTTCACAATATCAGGAAAGTTTTCTGCCAACAAATCTTCAATAATTCTCTCTGTGTTTTCTGATATCCCTCCCTGTTCTATGAGTCGGAATCGACTTGACGGCACTGGGTTTCCCTGTTATGGACCTCCAATCACTCGTAGGTTATTTCTCCTGATAGATTCCCACATGATTCTTAAGGTTTCTTCATTTTTTAAAATTCTTTTACCTAATTTTTCTTCAAATATATTGGTGCCAAATGCTTTATCTTGAAGTTCAAAAATTCTGCCTTCCACTTGCTCAATTCCACTCCTCTGACTTTCCTTTGAGTTGTCTAATTCTGTAATTTTATTGTTAATCTTCTGAATTTCTGATTGCTTTCTGTCTATGGATTCTTGCAGCTTTTTAAATTTTTCATTGTGTTCCTGAATAACCTTTTTTAATTTTGTCAAGTGCTTTATCTGTGTGTTCCTTGGCTTGTTCTGCGTATTGCCTCATTTGCTTCCTGATTTCTTGAAAGGTTCTGTATATTAATCTTTTGTATTCCGCCTCTGGTAATTCCAGGGCATTTTTATCTAGAAGATCCCTTGACTCTTTGTTTTCAGAGCTTGTTGAGTAGTCATGGTCTGTTTCTTAATGTGACTTGATATTGACTGTTGTTTCCTAGCCACCTATAAGTTATTTTATTAGTTTATTTTATGTTTGCTTATGGTATCACAGCTTCTTGGTTTGTTCTGTTTTGATATACCCAAATGGATTTCTTGAGTGAGCTAAATGGCTAGAGCTATTATCAGGTTTACCAGTCTAGGAGCCCATTCACTTTTCTTGTATAAATTCAGCTCATGTGTCCAGGTAGCTGATAATCAGGTGTGTGGTACAGGTTCTGTCCTACCGTCTTAGAGGGGCAGGGGTGATTGGTGTAGGCACCAGTAGGGGGTCATGCTCTGAACAAAGTAGAGGGCTGTGAATCATCCCCCAGGTGTTTCTGAGGAGAGCATGTCCCTGTTCCCTAGAGCATACAGGTGGGTGGGTTCTGCAAACAGACCATGGACACCCAATATTTTTCATTGTAAGGAGTGGGAGGTACCAGTTATCCTTGGACTCTTGTCACAGGTGGCTGGGTAACCTGAGTGGAGCCACCAGTCCTTAAGCCCCTGATGTGGTTAGGTGAGGACCCTGTTTAATAGGCAAAGCATTGTCAAACATCAAACACCCGTCTCTCTACCACACAGCTGAAACAGTTGTAGCCTGCCAACAAGGGCCTATTCTCCTGAAATAGGCCCACACAGCTCCACGAAGGGGGGAAAGGTACTCAAAATCCACGGATCATTTATTCCTGGACAGAAGCCACTTCTGTCCAAGCTCCCTTGGTCAGTGGAGCTGGCAAATTATCTTTTCCCCCCATTTGTGAATTTTTTCCTTCTCCAGGGCCTGGAGGGTGGCTCTAGGTGCTCAATGGGGGCTATCTCAGGCCCAGTTAAATGAACAGCTGCTGAATTCAGCTTGGGGGCAGAGGGCATGGTACTTAGCTTTTGACGAGAGAGCGGTTCTTCTCTGGTTCTGGAGGCCTGAGTAGGCCATGTGGCTGGCTGTTTCTCCCTGAGGAAACTGTGACCCAACGCTAGTACCAGCCTGCTGTAGCCACTGCCAGGAATGGTGCCTGAGGGCTTCCAGAGATTCAGGTCTGGTAATTCCTCTCTGCTTCTGACCTGCCTCTTCCTCCCCTGCCCCTCAGTTCATTTTCTAAGCTTGCCTTTGATGTTCAGGGCTCCTAGCTTGTCATAAATATACTCGTTTCAGTTGTTTTTTGGGTCTTTGTTGTAAGAGGGCTCACCAGAAGTAACTGTCTATTCTGCCATGTTGGTCCCACCTCTATTTTTATTTTTTTTTTAATACGCAGTTCTCAGATCAAATGACACCTCCTTGGTTTGCTTTTATGAGCTCCATCTAAGGCACCACGTCTCCTCCTCCTGCTTTTATAATAACATAATGCTGTTTTACTTACTTTTAAGCATATATGTCTATCTGAAACTATCTTCTCTGTATGCTTACTCACTTATTTACACTTCCTTTCCATTAGCATCCAAGATTCAAGGAATCAGATAATTTATCTAGTTAGCCCCTGCAACCTCAGTGCCTGGGATCTGACACTGTATTGTGAAATGAAGGGCAGTTGCCTCCTATGCAATGAAGAAGCAGTGGAGAAGGGACTACCTGCTATTTATTACCTATATAAATGACAGCACATTTACTGAGTTTTTGGTGTATAAAATGTAATAATATGTTTAATGTGCTATGGTAAGAAAGGTGAAATTTTCTTTCTTTTCATCAACTGGTTAAACAGCAGAAATCATCATGGCAAAGACTGTAGACTTCACTTTATGGAAATGGTATAGTTTTTAGGGCAGTGAGACTTAAAATCAGGCAGCATGCTGATTTTAAGGTTTACCTACAACACAAGACAGCCCGAAGACAGCAATAATAGAAAATCTTAGAATCTTAGAAAAACACATATATTTTTAACTAAAGCACATAGTTCACATTAGAATTCACTCTGTGTTGTACAATATTATGGGTTTTGACAAAAAACATAATGTGCCCACCATTAACTGTATCAAGCACAATAGTTGCACTGTCCTAAAAGTGCCCTATGCTCCACCTATTGATCCCTCCCCATTGCCTTGAACTGTTAGCAATCACTGATCTTTTCACTATCTCTATTGTTTTAACTCCTTCAGAGTATCATATAGTTGGAATCTGTAGTATGCTGCTTTTTCAGACTGGCTTCTTTCACTTAGTAATATGCATTTAAATTTCTTCCATGTCTTTTAATAGCTTGATAGCTCATTTCTTTTTAGTAGTGAATGATGCTTCATTGTATGGAGATGACACAGTTTGTTTATCAATTCACCTACTAAAGGGCATCTTGGTTGCTTCCAGTTTTGTCAATTATCACAAAGCTACTATAAACATTCACATGCAGGTTTTTATGTGGACTTTTTTTTTTTTTTTCCAGCTCATTTGAGTAAATAACAAGCAGCGTGATTGCTGGATCATGTGCTAAGCCTATGTTTAGCTTTGTAAAAGACTGAAGACTGTCTTCCAAAATGGCTACACAATTTTACATCTCTACCAGCAATGAATGAGAGTTCTTATTCCTTCACGTTCTAGCCAGTATTTGGTGTTCTCAATGTTTTGGATTTTAACTATTATAATAGGTGTGTAGTGGTACCTCATTGTTGTTTTGACTTAACAATTCTCCAATAATATGTGGTGTTAAAGCTTTTCTGAATATTTATTTCCCATCTGTATATCTTCTTTGGTGAAACATCTGTTCAGATTGTTTAGCCATGTTGTGATTTTTTTTTTATCTTATTGTTGAGTTTTAAGAATTCTTCATGTATTTTGAATACATGTTCTTCTCAGAGATATGTTTTACAAATATTCTCCCCCACCCCCAGTCGGTGGCTTGTAATTTCATTCTCTTAACAGAGTCTTTCACAGAGTGGATGTTTTTAGTTTTACTGAAACCCAATTTGTCAACTTTTTATTTTATGGGTCATGTTTTTGGTGTTGTAACTGAAAAGTCATTGCCAAACCCATGTTCACCTAAATTTTCTCTTAAGGCATCTTCTAGACATTGTATAGTTTTGCATATTGCATTAGTATCTATGCTGTTTTTTGAGTTAATTTTTTGTGAAAGATGTAAAACCTGTGTAGATTCTTTTTTTTTTTTTTTTTGCATATGGATGTTCAGCTGACTCAGCATCATTTCTCAGAAAGACTATTCTTCCTACATTAAATTGCCTTTGCTCCTTTGTCAAACAACAGTGAATGTATTTATGAGCTTTCTATTCTGCCCCTCTCATCTATTCATTCCTTCACCAATACTATACTGTCTTGGTCACTTTGGCTTAAGTCTTGTAGTCAGATAGTGTAAGTCTTCCAACACTGTTCTTCTTCAGTATTCTGGTGGTTATTCTGAGTTTTTTGGCTTTCCATATAAAATTTAGAATCAGTTTGTCAACATCTACAAAATAGCTTTCTGGGATTTTGATTGAGATTTCTTTTAATCTACAGATCAAGTTGGTTGGAACTGATATTTGAATAACATTGGGTTTTGCAATCCAGGGACACAAATATTTCATTCATTTTCATCTTCTTTGATTTATTTCATAAGAGTTCCATAGTTTTCCTCATATAGATCCCATACATATTTTGTTAGACTTATGCCTGAATATTTCAATTTTTGGTGATAATATAAAGTGTCGTGATTTTAATTTCAAATTCCTATTTTTTTTGCTGGTATGTAGGAAAGCAATTGACATTTGTATATTAACCTTGTGTTCTGAAACCTTGCTATAATTGCTTATTAGTTACAGGAGTTTTTGTTGTTATTGTTGTTTTGCTTCTTTGGAGTTCTCTGCATAGATGATCATATAATCTGCACACACAGTATTATTTATTCCTTCACAATATGTATAATTTTATTTTCTTTTTCTTGTCTAATTGCATAGCTTGGACTTCCAGTATAATGTTGAATGTAAGTGGTGAGAGAAGACATCTTTATCTTGTTCCTGATCTTTGTGGGAAATAATCCATTTTCTCCCCACTAAGTATAATGCTAGCTGTAGGTTTTTAAGATGTTCTTTATCAGGTTGAGTAAGATGTCCTCTATTTCTAGTTTGTTCAGTGTTTTTATCATGAATGAATGCCTAAAAACAGACAAGTCTGAGTCTCTGTGATTTATTTGTAGCTATGAATCAATGTGAAATAGTAATTTATTTGTTACAGTTGGAGAGAATTCTCTTGTTTTGTCCCGTGCAATTTCCGAATAATAAGACTAGACTGGACTTTGACTTTTAGCATCTCCTTTTCATATGACTGACTACAGTTCTTAAGTCCTATTTTTCTTTTTTCTTCAAGGACACAACTATAATGACTGTTCATTGAAGAACATGAACTTACCCTTAAGAGTTATCAGGAGAAGTCACTCCACTAGCCTCTGAGAGTATACTAGTGAATTTAAAAGTCCCTATGACAAAGTTGCAGAAGTATATTGGAAGGCATTCTATATAAATTCAAATTTGCTTGGCTGGGCTCAAAAGTAGTATGGAAAAGAAGTAATTTGGCAAGTCTATTCTTGATACAAACACCCTTGTTCTATTGCACTTTTTTTCATGGTGTTTACTGTACTGTGTATATGGCTGAAATAATTACACTCACCACCATATTTCATCCATAGTAGCCAACAGTCAGTCTTAGTAAGTCTTCTGCATTGGACCTAGCCAAAATGAGTTTGTTAAAAATGGGTTAGTTGAAATCAGCTCTCCAACTTCATCCATTCCATTCATCAATTAAGTGGTTTCTTATTTTGACTTTAGAATTCCACATTACTTAATTTTCCACAGAGAAAAGCTTGGGTAATTACAAAAGTCCCCATGTTCCATGAACATAAACTGGGCAAAATGTTGACTTGATCAACATCCATATTGGTAGAATGGTAGGGGCAGATCTCCATAATACTAATCTTAATTATGTGTCTAGGTCACAGTGAAACAACCATACCTGCTGTTCATTTCTTAATTTGCATTTTAACCACAATCTTACCACCCTCAACCACATCTCTGTAACTTTTCAAACTTCATATTTTAGCAGTATAGATTGTCCTTTTTATCCCTAATTGGCATCTCTGTGCCTTCTCTAGTAATCTCCAAAAGTTTTCATAACGCCTCAGGTCATTTCACCCGTATCATTGAAATGGGCCTTCAGTCCTCCATCAGGGTTTAAATAAGCATATCCTAGACCTACTGATAATTCTTTTAAGATTGCATCAATTAAACTGAAGGGATAAGTTAGGTCTGTCTTCAGATACTTTTTTTTTTTCATTTTGTAGGTATCGATTCCCATAAGTAGACGTGAATTGTTCCGACTTGTCCTTTATGGAGCAAATGTGATGGACCCTTTAAGCAGTCATGACCACTATTGAAACTTCTTTCTCTCCACACCTCCAACTGTCAGTAATACATTACCATTCTTCTAGTAGGCATCTCATTCAACTTTACCTGGTTATGTTTTCTTTCCTCATTTTTGTATGTTTCTCATTGATGGCACCTTTCTTTTGGATAGCATAAATATGTCCCCATCATGTAGCCCTTTGAGTGGTAACTAAGTTATCACATCAAGTACTGATTCTTGTATGTTTTGATGACCCTCAAAGAGCAAAGATGCATAAGATACCCAAAATTGGGGTACTTCCTGTATCACAGCATCTATCATGATCTGGGAAACACTGGTGGCATAATGGTTAAGAGCTATAGCTGCTAACCAAAAAGTTGACAGTTGAAATCCACCAGACACTCCTTGGAAACCATATGGGGCAGTTCCACTCTGTCCTATAGGGTCACAATGAGTCAGAATCCACTTGACAACAATGGGTTTGGTGGTTTGGGATCATGGTCTGAGTCAGTGGTCGCTGGCATTAAATTAGGTGTACCTGAGAGCCACTAAAAAAAAAAAAAATAGGGGTGCCAAGATGGCTGACTAGGCAGAAGCTACCTCGGATCCCTCTTGCAACAAAGACTTGGAAAAACAAGTGAATCGATCACATACATGACAATCTACGAACCCTGACCATCAAACACAGATCTAAAGAGTTGACCTGAGTGACAGAGACTGAGAACAAACAACCATGGGGAAGCAGTGACTGTTTTTGGAGTGTGGAGCCAGCGTCCCAGTCAGGAAACCTTGGCGCCGGGCTTTGGACTGGGCGTGGGGGAGCTGAACACCATATCCTGAGACAGCACAAACACAGGATGAAGCAGTAGCCCCCAGAAGTGACCTCAGGGGAAGCTCAGCCAGTGCACGCAGGCAGCGCAGCTACCCGGCTGACAGGAGGAGAAGTCACCAGGAGGCAGTGACTGGTTTTGGAGCCAGGAGTGCGGAGTCCCAGCCGGGGAACCTTGGCACTGGGCTTTGGAATGGGAGTGGAGGAAATGATCAGGGCTTCTAGGACAGTACGAGCACAGTATGCAGGCCTGACCCTCGGGGGCAATCTTGACCCAGCCCATGCACACAGGCTACACACCCCTTGGGAATCTCAGATAAAACAGTACTCACCAAGAAAGAAAAGTAACTTTGTCTATATTCCTGGGTACTACTCTCTCCTATCTATCTGATCCCTCCCCTCCCCTTCCCAGGTGGCTTCATTAACATTGGAATTTCCTGAGCCAGAGAGTGAAATGCGCTGTGGTTTTTCATTTTTTGTTTTTTTTTTTTTTATCTTTTCCTAACCCATTTTCCTGGCCTGAGAGAAGCAGCTACAAAAAACCCAGAGACCAAAAATCCTTCCCTAATTAGACTAAAAATGCAGAACCAGCTCCAGCCAAGCATATGTGATCCACAGTTTTGGGCTTTCATCCCTACAGGGAACAAGGTGGCTATTATAATGCAAAGGCAATTCTGTTAGGGATCTGACTGTAACTGTTTTAGCGGATTACTGGAAAGACAAGTTTCCCAGGTCTGATATCTCTGCATATTCAACAGAGCCCTCTCTGACCCACAACAGGGAACTGAGGGCTGAAGCTCCCCCCAGGCCACCCAGCCTCCTGCCTTAGGGGTGTAAGAGGGGTAACACCTACCAATCTGTAGAGGTACTGACATTGGGGACCTAAGGTACAGCTGCAGAGCCCACCTACCCAAGTGCTTTAGGAATAGAGACACAACTACCTCACTGGCACTTGGGGAGGAAGCCTGTCAGCATCCTGCCCCCCCTGGAGTGTGAACCCCTGCTGCTACTAGAATCTGGTGCACACAACTATTACCACTACTTCTCTAGGCGGATAGATGACAGTCTGCACCACACACTTGATGACCCAAAATCAGAATCTACTCAATAGTGAAGGGACTCTAACCAGCTGGTAATAGGACATAAGTGATTCAAGGGCTACAACAATCAAGACAGTGCAATCTAATAGCCCATCTATGTATATTGAAAGAAAACAAAACAAGATAAGATTCAGTGAGCAAATATAAAATAAATCACTACAGTATCTTAGAGATGGCTCGGAGACAGCAGTTGCTATCAAACCACATAAAGAAGCAGACCATGATTGCTTCTACAACTGCCCAAACTAAAGAATCAAAATCTTTCCCAAATGAAGATGCAATCCTGGAATTGCCAGATGCAGAATATAAAAAATCAATATATGGAATGCTTCAAGACATCAGGGATGACCTCAGAAATGAAATAAGGCAATCTACAGAAAAAGCCAAAGGACACACTGATAAAGCAGTTGAAGAAATCAGAAGATTATTCAAGAACATAGAGGAAAAATTAAAAAGCTGCAAGAATCCATAGAGAGAGAGCATCCAGAAATCCAAAAGATTAACAGTAAAATTACAGAATTAGACACCTCAACATGAAGTCAGAGGAGCAGACTCAAGCAATTGGAAAGCAGGGTGGGGGAACTGGAGGACAAGGGAATTGACACCAAAATAACTGAAAAAAAAATCAGATAAAAGAATTTAAAAAAATGAAGAAATCCTAAGAATCATATGGGACTCTATCAAGAAAAATAACTTGCATGTGATTGGACTCCCAGAACAGGGAGGGATAACAGAAAATACAGAGAGAATAGTTGAAGATCTGTTGGCAGAAAACTTCCCTGACATCATGAAAGACAAAAGGATATCTATCCAAGATGCTCATTGAACCCCATTTAAGATTGATCCAAAAAGAAAATCACCAAGACATATTATCATCAAACTTGCCAAAACCAAAGATAAAGAGAAAATTTTAAAAGCAGCCAGGGATAAAAGAAAGGTGTCCTAGAAAGGAGAATCAATAAGAATAAGTTCAGACTACTCAGCAGAAACCATGCAGGCAAGAAGGCAATGGGATGACATATACAGAGCACTGAAGGAGAAAAACTGCCAGCCAAGGATCATATATCCAGCAAAACTGTCTCTGAAATATGAAGGAGAAATTAAGATATTTACAGATAAACACAAGCTTAAAGGATTTGCAAAAACCAAACCAAAGCTACAAGAAATACTAAAGGAAATTGTTTGGTCTGAAAATCAGTAATATCAGATACCAGCAGAACACAAGGTCACAGAACAGAACATCCTGATATCAACTCAAATATGGAAATCACAAAAACAAATTAAGATTAATTTCAAAAAGGAAAAAAAAAGCTCAAAACAGGGAATCACTGAAGTCAATATGTAAAGGATCACAATAATCAAAAAGAGGAACTAAATACAGGAGACATAGAACTGCCATATGGAGAAGGATACAAGGCGATATAGGACAATACAACTTAGATTTTTATTTAGAAAAATAGGGGTAAATATTAAGGTAACCACAAAGAGGACTAACAACTCCATAACTCAAAAAAACCCAAGAAGAACATAATGACTCAGCAAACATAAAGTCAACTGCTATGAAAATGAGGAACACACAATTTACAAAGAAAAACATCTCAGCACAAAAAAGGAAGTGGAAAAATGAAATTGTCAACAACATACACAAAAAGGCATCAAAATGACAGCACTAAACACATACTTATCTATAATTATGCTGAATGTAAATGGATTAAATGCACCAATAAAGAGACAGAGAGTCACAGACTGGATAAAGAAACACGATCCACCTATATGCTGCCTACAAGAGACACACCTTAGACTTAGAGACACAAACAAACTAAAACTCAAAGAATGGAAAAAAATATATCAAGCAAACAATAAGCAAAAAAGAGCAGGAGTAGCAATATTAATTTCTGACAAAATAGACTTTAAAGTTAAATCCACCACAAAGGATAAAGAAAGACACTACATAATGATTAAAGGGACAATCGACCAGGAAGATATAACCATATTAAATATTTATGCACCCAATGACAGGGCGGCAAGATACATAAATCAAACTTTAACAGAACTGAAAAGTGAGATAGACACCTCCACAATTATAGTAGGAGACTTCAACACACCACTTTCAGAGAAGGACAGGACATCCAGTAAGAAGCTCAACAGAGACACGGAAGACGTAATTGCTACAATCAAACAACGTGACCTCATAGACTTATACAGAACACTCCACCCAACAGCTGCAAAGTATACTTTTTTTTCTAGGGCACATGGAACATTCTCTAGAATAGATCACATATTAGGTCATAAAACAAACTTTTGCAGAATCCAAAACATCGAAATATTACAAAGCATCTTCTCAGACCACAAGGCAATAAAAGTGGAATTCAATAACAGAAAAATCAGGGAAAAGAAATCAAATACTTGGAAACTGAACAATACCCTGCTTAAAAAAGACTGGGTTATAGAAGACATTAAGGAGGGAATAAAGAAATTCATAGAATGCAACGAGAATGAAAATACTTCCTATCAAAACCTCTGGGACACAGCAAAAGCAGTGCTCAGAGGTCAATTTATATCAATAAATGCATACATACATAAAGAAGAAAGAGCCAAAATCAGAGAACTGTCCCTACAACTTGAACAAATAGAAAGTGAGCAACAAAAGAATCCATCAGGCACCAGAAGAAAACAAATAATAAAAATTAGAGCTGAACTAAATGAATTAGAGAACAGAAAAACCATTGAAAGAATTAACAAAGCCAAAAGCTTGTTCTTTGAAAAAATTAACAAAATTGATAAACCATTGGCAAGACTGACTAAAGAAATACAGGAAAGGAAACAAATAACCTGGAATAAGAAACGAGATGGGCCACATCAAAACAGACCCAAATGAAATTAAAAGAATCATATCGCATTAGTACAAAAAATTGTATTCTAACAAATTTGCAAACCTAGAAGAAACGGATGAATTCCTAGAAAAACACTACCTACCTAAACTAACACAGTCAGAAGTAGAACAACTAAATAGACCTATAACAAAAAAAGAGATTGAAACAGTAATCAAAAAACTCCCAGCAAAAAAAAGCCCTGACCCGGACAGCTTCACTGCAGAGTTCTACCAAACTTTCAGAGAAGAGTTAACACCACTACTACTAAAGGTATTTCAAAGCATTCTATGAAGCCACCATAACCCTGATACCAAAACCAGGTAAAGACACCACAAAAAAAGAAAATTACAGACCTATATCCCTCATGAACATAGATGCAAAAATCCTCAACAAAATTCTAGCAAATAGAATTCAACAACATATCCAAAAAATAATCTACCGCAATCAAGTGGGATTTGTACTATGTATGCAAGGTTGGTTCAATATTAGAAAAAGCATTAATGTAATCCACCATATAAATAAAACAAAAGACAAAAACCACACGATCTTATCAATTGATGCAGAAAAGGCATTTGACAAAGTCCAACACCCATTCATGATAAAAACTCTCACCAAAATAGGAATTGAAGGAAAATTCCTCAACATAATAAAGGGCATCTATACAAAGCCAACAGCCAACATCACTCTAAATGGAGAGAGCCTGAAAGCATTTCCCTTGAAAACGGGAACCAGACAAGGATGCCCTTTATCACCGCTCTTATTCAACATTGTGCTAGAGGTCCTAGCCAGAGCAATTAGGCTAGACAAAGAAATAAAGGGCATCCGGATTGGCAAGGAGGAAGTAAAATTATCTTTATCTGCAGATGACATGATCTTATACACAGAAAACTCTAAGGAATCCTCCAGAAAACTAATGAAACTAAAAGAAGAGTTTGGCAGAGTCTCAGGTTATAAGATAAACATACAAAAATCACTTAGATTCCTCTACATCAACAAAAAGAACATCGAAGAGGAAATCACCAAATCAATACCATTCACAGTAGCCCCCAAGAAGATAAAATACTTAGGAATAAATCTTACCAAAGATGTAAAAGATCTATACAAAGAAAACTACAAAGCTCTACTACAAGAAACTAAAAAGGACCTACACAAATGGAAAAACATACCTTGCTAATGGATAGGAAGACTTAACATAGTAAAAATGTCTATTCTACCAAAAGCCATCTATACATACAATGCACTTCTGACCCAAATTCCAATGACATTTTCTAATATGATGGAGAAACAAATCACCAACTTCACATGGAAGGGGAAGAAGCCCCGGATAAGTAAAGCATTCCTGAAAAAGAAGAAGAAAGTGGGAGGCCTTACTCTACCTGATTTCAGAACCTATTATACAGCCACAGTAGTCAAAACAGCCTGGTACTGGTACAACAACAGGCACATAGACCAATGGAACAGAATTGAGAACCCAGACATAAATCCATCCACATATGAGCAGCTGAGATTTGACAAAGGCCCAGTGTCAGTTAACTGGGGAAAAGATAGTCTTTTTAACAAATGGTGCTGGCATAACTGGATATCCATTTGCAAAAAAATGAAACAGGACCCATACCTCACACCATGCACAAAAACTAACTCCAAGTGGATCAAACACCTAAACATAAAGACTAAAACGATAAAGATCATGGAAGAAAAAATTGGGACAACGTTGGGAGCCCTAATACAAGGCATAAACAGAATACAAAACATTACCAAAAATGACGAAGAGAAACCAGATAACTGGGAGCTCCTAAAAATCAAACACCTATGCTCATCTAAAGACTTCACCAAAAGAGTAAAAAGACCACCTACAGACTGGGAAAGAATTTTCAGCTATGACATCTCCGACCAGCGCCTGATCTCTAAAATCTATATGATTCTGTTAAAACTCAACCACAAAAAGACAAACAACCCAATCAAGAAGTGGGCAAAGGATATGAACACGTACTTCACTGAAGAAGATATTCAGGCAGCTAACAGATACATGAGAAAATGCTCTCGATCATTAGCCATTAGAGAAATGCAAATTAAAACTACGATGAGATTCCATCTCACTCCAACAAGGCTGGCATTAATCCAAAAACACAAAATAATAAATGTTGGAGAGGCTGCGGAGAGATTGGAACTCTCATACACTGCTGGTGGGAATGTAAAATGGTACAACCACTTTGGAAATCTATCTGGCATTATCTTAAACAGTTAGAAATAGAATTACCGTACAACCCAGAAATCCCACTCCTCGGAATATACCCTAGAGAAATAAGAGCCTTCACACGAACAGATATATGCACACCCATGTTTATTGCAGCTCTGTTTACAATAGCAAAAAGCTGGAAGCAACCAAGGTGTCCATCAACAGAGGAATGGTTAAATAAATTGTGGTATATTCACACAATGGAATACTAGGCATCGATAAAGAACAGTGACGAATCTGTGAAACATTTCATAACATGGAGGAACCTGGAAGGCATTATGCTGAGCGAAATTAGTCAGAAGCAAAAGGACAAATATTGTATAAGACCAGTATTAGAAGATCTTGAGAAATAGTATAAACTGAGAAGAACACATTCTTTTGTGGTTACGAGGAGGGGAGGGAGAGAGGGTGGAAGAGGGTTATTTACGGTTTAGTTAGTAGATAAGAACTACTTTAGGTGAAGGGAAGGACAATACTCAATGCATGGAAGGTCAGCTCAACTGGACTGGACCAAAAGCAAAGAAGTTTCCGGGATAAACTGAATGCTTCAAAGGCCAGCGGAGCAAGGGCGGGGGTTTGGAGTCTATGGCTTAAGGGGACTTCTAAGTCAATTGGTAAAATAATTCTATTATGAAAACATTCTGCATCCCACTTTGAAATGTGGCATCTGGGGTCTTAAGTGCTAACAATCGGCCATCTAAGATGCATCAATTGGTCTCACCCCACCTGGATCAAAGCAGAATGAAGAACACTAAGGTCACACGATAACTATGAGCCCAAGAGACAGAAAGGGCCACAAGAACCAGAGACTTACATCATCCTGAGACCAGATGAACTAGATGGTGCTCAGCCACAACCGATGACTGCCCTGACAGGGAGAACAGCAGAGAACCCCTGAGGGAGCAGGAGAACAGTGGCATGCAGACCCCAAATTCTCATAAAAAGACCAGACTTAATGATCTGACTGAGACTAGAAGAATCCCGGTGGTCATGGTCCCCAAGCCTCTGTTGGCCCAGGACAGGAACCATTCCCGAAGACAACTCATCAGACATGGAAGGGACTGGACAATGGGTTGGAGACAGATGCTGATGAGGAGTGAGCTACTTGTATCAGGTGGACACTTGAGACTGTGTTGGCAACTCCTGTCTGGAGGGGAGATGGGAGGGTAGAGAGGGTTAGAAACTGGCAAAATCGTCAGGAAAGGAGAGACTGGAAGGAGGGAGCGGGCTGACTCATTAGGGGGAGAGTAAGTGGGAGTGTGGAGTAAGGCGTATATAAGCTAATATGTGACAGACTGACTTGATTTGTAAACTTTCACTTTAAGCACAATAAAAATTATTAAAAAAAATACGTTGTGTTGCTTAACCCCTAGCTTCCTTAGCATTTATAAGAAACATTCTATTTGTTACTCTATGGAAGTAGAATAGTTGTTCCTCTTCTAAATTTACCCGCTGAAACATGTCATTTGCAATACCATTCTTGTAATGTCTTCTATCCCCAAATTATCCCTTCCACTTACTATTTTCTGTAATTGGCCATGGGCCCCGGTGGTCATTTATACTGAAAATCTATGCTAGCTTGGAAGAACCAAGTTTTTGCTGATAAAGAAATCATAAATATCCCAGATCTTTAGCAGAATATCCTCTGCATTCTGTGGTAATCTGTCTATGGCACCAAATACCTTTGTAGTCTGTTGGGTTATCACTGATTTTGACTTACTTTAGAAGTAAGCATCATTTCTGTGGGGATAGCCATAAAAAAACAGCAAAGCTTCCATTGACTAGAAAGACTGACCTTATACTGTCTCACCCATTACCTAATTTCCTCCTTTAGATTTAATTTTTGGCAATGCTAATAACACTTGTTAACTGCCATCAAGTCTCCCGAACTCATGGTTAACCCATGGATGACAGAATAAAACGTTGCCTGGTCTTGCACCATCTTCACAATGATTGCTATCTGAAACCATTGTTGTGGCCACTGTGTTTTCTGAAAACCTTCCAAAATGGGTGGCTCATCTTCCAGCACTATATTGAAAAATATTTTTTTGTGATACATAAGGGTTTCATTGGCTGATTTTCAGCAGTATATCACCAGGTCTTTCTTCGTAGCCTATCTTAGTCTGGAAGATCTGTTGAAACCTGTCCACTATGGGTGACTTTGTTGGTATTTGAAATACTGGTGGCATAGCTTCTAGCGTAATAGCATACAAGCCACCACATTATGAGAAGCTGACAGACAGGTGGTAGAAAAACACTTAAACCAAAAACCAAACCCCTTGTCTTTGAGTCAATTCTGACTCATAGCGATTCTATAGGTCAGAGTGGAATTGCTCACCAGGTTTTCAATGCTGTAATCTTTACAGAAGCTTACTGCTACATCATTCTTCCATGGAGCAGCTGATGGATTCAAACCACCAACCTTTCAGTTAGCAGCTGAGTGCTTAACCACTGTGGCACCAGCGCTCCTTGGAATGACACTTACCCATTGCCCATTGCCGTCGAGTCAATACTGACTCCTAGCGACCCTATAAGACAGAGTAGAACTGCCTCATAGAGTTTCCAAGGAGAGCCTGGTGGATTCGAACTGCTGACCTTTTGGTTGGCAGCCATAGGACTTAACCGCTATGCCACCAGTTTCCAAATGAAGTGACACTTAGGGACTAGTATTTTTGCTAATGTGTCCTCTCCTTGTCATGCTGTCTCTAACCACTTTGTCAATTCTCTCAGCCTCTATTTCCTTCAAATTTCATTGGCAAGAATTTTTCCACATAATCTGACATAAGTCTTTGATCACTTTATATCAAGGATTCAGAGAGAACAATTCTAGCATCAAATTCTCATCACATTTTTCTCTCCTCTTCATATTTTTAACAAAATGTACCATATCCTCTATGATTTGTAGGTGTGAAAGATAATCCCACCACAGAAACCAATCTGCGTTACTACAAATGGTTGAAATGTCGAAGCAGGCTCACACACATCATAGATCTTTCCCAACCCCAAATTTTATTAGTGACTCAAAGAGGGTAAGCAAAAATGCAGGCTCAAAT
This sequence comes from Elephas maximus indicus, assembly GCF_024166365.1. Lineage (NCBI taxonomy): Eukaryota > Metazoa > Chordata > Mammalia > Proboscidea > Elephantidae > Elephas > Elephas maximus. The sequence goes on along the minus strand of NC_064826.1, from coordinate 114,746,425 downwards.
GTAGCTTCCAAATTGTCCCTTTTCCTGAGCTGTAACCCATTTTGATTTCGGGATAGTAGACAAAAACTGGTACATGTTAGCTTAGTTGAAGCCATTTAAGTTTGAAGCTCCTTGTTTTTTATATTTGATTAGTCACAAAGGGGTAAAGAGATTATGTGACTAACTTACATTCACAAATGTATAAATTTATGGTATAAGTTTATATAACATAAATGTATAAATTTCAAGTGTATTTAACATAAAAAAATCATGACATACCAGGTATATATTGAACAAAGGAGTTTTTAGATTGAAAGTTTCAAAACAGTGATTTCTTCTAGCAAAATAAACCATGTGAATTACCATATTCTCAAAGAAATTTGTTGAATTCAGATTATCCAAAAAGTCCAGTAAATTATAGGCTATTGTTAACACTTTTATTTTCAAATATATATCATAGCTTTTATATTTAATTTCAGGAAAGTTACAACTATTATATAATTATTAGTGGAATAGGACATATAACAGGAGTATTTTCCTTTTGGTAGATAAGTCACAACAGTTTCCAAATTGGTCGTACCAACTAACACCAGCAACAGTATGTAAGATTTCCTGTTTTTCCACATCCTTAACAACAAATGGGGAAACCCTGGTAGCATAGTGGTTAAGAACTATAGCTGCTAACCAAAAGGTAAGTAGTTCTAATCCACCAGGTGCTCCCTGGAAACCATATGGGGCAGTTCTGGTCTATACTATAGGGTCTCTATGAGTCGGAATTAACTCGACGGCAATGGGTTTTTTTTTTTTTTTGGTAACAACAAATGGAGTCCTGGTGGCACAGTGGTTAAGAACTCAGCTGCTAACCAAATGGTCAGGAGTTGGAATCCACAAGTCACTCTTTGGAAACCCTTTGGGGGAGTTCTACTTTGTCCTATAGGATCACCATGAGTCGGAATCAACTTGACAACAACGGGGTTAACAACAAATGGGTATTGTCATTCTTTCTAAAGTTTACCATTCTGATGGTGTGTATCTTATTTTGGTTTTAAGTTTGATTTCCCTGATAATTAAAGAAGTGATTATATGTTTGCCCTTTAGGATTTCTATTTCCCCATTTTTGAATTGCTTATTGAAGTGAATTGATCGTTTTTCTGTTAGGATATATATCATTTAATTATTTACATGAAATATTTCACTTTATATTTTCAATAAAAACCTTTTTTATTGTATCTGAGACAAATATCTTCTGATAATTCATAGCTTGTGTTTTACTTTCAATGTTGCTTATTGATGAACAGAAGTCTGTGACTTTAATGCACTGTGATTTATCAATAATTATAAATAGTTTCAATAATTTACTGTTAAGCTTGTTGCAAGAAGAAAAATTTGTCTGCCGCATTATTAGGATGATTATCTCATAATGTATCTTCTAGAAACTTTATTGTTTAGAAAATAAACATTTAAATTGACTCTCTGCCTATAATTGATTGGGCACATGGTGTAAAGTAGGGGTCAAGGTTAAATTCTTTTTCATATGGTTGTTGACATGACAGCCACCACCACCATGTATTGAAAAAAATCTTTCCACCTTCTGCTTGGCAGTGTCAAGTTTGTCATTAACAAAAATGTCCATTAAGTGGATCTGTTTCTGGAATATAATAGACTCATTGGTTAATTTGCTTTCTATGATTGAATATGACACTGTTTAATTACTGATACTTTGTAATATGTCTTGGTATTAGGAAATGTAGTCCAGCTTTATTCTCCTTTATTATAGATTTGGCTATCTTTGTATTTTCATATTATTTTTAGAATCCACTTCTCAAGTTCCACAAATATATTTGTGCATGTGTGTGTATATATATAAAAAAAATACATATATATTTGCGTTGCTTTTCATTAGGCTTTAACTGAATTTATAAATTGATAGGAGAAAATTGATATCTTTATTATATTGAGTCATGCAGAAGAATGAATCAGGATCCATGCCTAATACCATACACAAAAACAATGCCAAATGTATCAAGGATCTAAATGTAAAAACTTAAACCATAAAATACTTAGAAGAAAATTTGGGCCATACTTTTTAACAATGGATTGTGTGATATAATAACAAAAACATGAACAGCAAAAGGCAAAATAGATAAATGGGACCTCAAAGAAATAAAATACTTTTGTTCATCAAGGGACATTATCCAAAAAATGAAAAGACAACCTATACATTAGGAGAAAATTTCAGGAACCATATATCTGATAAGTGTCTAATATTCAAAATATATATAAAACTTCTACAACTTAACAGCAAAAAGACAAATAACCCAATCAAAAAATGGACAAATGTCTTGAATAGACATTTTACCAAACAGGATATTCAAATGGCCAATAAACAGATGAAAAGATACTCTATGCCTTTAGCCATCAGAGAGATGCATATCAAAAGCACTATGATACGCCACTTCACTTCTGCTAGGATAGCTTAGATAAAAGAGAAAGCATAACATAAGAAAAAGCAAACTTAAAATACCAAATGTTGACTAGGAAAGATATGGGGAAATTGGCACTCTTATTCATTGTTGGTGGGAATACAAAATTGTAGAGCATTTTGGAATATGATGTAACATTTGCTCAAAAAATATAAAATAGACTACAATATGATCCTGCAATCCCATTCCTGAATATATACTAACGGACTTAAAAGCAGCAACGTGAACCTATGTACATCAATGTTCATTGTAGCACTATTCGCAATACCCAAAAGGTGGAAAAAACTTGAACGTTCGTCAGTGGATGAATAGATAAACAAAATGTGACACATACATAAAATGAAATACTGATCAGCAAGAAAGATTCATGCTACAATGTGGAAGAATCTTGCAGTCATTATGCTAACTGAAATGAATCAATCACAAAATGGCACATAGTGTATGGTCTCACTTACGTGAAGTGACAATAATAGGCAGATGTATAGAGGACGAAAAGAACATTTCAAAATCTATGCTGAAGTACAAAGCTGTCAGTGATACGATAATGTCCATATGCCTACAAGAAAGAACAGTTAATACAGCTTTATTTAAATTTCCACATCAACCGCTAAGGGCAAAGGTGAAGAAATTCAATATTTTTACCAACTTCTACAGTCTAAAGTTGATGAAACATGCAATCAGGATGCATGGATAATTGCTGATGATTGGAATGAAAAAGTTGGAAACAAAGAATTAGTAGCTGGAAAATATGGCCTTGGTGATAGAAATGATGCCAGCGTTCGAATGATAGGATTTTGCAAGACCAATGACTTCTTCATTGAAAGCATCTTTTTTCAACAACATGAACAGCAACTGTACACATGGATCTCACCAGATGGAAAACACAGGAATCAAATTGACTTCATCTGTGGAAACAGACGATGGAAAATCTCAATATCATAAGTCAGAACGCATAGCCAGGGACTGACTGTGGATCAGACCATCAATTGTTCATATGAAGATTCAAGCTGAAACTGAGGAAAATTAAAAACAAGTTCATGAGAGCCAAAGTACAACCTTGAGTATATCCCAGCTGAATTTAGAGACCATCTCAAGAATAGATTAGATGCACTGAACACTAATAACTGAAGACCACACAAGTTGTGGAATGACATTGAAGATATTACACAAGAAGAAATAAAAGGTCATTAAAAAAAGACAGGAATGAAGGAAAAGACCAAAATGAATATCAGAAGAGACTCTGAAACTTGCTCTTGAAAGTGGAGTAGCTAAAGTAAATGGAAGAAATGATAAAGTAAAAGAGCTGAACAGAAGATTTCAAAAGACGGCTTGAGAAGACAAAGTAAATTATTATAATGACATGTGCAAAGACCTGGAAATGGAAAACCAAAAGGGAAGAACACGTTCGGTATTTCTCAAGCTGAAAGAACTGAAGAAAAAAGTCAAGCCTCATGGTGCAATATTGAAGGATTCAACAGGAAAAATATTAAATGACTCAAGAAACATCAAAAGAAGATGGAAGGAATACAGAGTCACTATACCAAAAAGAACTGATGGAATTTCAACTGTTTAAGGAGGTAGCATATGATCAGGAACCCATCGTACTGAAGGAAGAGGTCCAAGTTGCACCGAAGGCGTTGGCAAAATACGGCTCCAGGAATTGATGGAACGTCAACTGAGACGTTTCAACAAACGGATGCAGTGCTGAAAGTGTTCACTTGACTGTGCCAAGAAATTTGGGAGACAGTTACCTGGCCAATCGACTGGAAGAGATCCATATTTATGCCTAGTCCAAAGAAAGATGATCCAACTGAAAGTGGAAATTATCAAACAATATCACACACGAGTAAATTTTGTTGAAGATCTTTCAAAAGCAGCTGCAGCACTACATCGACGGGAAACTGCCAGAAATTCCAGCTGAATTCTGAAGAGGGCATGGAACCAGGGATCTCATTGCTGAGGTCAGATGTATCCTGGCTGAAAGCAGAGAATAACAGAAAGATGTTTACTTGTGCTTCATTGACTATACAAAGACATTCAAATGTGTGGATCATAACAAATTATGGATAACATTGAGAATAGGAATTCCGGAACACTTAATTGTGCTCATGAGGAACCTGTACGTATAGATCAAGAAGCAGTTGTTGAAACAGAACAAGGAAATACTGTGTAATTTAAAGTCAGGAAATGTGTGTTTCGGCGTCATACCCTTTTAGCGTAATTATTGAAGCTGTGTGCCGAGCAAATCACTTGAGAAGCTGGACTATATGAAGAAGAACGCAGCATCAGTATTGGTGGATGACTCACTAACAACCTGCTTTATGCAGATGACACAATTTTGCTTGCTGAAAGTGAAGAGGACCTGAAACACTTACTGATGAAGATCAAAGATCACAGTTTTCAGTATGGATTACACCTCAACGTAAAGAAAACAAAAATCCTTACAAATGGACCAATAAGCAACATCATGATAAACAGAAAAGGTTGAAGTTGTCAAGGCTTACATTTTGCTTGGATCTACGCCCATGAAAGCAGCAGGCAAGAAATCAAAAGAGGCATTGTATTGGGAAAATCTGCAGCAAAAGATTTAAAAAACAAAGATGTCACCTTGAAGACTAAGGTGTGACTGATCCAAGCCATGGTGTTTTCAATTGTCTCATATGTATGTGAAAGCTGAACGATGAATAAGGATGACTGAAGACAAATTGACGCTTTTGAATTGTGGTGTTGGTGAAGAATACTGAATATACCATGGACGGCCAAAAGAACGAAAGAATGTCTCTTGGAAGAAGTAAAACCAGAATTTTCCTAAGAAGCAAGGATGGCAAGACTACATCTCACATACTTTGATGTGTTATCAGGAGGGATCAGTCCCTGGAGAAGGACATCATGCTCAGTAAAGTGAGGGGTCAGGGAAAAAAAGAGGAAGACTCTCAATGAGATGGATTGACACAGTGGCTGCAACAATGGGCTCAAGTGTATCAATGATTGTGAGGACGGTGCAGGACAGGGCAGTGTTTTGTTCTGTTGTACATAGACTCACTATCAGTCAGAATCTATTTGAGGGCACCTAACGACAACATAAAGGGCAAAGTTTATTTACCAAGGGCAGTAGAAAGGGGGAAAGGGGAGTTATTGTTAGAAGATCAGTGAGTTTTTTTTAATGGTAATGGGAAATTTGCCAATGATTAAGGTAATGATTGTACAACATGATTAATGTAATTGATGTCACTAAGTCGTAAACCGAAAAAGGTTGAATTGGCAAAACATGTATGTGCATATATTTTTAGAACAACAAAGAGTAACTGCTGGTGCTACTTATGTACAAACAAACACGTCATGGTTTTTTTTTTTATTTCTTGGTTTGATGCTTTAGGGCCATGGTTTCATGCAACATTCCAGTCAATTGGCCTAATATTGTTTTTAGTGTTTCTGTTCTACTTCCTAGTTCAGTGTGTAGTGCCTGGGGTCTTAAAAGCTTGCAAGTGGTCATCCAAGGTACAAAAATAAATAAATAAATAACAACAATAGTCCTCTATTTTCCTGGAACAGCAGAGGAAGAAGAAGAGCCAGAAAATGGAGGAGTTTAACGGTCCTCCTGAAGCAAAAGGTCTCCTTTGCCATGAAACCAGAAGAACTGAATGGTGCCCGGCTGCCATTACTGAACATTTTGGTCAAAACATAGAAGAATCCTGATCAAAGGGGGATAAAATGTGAAATAGAACTGATGACAGTAACTTGAGAGTTTAAATGAGAAGCTTAGGGGGTAGTAAGTTTATGTTAATGATGGTGAAATAATTTGGAAAAGGATAGCAAGAATGGTTGCACAACTTGAATATCACTGAATTGTACGCGTGGAAATTGTGGAATTGGTGTATGTTTTGGTGTGTATATTTTCACCAAAAAAAAAAAAAAAGAATAAATTTAAAAAGATGAAAAGGCTAAATTAAAAGTTAGAAAGGTTGAAGTACAGACTTTCTACTAATTGTTATTATATGTTCTATAATTTAACAACAAATTAGGGTCAAGTATGTGACGCTTTAGTTGTTGGATATTTAGGGAAGATTATCTATAAACACAAATTTGATAGAATGTTCTGCAAATCATTTTCTATTAAAAGAATACTCATGGACAGGAAATTTATAAATATAGGATCTATTTATTTCATTTAAAAATAAATTTAACCATCATTTTACAAGGTCATTTGTTGGAACTAGTAGGAAAATGAATTTTTTAAATATATCTTCCTCTGTTTTGCTTTAGCTAAAAGTTAAAAAATACAAGTCCTGAACTTGCTAAATTTACTTTAATAGTCTTCTTCCATTCCTGTCAACATACTTCTATAAGACTAATTTCTGTAAATTTTATTAAAACAAAACAAATAATTTAGATGGACATTTTCCTTGTGAATAGCATAGTTGTTAACCAAGGCTAGATTGATTAACAAGCAAGAAGTAAGTTTATTGGTCTCAATAAACACTAAATATTAATGTATTCAATAATAATAATTTAAATAATAGTATATTAATTTTTCTTAAATTATAATTTTTGTTTAGTTAATATTGAGCAATGATAAAAAGTTATGAGTTAATATACTTCTCTATGTTGATTTCCTATAAGCATACTTTTAAGGAAAAAAGATGTACAGTTTGGTTTGATTACATTTACTAAAATGTAGGTTTGTTTCAGTTGAATGAAGTCATAAAAGTATTGGGGCATAGTTTGTATGTCTTTAGTTTTGCTTTGTGTAACGTTTTCATCTTGTTAGTCTAGTGATTCATTTTTATTATATTTTGCAGAAGTATCAACACAGTATAGATTGGAAATAAACACAAACAAAAATAAAATCGTTTTAACAAGGATTTACAAAGCTGTCCCTCATCCAGATAGTGTGAGAGAGCAGGAGAGCCTTTCTTGTCCTGGCATAACATTTAACTTTAGACCTACTGCCTGATTTCAGCAGGGATGGTTCTGAAGGGAAGGTCCTAAGCAGACTCACCCAGCAGTCTGACTCTGAGATTAGAGAGACTGATGTGTGCCAGCAGCTACCACGGCCCAGTGTCTGAGAAAGCTCTACTGTAGTTCCAGTTCCCGGACAGGTAAGCAGGAAGAGAACTGTGAGCAGATGGCTATCCTCCAGGACACCTGAGTACGGGTGGTAGGAGCTTAGGCCCACTCCGGCCCTTAACTATCTGTGGGACATGAGGTAGACTTGCTCTCTCTGAGTCTCCGTGTGTGTTTGTGTGGATGTTTCCAGTTGCTATCTGCTGAGTTGACATTCTGAGTTTATAACTTGTTCTGGGAGAAAAAAAGGATTGAATTAGAGGAAAAAAAAAAAAGGCAGAGTCCACCCAGGAATTCCAAGAATTGAAATTCAGTTTATATTCTAGCCTATTTTCTAAGTTTAAAAAAAAAAAAAAATTTTTTTTTTTTTTTTTTAGCTCTCTGCAAAATGAACTGATTAAAGAAGATTCATCCTGGATGTTTAATTCTGCAACATTTGGTTTATCCTCCAAATTGCGACACTGAAGTGAGTGATGTGGGCAAAGTTACATAACAAGTATCTTATAGAGGAGAGACTAGACCTTAAATCTGCTCTTCTCTTCCTTTGCTCCTTTGGTTGGTTTATTCAGCCACTTGACAATGTTGTGTTCTTGTTTTAATAATGATGAGAGTGATAAATAGACTGTGTCATACCTAATAAGTAAAGTTAATTTAGTTAAAAACCAGAGAATGCAAATATGCCTAAATTATCATTTGCTTCTAGTGAAGCAGCTACACTTCATTTTAATTCCTGCCTTCAAAAATGCTTTTAAGCTTGGTCGTAATTCATCTTATTGTGCCTCTTATATATTTCCCAGAATTACATCTTCATCTGGTCTTTGAAATGATAACTGATAGGGTGAATCATTCAAGATAGTACGGTTCAGAAGGAAAATACGCCCAGATGTTGTTCCAACTCATTAAATCATGTTTTATCTAGCCTGATAAAAAGGTTGATTTACCTTGGAAAGATCAAATGTATTGGCTACAAAGTGAGTTTCTGGGTGTCAGGTAAGATAAATGTCAGACCAAGTAGCTACTAAGTCAGGAGTTTTAAAGCATTATAAACTGGCATTCTTCTAGAAAACTGTATCCATAAAAAGAAGGGAAAGGATAATCAATTACTCATCAAATATTTAATGAAAACCTACTATGTGTCAGAAACTGATCTTGAACAAGACAAAAACTCCTGTTTCCTAGATTCTATTAAAAGTAAAATTGACAACAGCAACTCAGTTGATTGGAACTTCAGGGGCCAGTGAGTTTATGTTAATGGGGAAGGAACAACTCAGAAAAGGAGAGTGAGAATGGTTGCACAATTTGAAGAATGTAATCAATGTCACTGAATTGTACATGTAGGAACTGTTGAATTGGTGTGTGTTTTGCTGTGTATATTCTCAACAACAACAAATAAATTATAATTTTTAGAAAGTAAATAACAATGTCTTGACATTAAAAGCTGAATGGTGATTAACGTATTCTGATCAGTAATTATAAACTCACCAAAAAGGAGAACGAGGGGAAAATTGGCCACTGAATTTGATGGCAATCTAGAAATGTGACTTATCATGTACTGATGATCCTCTGTGAGTCAGATGCTCTATATACATTCTCTCTCACTCTCATAAACACCCTCTCAGATAGGGACTACTCTTTTCCTATTACAGATTATTACAGTTGCAGGAGGTGAAATTGTTTTATTCAATCACCTGGCTTGTGACAGAGCTCGGACTTTCAGCTGGGTGCTGGAGAGATTTTGGTAGCCTGTGATGGAAAGAGTTGTTTAAAGTTTATGGCTGAAATACCTGCCATTTGTACCAATAGTTCTAGAAGGTCCAAGAACTTCTGGGAAACCTATGTAAAAGGCAGCTCTAGAGTTTCTGGAAAATCATATCACATTCTTCACTGCTGAGAAGTAATCAAATTCTAAATTGGAGAGAGAGGGTTTCTAATGCTGAAAAGTTGTTTTTTGTTTTTAACCAAAAAGGTGTTTAGGTTTCATATTTGTTAAGTTTCTTCTGTGGTCTTTTATTTAAGAATACAGATGCTTATTGTTTCTCATGAGTTACTAAATAAATAGTATACAAAAGGTTTATTTTTTAATTAAAAATGTTTCACTAAAATTTGTGCATTTAAATGTTTTTGTTGTTGTTAAAAAAGTACTTAAATTCAACTGCTCTTGGTTTTGTATAGCGTAAATATTTGAGATTAGTTTAAATTTTGGATTTACTAAGTCAATAAAAATTCATAATTTAGGTACTAAAAAATGAATTTCTATGTGAACATAAGATTTAGATAGTGGAAGCCTAGGTTTTTGTGTTAAATCTATTATCTACTTGTGAGATCTTGGCCAAGACATTTATAATCCTGAGAAAGCAAATTTCCTATAACTGTACGGTAACTAATGGTAGCTATCAATTAATATATTTTTAAATAAAAATAACCATAATAAAATCATCATTTAATGGTTTAATAATTAGCCACTGAAACAAACAAAAAAAAAGTTGATAATTATTACAGAGCAATATGTGATTGAATTAATAGCAAGGATGATGTTGATTTTAGTCATAGTATAAAGTAGATCAAGGAGAATGGAAAGAAAGGTATAAAAAGTCATTTTTTTCTCTATATGCTGGAGTTGGTTGTGTGTGGAAAGTAGCTAAGTGATTATGTTAAATGAATAGTTATAGAACTTTGTGTAGCGCTTTTTTGAAACAAATCACCAGAGTTTCGACAACCTAACCCAGAATTAAATGATAAAGAGAGCTGTGAAGTAGTTATTGATGTTAATACATTGATGCTGAAGATAATCAATATGACAATCAAACTCTTCTAAGTATCCCCAGTAAGCATTGACTTATAGGGTCACTATGAGTCAGAATTTACTTGACAACAACAGGTTTGGTTTTTTTGTTTATACAATGTGAACACAATAATGCATAGTATCTCTGAATTTTTTCAAAATGTTTCCACTTGAACTATTCAGAAATCTTCATTAAAAATTCAGTTGAAGCTGCCTCTGTCCTACCATGCGTTCAGGCTACACTGTTCTACCCTGTGTATTCACCATGCTCATACATAGAAATTATGTGTGTATAACAGCCTTGTATACATGGGTTTCTCTTGAGCATACATTTCCTGAATTGGTTTTTGAAAACCACCTTTTCTTATGTTGTATTCATAATAACATTGAATGGCACCCTTAAATTTCAGGTGATATTGCAGACGAGGCATTGTCATCATCCTTCAAGTCATCAAAATAATTTTTCTGCCTCTGATTGTTCATTTGCACTTGCGACACTGAGCTTGTTCCTATGGAGCTTTTGCAAAATATTTTCTTAATTGAAAATAAATCTGTCCACTTTTGTTCCTGATTTCATAATTTCTTCTCAGATTTGGTCCCAGGCTATTAAACATTGATCCAAAGATAATACTATCATATATCAGTGTCGTCCTCTCTGCTCACATTGCTTCCAGGAGAATGTTGGAATGCATCAGTATCAACACACTAAATTCTGAATGGTATCTTTCTACTTATTTCTTAGCTAGCACTGTGTTTGCTTTTATCCACATTGCCCTATTTGTAAAACATTTAACTTCAGTTTTAGGATCTGCTTTTATTTTTTGAATCTTGGTGTTTGTTGTATTTTGAATGTCTCTTATTTCTAACATGACTGATCATGGCACTGACCATGTTATTCTTCAACACAGTGAAGTACTGTGGTCCACAGAGGGCTCCTAGAAAGCTGAAGGGCTCCAAAAACCCCTCAGTGGTGAGGACACTGCTCAGGTTTGCCTTGAGGTAGCAAGCAGCAGGGAGACCACTCCCAGATGTGGTTGGAGAAGATCTTGCCCATCTGGAGGTCTCCTGGACTGACTCTTTCCCTCAACAGTAGATATGTGTTTGGTCTAGTGACGAAAATCTGACATATTTTTATGTATAAATGTGTTGCTTTATTCTGGCTATGAAACTGACGTGGAGCTTCATTTTGTAAGTTTGGGGTTAACAGTCTTGCCTTTGATTCATGTGCCATCAGACCTATCTGTATTTTGAACAAGCGAAGAGGAATGGTGCCAAATCACAGCAGGTTTAGGAAGGACCAAGGATTGTAGAGAACACATGGTGACAAGAAGCAAATGTTCTGATCTAGACACAAAATCATCTGTTGTCTCCACATGTAAATCCTCCCAGGCAGCGAAACATGCCCATAGCAGAAAGAGTTTCCAGATTTTATCATGTTTTCACAATTAAGGACAGTTACAGCTGAGAGCACGGTGTGTGGTCTTGAGCCAGGTAAAAGTAAAGCACTAAGTGTTCTAGTCAGATTCAGTACTAATGTTTCAATAATTTACAAAATTCTTGAGAGAGCTAGTTACCGTCAGGTATTTTGTTTCTTGCTTCATTTTCTGATGCTTTGCTCTGTCTCCTGAGAGTAAACCCTTTCCGTCTATATAATGGTCAGCATGGCAATTAGAAGTATGATTCTGGCCTCCAGGTGCTGTGATGAACCTCAGACGGTGAGAGTTTGCTCTTTCACCTGGTGGAGGAGAGCCTAGTTTACACTAGACGCAAGACCAGTGAGCTGGGGGAGCTTACATGAGCACCTGTATTGCCCAAAATAGGCTTGTTATTTTTGTTGCTGCTGTTGTTAGGTGCCACCGAGTCGGTTCTGATTCATAGAGACCCTATGCACAACAGAACGAAACACTGCCTGGTCCTGCGCCATCCTTACAATCGTTGTTATGCTTGAGCTCATTGTTGCAGCCACCATGTCAATCCACCTTGTTGAGGGTCTTCCTCTTTTCTGCTGACCCTGTACTCTGCCAAGCATGATGTCCTTCTCCAGGGACTGATCCCTCCTGACAACATGTCCAAAGTATGTAAGACGCAGTCTCGCCATCCTTGCCTCTAAGGAGCATTCTGGCTACACTTCTTCCAAGACAGATTTGTTCGTTCTTTTGGCAGTCCATGGTATATTCAATATTCTTTGCCAACACCAAAATTCAAAGGCGTCAACTCTTCTTCGGTCTTCCTTATTCATTGTCCAGCTTTCACATGCATATGATGTGATTGAAAACACCATGGCTTGGGTCAGGTGCACCTTAGTCTTCAGGGTGACATCTTTGCTGTTCCACATTTTGAATAGGTCCTTTGCAGCACATTTGCCCAATGCAATGCGTCTTTTGATTTCTTGACTGCTGCTTCCATGGCTGTTGATTGTGGATACAAGTAAAATGAAATCCTTGACACCTTCAATCTTTTCTGTTTATCATGATGTTGGTTGTTGGTCCAGTTGTGAGGATTTTTGTTTTCTTTATTTTGAGGTGCAATCCATACTGAAGGCTGTGGTCTTTGATCTTCATTAGTAAGTGCTTCAAGTCCTCTTCACTTTCAGCAAGCAAGGTTGTGTCATCTGCATAACACGGGTTGTTAATGAGCCTTCCTCCAATCCTGATGCCCTATTCTTCTTCGTATAGGCCAGCTTCTTGTGTTATTTGCTCAGCATACAGATTGAATAGGTATGGTGAAAGAATACAATCCTGACGCACACCTTTCTTGACTTTCAACCAATCAGTATCCCCTTGTTCTGTCCAAACAACTGCGTCTTGATCTATGTAAAGGTTCCTCATGAGCACAATTAAGTGTTCTGGAATTGCCATTCTTCGCAGTATTATCCATAGTTTGTTATGATCCACACAGTCAAATGCCTTTTCATAGTCAATAAAACACAGGCAAACATCGTTCTGGTATTCTCTGCTTTCAGCCAGGATCCATCTGACATCAGCAGTGATATCCCTGGTTCCACGTCCTCTTCTGAAACCGGCCTGAATTTCTGGCAGTTCCCTGTCGATATACTGCTGCAGCCGGTTTTGAATGATCTTCAGCAAAATTTTGCTTGCATGTGATATTAATGATATTGTTCTATAATTTCCACATTTGGTTGGATCACCTTTCTTGGGAATAGGCATAAATATGGATCTCTTCCAGTCAGTTGGACAGGAAGCTGTCTTCCATATTTTTTGGCATAGATGAGTGAGCACCTCCAGCACTGCATCTGTTTGCTGAAACATCTCAATTGATATTCCATCAATTCCTGGAGCCTTGTTTTTCGCCAATGCCTTCAGAGCAGCTTGGACTTCTTCCTTCAGTACCATCAGTTTCTGATCATGTGCTACCTCTTGAAATGGTTGAATATCAACTAATTCTTTTTGGTATAATGACTCTGTGTATTCCTTCCATCTTCTTTTGATGCTTCCTGCATCATTTAATATTTTCCCCGTGGAATCCTTCACTATTGCAACTCGAGGTTTGAATTTTTTCTTCAGTTCTTTCAGCTTGAGAAACATCGAACGTGTTCTTCCCTTTTGGTTTTCCATCTCCAGCTCTTCCCACATGCTATTATAATACTTTACTTTGTCTTCTCGACAGGCCCTTTGAAATCTTCTGTTCAGTTCCTTTACTTCATCAATTCTTCCTTTGTTTTAGCTGCTCGATTCTCAAGAGCAAGTTTCAGGGTTTCCTCTGACATCCATCTTGGTCTTTGCTTTCTTTCCTGTCTTTTCAGTGACCTCTTGCTTTCTTCATGGATGATGTCCTTGATGTCATTCCACAACTCGTCTGGTCTTCGGGCACTAGTATTTAATGCATCAAATCTATTCTTGAGATGGTCTCTAAATTCAGGTGGGATATACTCAAGGTCATATTTTGGCTCTCGTGGATTTGCTCTGATTTCCTTCAGTTTCAGCTTGAACTTGCATATGAGCAATTGATGGTCTGTTCCACAGTCAGCCCCTGGCCTTGTTCTGACTGATGATATTGAGATTTTCCATCGTCTCTTTCCACAGATGTAGTCAATTTGATCTCTGTGTGTTCCATTTGGTGAGGTCCATGTGTATAGTCACTGTTCATGTTGGTGAAAGAAGGTATTTGCAATGAAGAAGTTGTTGGTCTTAACAAAATTCTATCATTTGATCTTTGGCATTGTTTCTATCACCAAGGCCATATTTTCCAACTACTGATCCTTCTTCTTGGTTTCCAACTTTTGCATTCCAATATCCAGTAATTATCAATGCATCTTGATTGCATGTTCAATCAATTTCAGACTGTGGCAGGTGATAAAAATCTTCAGTTTCTTCATCTTTGGCCCTAGTGGTTGGTGTGTAAATTTGAATAATAGTTGTATTAACTGGTCTTCCTTGTAGGTGTATGGATATTATCCTATCACTGACAGCATTGTAGTTCAGGATAGATCTTCAAATATTCTTTTTGATGATGAATGTAACACCATTCCTCTTCAAGTTGTCGTTCCCAGCATAGTAGACCATATGATTGTCCGATTCAAAATGGCCATTGCCAGTCCATTTCAGCTCACTAATGCCTAAGATATCGATGTTTATGTGTTCCATTTCATTTTTGACGATTTCCAATTTTCCTAGATTCGTACTTTGTACATTCCAGGTTCCGATTATTAATGGATGTTTGTAACTGTTTCTTCTCATTTTGAGTTGTGCCACATCAGCAAATGAAGGTCCCAAAAGCTTTACTCCGTCCACGTCATTAAGGTCGACTCTACTTTGAGGAGGCAGCTCTTCCCCAGTCATCTTTTGAGTGCCTTCCTACCTGGGGGGCTCATCTTCCAGCACTGTATCAGACACTGTTCCACTGCTATTCATAAGGTTTTCACTGGCTTATTTTTACATGTAATTAATAAAATATTTGTTTTTATTCTTTGAAATTGAATCTTTTGAGGTAAACCAAAACAAATCCAGTGCTGTTGAGTTGATTCCAACTCATAGATGCCCTATAGGACAGAGTAGGTCTGCCTCAAAGGGTTTCCAAAGAGCAGATGGTGGGCTCGAACTGTCAATCTTTTGGTTGGCAGCTGAGTTGTTAACTACCCCACCTCCAGGGCTCCTTGGTATGAACTAAAAAAAAAGATCCCTCAAATTTTCTTTATTGTTTTCAAAGATTCATTTAAATTTCAGTTACATTAAAAAAAGACCCGTCCCAGGAGGGGAGCCTTAACCTTGGGGGTGGGACTGACAGCGGAGGATCTGACCATGACGCCAGTGGGCCAGACCCCCCGGGGGGCAATCTCCACACAGCCAGTACATATAGGCGACGCGCCCGCGGAAATCTCAGATATAAGAGTCATTCCAAGTAAGACAAACAACTCTGGCTATATTCTGAGGTGCTACACTCCTAGCTCTCTGATCCTTCCTCCACCCTCCCCAGGCGGCTCCATTAACATCCGAATACCCTGAGCCAGAGGGAGAACTCTGATAGGGATCTGACTGCATTTTTTTTTAACGGATTTTCTGGAAAAACTAGTTTCCCAGTGATGGCTCGGAGACAGCAGTCCATATCAAACCACATAAAGAAACAGACCGTGACAGCTTCTCCAACCCCCCAAACAAAAGAATCAAAATCTTTCCCAAATGAAGATACAATCCTGGAATTGTCAGATACAGAATATAAAAAATCAATTTACAGAATGCTTAAAGACATCACAAATGAAATTAGGATAAATGCAGAAAAAGCCAAGGAACACACTGATAAAACTGTTGAAGAACTCAAAAAGATTATTCAAGAACATAGTGGAAAAATTAATAAGTTGCAAGAATCCATAGAGAGACAGCATGTAGAAATCCAAAAGATTAACAATAAAATTACAGAATTAGACAACGCGATAGGAAGGCAGAGGAGCAGACTCGAGCAATTAGAATGTAGACTGGGACATCTGGAGGACCAGGGAATCAACTCCAACATAGCTGAAAAAAAATCAGATAAAAGAATTTAAAAAAATGAAGAAACCCTAAGAATCATGTGGGACTCTATCAAGAAGGATAACTTGCGAGTGATTGGAGTCCCAGAACAGGGAGGGAGGACAGAAAACACAGAGAAAATAGTTGAAGATCTGCTGACAGAAAACTTCCCTGACATCATGAAAGACGAAAGGGTATCTATCCAAGATGCTCATCGAACCCCATTTAAGATTGATCCAAAAAGAAAAACACCAAGACATATTATCATCAAACTTGCCAAAACCAAAGATAAACAGAAAATTTTAAAAGCAGCCAGGGAGAAAAGAAAGATTTCCTTCAAGGGAGAATCAATAAGAATAAGTTCAGACTACTCAGCAGAAACCATGCAGGCAAGAAGGCAATGGGACGACATATACAGAGCACTGAAGGAAAAAACTGCCAGCCAAGGATCATATATCCAGCAAAACTCTCTCTGAAATATGAAGGAGAAATTAAGATATTTACAGATAAACACAAGTTTAGAGAATTTGCAAAAACCAAACCAAGGCTACAAGACATGCTAAAGGAGATTCTTTGGTCAGATGACCAATAATATCAGGTACCAGCACAATACAAGGCCACAAAACAGAATATCCTGATATCAACTCAAATAGGGAAAGCACAAAAACAAACAAATTAAGATTAATTCTAAAAAATAAATAAACAAAATAATACACATAACAGGGAATCATGGAAATCAATAAATAAAAGATCACAATAATCAAAAAGAGAGACTAAATATAGGAGGCATTGAACTGCCAGATGGAGAGTGACACAAGGCCATATAGAATGATACAAGTTAGGTTTTTACTTAGAAAAATAGGGGTAAATAATAAGGTAACCACAAAAAGGAATATCAACTCCATAACTCAAGAAAAAAAACAAGAAAAACGTAACGACTCAACTAACATAAAGTTAAACATTATGAAAATGAGGATCTCACAATCTACTAAGAAAAACGTCTCAGCACAAAAAAGTATGTGGAAAAATGAAATGGCCAACAATGCACATGAAAAGGCATCAAAATGACAGCACTAAAAACTTATTTATCTATAATTACACTGAATGTAAATGGACTAAATGCACCAATAAAGAGACAGAGAGTCACGGACTGGGTAAAGAAACACGATCCATCTATATGCTGCCTACAAGAGACACACATTAGACTTAGAGACACAAACAAACTAAAACTCAAAGGATGGAAAAAAGTATATCAAGCAAACAATAAGCAAAAAAGAAGAGGAGTAGCAATATTAATTTCTGACAAAATAGACTTTAGACTTAAATCCACCACAAAGGATAAAGAAGGACACTATATAATGATTAAAGGGACAATTGATCAGGAAGACATAACCATATTAAATATTTATGCACCCAATGACAGGGCTGCAAGATACATAAATCAAATTTTAACAGAATTGACAAGTGAGATAGACACCTCCACATTTATAGTAGGAGACTTCAACACAGCACTTTTGGAGAAGGACAGGACATCCAGTAAGAAGCTCAATAGAGACACGGAAGACCAACTTACAACAATCAACCAACTTGACCTCATTGACTTATATAGAACTCTCCACCCAACTGCTGCAAAGTATACTTTTTTTTTCTACTGCACATGGAACATTCTCTAGAATAGACCACATATTAGGTCATAAAACAAATCTTTGCAGAGTCCAAAACATCGAAATATTACAAAGCGTCTTCTCAGACCACAAGGCAATGAAACTAGAAATCAATAACAGAAAAACTAGGGAAAAGAAATCAAATACTTGGAAACTGAACAATACCCTCCTGAAGAAAGACTGGGTTATAGAAGACATCAAGGAGGGAATAAGGAAATTCATAGAATGCAACGAGAATGAAAATACTTCCTATCAAAATCTCTGGGACACAGCAAAAGCAGTGCTCAGAGGCCAATTTATATCGATAAATGCACACATACAAAAAGAAGAAAGAGCCAAAATCAGAGAAGTGTCCCTACAACTTGAACAAATAGAAAGTGAGCAACAAAAGAATCCATCAGGCACCAGAAGAAAACAAATAATAAAAATTAGAGCTGAACTAAATGAATTAGAGAACAGAAAAACAATTGAAAGAATTAACAAAGCCAAAAGCTGGTTCTTTGAAAAAATTAACAAAATTGATAAACCATTGGCTAGACTGACTAAAGAAAAACAGGAAAGGAAACAAATAACCTGAATAAGAAACAAGAAGGACCACATCACAAAAGAGCCAAATGAAATTAAAAGAATCATTTCAGATTACTACGAAAAATTGTACTCTAACAAATTTGAAAACCTAGAAGAAATGGATAAATTCTTGGAAAAACACTACCTACCTAAACTAACACATTCAGAAGTAGAACAACTAAATAAACTCATAACAAAAAAAGAAATTGAAACGGTAATCAAAAAACTTCCAACAAAAAAAAGTCCTGGCCCAGGCGGCTTCACTGCAGAGTTCTATCAAACCTTCAGAGAAGACTTAACACCACTACTACTGAAGGTATTTCAAAACATAGAAAATGACGGGATACTACCCAACTCATTCTATGAAGCCACCATCTCCCTGATCCCAAAACCAGGTAAAGGCATTACAAAAAAAGAAAATTATAGACCTATACCCCTCATGAACATAGATGCAAAAATCCTCAACAAAATTCTAGCCAATAGAATCCAACAACACATCAAAGAAATAATTCACCCTGATCAAGTGGGATTTATACCAGGTATGCAAGGCTGGTTTAATATCAGAAAAACCATTAATGTAATCCATCACATAAATAAAACAAAAGACAAAAACCACATGATCTTATCAATTGATGCAGAAAAGGCATTTGACAAAGTCCAACACCCATTTATGATAAAAACTCTTACCAAAATAGGAATTGAAGGAAAATTCCCCAACATAATAAAGGGCATCTATGCAAAGCCAACAGCCAATATCACTGTAAATGGAGAGAACCTGAAAGCATTTCCCTTGAGAAGGGGAACCAGGCAAGGATGCCCTTCATCACCGCTCTTATTCAACATCGTACTTGAAGTCCTAGCCAGGGCAATTAGGCTAGACAAAGAAATAAAGGGTATCCAGATTGGCAAGGAGGAAGTAAAGTTATCACTATTTGCAGATGACATGATCGTATACACGGAAAACCCTAAGGAATCCTCCAGAAAACTACTGAAACTAATAGAAGAGTTTGGCAGAGTCTCAGGTTATAAAATAAACATACAAAAATCACTTGGATTCCTCTACATCAACAAAAAGAACACCGAAGAGGAAATCACCAAATCAATACCATTCACAGTGGCCCCCAAGAAGATAAAATACTTAGGAATAAATCTTACCAAGGATGTAAAAGACCTATACAAAGAAAACTACAAAGCTCTACTACAAGAAATTCGAAAGGACATACTTAAGTGGAAAAACATACCCTGCTCATGGATAGGAAGACTTAACATAGTAAAAATGTCTATTCTACCAAAAGCCATCTATACATATAATGCACTTCTGATCCAAATTCCAATGTCATTTTTTTAAGGTGATAGAGAAACAAATTACCAATTTCATATGGAAGGGAAAGAACCCCCGGATAAGCAAAGCATTACTGAAAAAGAAGAAGAAAGTGGGAGGCCTCACTCTACCTGATTTCAGAACCTATTATACAGCTACAGTAGTCAAAACAGCCTGGTACTGGTACAACAACAGGCACATAGACCAATGGAACAGAATTGAGAACCCAGATATAAATCCATCCATGTATGAGCAGCTGATATTTGACAAAGGACCAGTGTCAGTTAATAGGGGAAAAGATAGTCTTTTTAACAAATGGTGCTGGCATAACTGGATATCCATTTGCAAAAGAATGAAACAGGACCCATACCTCACACCATGCACAAAAACTAACTCCAAGTGGATCAAAGACCTAAACATAAAGACTAAAACGATTAAGATCATCGAAGAAAAAATAGGGACAACCCTAGGAGCCCTAATACAGGGCATAAACAGAATACAAAACATTACCAAAAATGATGAAGAGAAACCAGATACCTGGGAGCTCCTAAAAATCAAACACCTATGCTCATCTAAAGACTTCACCAAAAGAGTAAAAAGACCACCTACAGGTTGGGAAAGAATATTCAGCTATGACATCTCAGACTAGCGCCTGATCTCTAAAATCTACATGATTCTGTCAAAACTCAACCACAAAAAGACAAACAACCCAATCAAGAAGTGGGCAAAGGATATGAACACACATTTCACTAAAGAAGATATTCAGGCAGCCAACAGATACATGAGAAAATGCTCTCGATCGTTAGAGAAATGCAAATTAAAACTACGATGAGATTCCATCTCACACCAACTAGACTGGCATTAATCCAAAAAACACAAAATAATAAATGTTGGAGAGGCTGCGGAGAGATTGGAACTCTCATACACTGCTGGTGGGAATGTAAAATGGTACAACCACTTTGGAAATCTATCTGGCGTTATCTTAAACAGTTAGAAATAGAACTACCATACAACCCAGAAATCCCACTCCTCGGAATATACCCTAGAGATACAAGAGCCTTCACACAAACAGATATATGCACACCCATGTTTATTGCAGCTCTGTTTACAATAGCAAAAAGCTGGAAGCAACCAAGGTGTCCGTCAACGGACGAGTGGGTAAATAAATTGTGGTATATTCACACAATGGAATACTACGCATCGATAAAGAACAGTGACGAATCTCTGAAACATTTCATAACATGGAGGAATCTGGAAGGCATTATGCTGAGCGAAATGAGTCAGAGGCAAAAGGACAAATATTGTATAAGACCACTATTATAAGATCTTGAGAAATAGAAAAAACTGAGAAGAACACATACTTTTGTGGTTACGAAGGGGGGAGGGAGGGAGGGAGGGAGAGGGTTTTTTATTGATCAATCAGTAGATAAGAACTGCTTTGGGTGAAGGGAAAGACAACACTCAATACAAGGAAGGTCAGCTCATTTGGACTGGACTAAAAGCATAGAGGTTTCCGGGATAAACTGAATGCTTCAAAGGTCAGTGGAGCAGTGGCTGGGGTCTGGGGAACATGGTTTGAGGTGACTTCTAAGTCAATTGGCAAAATAATTCTATTATGAGAACATTCTGCATCCCACTTTGAAATGTGGCGTCTGGGGTCCTAAATGCTAACAAGCGGCCATCTATGATACATCAATTGGTCTCAACCCACTTGGAGCAAAGGAAAATGAAGAACACCAAGGTCACACGACAACTAAGAACCCAAGAGACAGAAAGGGCCACATGAACCAGAGACCTACATCATCCTGAGACCCGAGGAACTAGTTGGTGCCCGGCCACAATCGATGACTGCCCTGACAGGGAGCGCGACAGAGAACTCCTGAGGGAACAGGAGATCAGTGGGATGCAGACCCCAAATTCGCATAAAAAGACCATACTTAATGGTCTGACTGCGACTAGAGGAATCCCGGCGGCAATGCTCCCCAGACCTTCTGTTGGCCCAGGACAGGAACCATCCCCGAAGACAACTCATCAGACATGAAAGGGACTGGGCAGCGGTGGGGAGAGAGATGCTGATGAAGAGTGAGCTAATTAAATCAGGTGGACACTGGACAGTGTGTTGGCAACTCTTGACTGGAGGGGGGATGGGAAGATAGAGAGAGAGGGAAGATGGCAAAATTGTCACAAAAGGAGAGACTGAAAGGGCTGAGTCAATAGGGGGAGAGCAAGTGGGAGAAGGGCGTAAGATGTATGTAAACTTATATGTGACAGACTGATTGGAATTGTAAATGTTCACTTGAAGCTTAATAAATGTTAATTAAAAAAAAAAAAAGACCCAGATACAAAATTAAAAAATTTTCTTCTCTTTTATAAGAGGGACTGCCCAGCCAGTGAGGGCAACAGGCAGAGTTCTATTAGCATTCTGGCTACTGAAACCAAAATGGGGCCTCCTCTTTGGTGGGCTTCTCTGTCCAGCTGCCTTCTCATCAGGACAAGCAAGACTCTCAGAGTCTTGGCACTACAACTACTATTGCAGTGGCCCTGTAATTAGAAACCATCACCTCCTGCCTCACCAGCCTTCTTGGGTCAGTGTTGTGTCCCTTAAATAAGGTAGACCAGGGGCTTTTTCTTGCTTTCACTTTGTTTGTATTAGTGTTTTTTGTTGTTGTCGTTGTTCTGATTAGAAGTCCAGAAAGCCAGCTTTTTGCTGGTGGTAGACAAACCAGTTGCCATCAAGCCCACTGCAACTGATGGTGACCCCATGTGTGTCAGAGTAAAACTGTGCTCCATAGAGTTTTCAACTGCTGAATTTTTAGAAGTAGATCACCAGGCCTTTCTTCCAAGGCCTCTGTAGGCGAACTTACATTTCTGCTATGGCCAAGTGTGTTAACTGTTTGCACCACCCAGAGACTCTGGTGGTAGACAGGTGAGACATAAATGCTGCAAGCTATTGGTGGGGTGCCTGCTTTGCAGAGCAGGCAGATCTCAGTGGAAGAGCATGAGGCCTGTGCAGAAGAGCTGGAGAAGGGGGAGCCCTGTGAGCTCTGCGCTGTGGCTTACAGGCACCAGCTCAGTGGCCCCCATGCACAGCAGTGTGCACTTCCTCCTCACTCCCTAGAATAAAATGCAGAAATCAAACAAAAATATCATCAGTAAGGAAACTTGAGAGATTTTCCTCTGTCTTGTGCTATACCCAGTTTAAGGAAATAAAAATATTTAGAGGGCAAGAGAAATCGGAAGGAAAATGGAAAAGCGGGAATAACTGGTAGAGAAGCTGAGGAGGAAGGGTAAAGGTACTGTGAGGAAGGAAAGGGACCAGTGGTGCCTTCTGCAATGGTGACAGGCTGGGTGGGCTGAAGCAGGGGCAGCGGTACACAGTGAAGGAACCCCTAGTGATACTAGGTCTCCTTCTCCACTAGGGGCCTTTGTTGTTGTTAATAGGTGCTGTCCAGTTGATTCCTGCTCACAGCAACCCCATGTGACAGAGTAGAACTGCCACATAGGGTTTTCTAGGCTATAATCTTTATGGAAGCAAATTGCCAGGTCTTTCTCCAGAGGAGCCACTGGGTGGGTTCAAACCACCAACCTTTCGTTTAGCAGCCAAACCATTGCAACACCAGGGCTTCTCTCAATGGGGGATTAAGAGGATTATATCCTGGTGTCCACCCCTCAATATACCAGGAGGGAAGTTATAGTGATGGACCTGGAGAAGCAAGAGGTGGGGGCATGGAGAAGCAATGTTTCAGGGCTTTGGGAAACCACAGAACTTGACAACTATAGGGGTCTTTACATTAAAAGATGGGGAGAATCAAGAACTGGGAGACCCACCCTCAGGGAACTGACATAACAGTATCAAAGCTTTAAGAAACCCACTTTGAGATCCTAGGACTTCTGTCTAAGGCCCAGGGCATGTGGGGATGTTAAGGGTCGAGATCACACTGGGGAGGGCTAAACTGGATTTTTCTCCACCATGTCATTATAAATGTAATAAATAGACTTGCATTTTGCTCCCTTTGAATAGTAAATCCTATGAATGAAACCTCAGCTCACTTTTTAAAATTTCTATTTTCCCTAGTCCATTTTTTATTTTTTCTAGGTTCTACTGAAGAACTGTAGTAAAATCAACTCTGAGAAAAAAACAAAAACAGAGCCATCATCTCAGTGAGCTGTAGATACAATTGTAATTTCTATTGAAGAAGACAGAGTTAAGCAAAAAGTTAATTAACTGCAGCATAATCATGGTGTAATGAGAAAAAGAAATTTGTTGAGTAGTGGGAAATTGATTTTAACAGACTACATTTTTTTTTTTTTTACATCTATCCTGGTATTCCTGATCTATTTTTCTCAGAATATTCTGAGTGCTAATTTAGCATCTTTGCACTATTCCGTTTTTTGATGTGAAAAACAGGTGAAAATTATGCACTACAGAGTAGCCAACAAGCATAAATAAACCTGCGTGCATCTTGTTTACTGGTTAATCTGCCCCGGGATCGCTGTAGTGGGCAGGACTACCTACATGGACCATGCCAGCACAGAAGAAATGTAACCAGCTTCTGTGGCGTCGGTTCCAACACACGGTGACCTTATGTACAACAGGATTGAAACATTGTCTGGTCCTGTTTCATCCTCACTGTCGCCAGCATGTTTGAGTTCATCATTTTAGCTGTTGTACCAATCCACCTCACTGAGGGTCTCCCTTACCCTCACTGGCCTTCCGCTTCACCCAACATCATTTCCTCCTCAGGCCATTGATCCTTTCTGATGATATGTCCAGAGTAATTTGGACAATACTCTGTTGTGATCCATAAGGCTGTCATTGGCTGATTTTTAGAAGAAGATCACCAGAAATTTTTCCTAGTCCGTCTTAGTCTAGAAGATCAGTTGAACCTTGACTGACCATGAATGACCTGGTTGGTATTTGAAATACTTGTGGCTTAGCTTCCAGCATCATAGTAACACCGAAGCTACCACGGTACGACAAACTGACAGATGCGTAGTGGAGAAATGTAGTAATGTTTTAAAAACCTTCTCCTCCAGGCAGACGCTCACGTTCCTGGGAGCCAGGCCAAAGAGGTCAGTCACAGAGCAACGCATAAGCTCCTGACCACCTCTCTTACCTTCAGTTTCTCATAGATAGATGAACTGGAGGCCCTAGTGGACTTCTAGTTCTATTCCAGTCCCTAGCTAGTTCCTAACGAGATACTAGACTGTATTAATAGCTTTTTGTCCCATTTGTCTTTAGGATTTATTCATGCTTCTAAAAATCAGATTTCGTGGTTTAATTATGACTTTGGGACTCCTGTTTTGTTCCTCCAAATTGATTCCACTCTCCCACTGCTCAGACCTAATGTCTCATAATGTGGTAAGTTAAAGTGCTTATGCCCCAGTATTCAAGTCCACTGGACTTTAAGATGTAGCTGTGACTCACTGCCTACAAATATCCTCTAATATTAGAGATCTAACCCAAATTCTAGCTCATTGACTGAAACAACCATCATCATTGATTCAGTAATTTATCCAATAAACAACTATTAAGCATTTTTTATGGGCTTGGCATGATGCTAGGTGGTGGGGAAAAAATAAGCTTTTATCTCTTGAAGCTGGATCCTGAATAAAATCCCTAATCAAATGGATAATATACTGATGCCATGAAATCTCATGACTTAAGGACATAATGCGTAATCAGATAGTTCTTTTTTATTTCATTTATTAAGACTTTAATAATTGTCTGTTTCTCCCCTGCTCTGTTCTGTTATTTCAATCTCACTTATTAAAAGAAATAATTGGTAATTGACTTTAATAGAATGCAATGGTCTTGGTGTGCCAAATATCTTTTTTTGGATCTGAAGCATATAATTTGAAGATGCAGCTGGGGAAGGATTGTCCAGGAGGCTAAACATGCCTCCTGTGATCTCAAATCCCTTGAAAAAGGGACACTAATCTCTTTTGTGTGATTCAATTTTTTAAATTTAATTTCTGAGATGTATGTTATTTTGATCCTTTTTATGGGCTGAAAAGAGGTATTAATCAAAAATATAAAGTATGCAATTGTTTTTGAGGTACTCTTGTTTCTGGCTGCTGGAGATTGTTCCTGATTCATGGGGGCCCCACGCACAACAGAATGGGACTGTTGTAATCCATAGGGTTTTCACTGATTTTTAAAAGTACTTCGCCAGGCCTTTCTTCTAAGTCCTTCTTAGTCTGGAATCTCCCTTGAAACCTGTTCGGTGTAATAACAAAACACAAGCCCCCACTGACAGACTGGTGGTGGCTGTACTTGAGAAGCATTGGCTGGGAATCAAACCCAGGTCTCCCACATGGCAAGTGACAATTCTACCACTGTTCCACCACTTCCCTCATGGTAACCTTAGATGATTCACTGTAAAATAGAATCATAACTAGGGGGTTGATATTTGTGTGTTACCATAGGACGGTGAACCAAGAGAACAATGTGCCACCTCTTTATCTTCTGCTCAGATATCTTTGCAATCTCAGTTTTTAAGAATCTCTTATTAAGAAAAAAAATCTGATCAAAAGGTGAAACTGTGCATATAAAAGAAAAAAAAAAAACAAAACCAAGGTTATATTGGGAGACCAAAGTGAGTTCCAGGAAGCACTTGAATCAGATCCTTTTATTCTCCTATGAAATCAATGTTATCTTGTTGATTTGTTACACATTTTAGTCAGTTATTGAATTTATTAGCATCTGCCTCATGGTAAAAGAAATTTTAAAATAATTCACGTTGAGCCTTAGAATAAAAAGAGCATCTTTTGCAGGATTAAAATAGCTGCCTTACTCATTGAAGATACCACTGGCACAGCCTACTGCAGCTGCGCTGATATCCTTAGCTGGGTCACTCCTGACAAACCTCAGGCTGCCCTGTGCTTGCTTCCTTTTCCATCAGCCAGGCATTTCCACAGTCTCACAATACTCCCTGCCTCTTGTCCCAACTTTTGTCAAATAGGTCAGTAGTTTTCAAATCCAACTCCACATTAAATCATGTGGGAAGGTCTTTTTACAAAAGACTGACGTTCAGGCTCTACTCCAGACCAATTAAATCGGAAGAGCTGGGTTTGGAGACTGGCTATAGGCTAGTCCCAAAGCTGAACAGGTGATTGTAATAAGAAAATTACAAAATCAAATACTTGCATGCCAATATGTTTGACCTATCACCTTAATCTGTAGACTTGGCATTGAGAAGATATAAATCATGAAATGTATCTTGATACTTTCTAAGAATGAGAATGAGTTACTAAATCCAATATCATGTTTGTCTTTTTGAGGCAAGTTTCATTTTACTTGGAAACCCTGGTGGTGTAGTGGTTAAGAGCTACAGCTACTAACCAAAAGGTTGGCAGCTCAAATCCACCAGGCATCTTCTTGGGAACCCTATGTGGGCAGTTCTACTCTGTCTTATAGGGTCATTATGAGTTGCAATCAACTTGACAGCAATGGGACTGGTTTTTGTTTTGGTCATTTTAATCATCTGAATATTGAAAAGTCCCCATGAGTCTTTTGCAGTATCCTTGCTGCAATCATGTTGCTGGAGAATTTCAGTATGTTGCATGGATTTGGGGGAATTGATGCTCTTAACTGATCATCTTAACTGGTCTAGAAACATGTTTGGTGACCCTGATTTTGCCTTTTCTTTAGTGAGAATATCAGAGATGCAAATTCTCATGTCAGCAAGAATGTTCCTGTTATCCTAGATTTTAACTTTAGACTGGAAACAAAGGCCATCTCAAAATAAAGCAATCACATGATTTTACTAAAACAGATCAAAAAGAATTTAAAGTGAATGCTAGTTTCAGAGTTTAAAAAGAAATGGAATCAGTGCTAAGGACTGATATTCAATGTGTTTTCCATCATTCTCCCTGTTGAATTCTAGAAACCAATAAGAAAAAGAAAAATCTCTGTAAGATTAACTATTCAAGCCTCTCAATGTTTTGATTCTAGTTTTTAGTAATGAATGTTTAGAAGCAAGCCAAATGTCCATCAATATTGCACTGGTTAAATAAATTATGGCAGTTACAGTTATAGGGCAAATAGTATCTTAGAAATAGATACACATAAGCAAAACAAAATAAAAAAGCCTTTACTAGAATGCGTATGTATGTATATATATATATATATATATCCCCCACGTGTCTGTCAGTTTGTCGTACTGTGGGAGCTTGCGTGTTGCTGTGATGCTGGAAGCTATGCCACTGGTATTCAGATACCAGCACGGTCACCCAAGGAGGACAGGTTTCAGCTGAGCTTCCAGACTAAGACAGACTAGGAAGAAGGACCTGGCAGTCTACTTCTAAAAAACATTAGTTGGTGAAAAGTTTATGAATAGCAGCAAAACATTGTCTGGTGTAGTCCTGGAAGATAAGCCCCCAGGTTGGAAGGTGCTCAAAAGACGACTGAGGAATCAAATTGACTATATCCGTGGAAAGAAATGATGGAAAAGCTCAATATCATCAGTCAGAACAAGGCCAGGGGCTGACTGTGGAACAGACCATCAATTGCTCATATGCAAGTTCAAGCTGAAACTGAAGAAAATCAGAACAAGTCCACAAGAGTCAAATTTTGACCTTCAGTATATCATACCCAAATTTAGAGACCATCTCAAGGATAAATTTGACGCATTGAACACCAGTGACCGAAGACCAGACGAATTGTGGAAGGACATCATATATGAAGAAAGCAAGAGGCCATTTAAAAAAGGCAGGAAAGAAAGAAAAGACCAAGACGGATGTCAGAGGAGACTCTGAAACTTGCTCATGAATGTCGAGCAGCTAAAGCAAAAGGAAGAAATGATGAAGTAAAAGAACTGAACAGAAGATTTCAAAGGGCCTCTCGAGAAGACAAAGTAAAGTATTATAATGACATGTGCAAAGAGCTGGAAATAGAAAACCAAAAGCGAAGAACACACTTGGCATTTCTCAAGCTGAAAGAACTGAAGAAAAAATTCAAGCCTCAAGTTGCAATAGTGAAGGATTCTATGGGGAAAATATTAAAAGATGCAGGAAGCATCAAAAGAAGATGGAAGGAATACACAGAGTCATTATACTGAAAAGAATTGGTCGATGTTCAACCATTTCAAGAGGTAGTATACGATCAGGAACCGATGGTACTGAAGGAAGAAGCCCCCTACTTTACCACACATGATGTTCTTCTCCAAAGATTGATTCCTCATAATAAAGTGTCCCAAGTACTGAGGTGAAGACTCGCTATCCTCGCTTCTAAGGAGCATTCTGGCTGTACTTCGTCCAAGACAAATTTGTCCCTTCTTCTGGCAGCTCATAGTATGTTCAGTATTCAATACCGTAATTCAAACGTGTCAGTTCTTCTTTGGTCTTCCTATTCTTTGTCCATCTTTTGCATGCGTATGAGGTGATTTAAAATACCATGGCTTCAGCCAAGCACATCTTAGTCCGTAAAACAGCATCTTTGCTTTTTAACACTTTAAAGAGGTCTTTTGCAGCAGATTTGCCCAATGCAATACATTTCTTGACTGCTGCTTCCATATGCACTGATTGTCGATCCAAGTAAAATGAAGTCTTTGACAACTTCAATATTTTCTGTTTATCACCATGTTGTTTACAGGTCCAGTCATGAGGATTTTTTGTTTGTTTTGTTTTTTATGTTGAGGTATAAGCCATAGTAAAGGCTGTAGCCTTTGATCTTCATCAGTAAATGCTTCAATTCGTCTTCACTTTTGGCAAGCAATGTATAATCTGCATATTGTGGGTTATAAATGAGTTCTCCAATCCTGATACAACCTTCTTCGTCATAGAGTCTAGTTCTCATATTATTTGAACAGTGGACAGACTGAATAAGTGTGGTGAGAGGATACAACCTTAACACACACCTTTTCCAACCTTTTTTTTCAAAGGGCTACTTCTTGATCTATGTACCGGTTCCACATGAGCACAATTAAGCGTTCTGAAATTCTCATTCTTAGCAATGTTATCCACAATTTGTTATGATCCACACAGTCGAATGCCTTTTCATAGTCAATAAAAACACAGGTAAACATCTTTCTGGCATTGTCTGCTTTCAGCCGTCAGCTATGATATCCCTCATTCCACATTATCTGCCGAATCCAGCCTGAATTCCTGGCAGTCCCCTGTGGATGTACGGCTGTACACATTTTTAGATTATATTCAGCAAAGTTTTGCAGTAATGTGAAATTAATAATATTGTTCAATAATTTCTGCATTCAGTTGGATCACCTTTCTTTGGAATGGGCACAATTATGGATCCCTTCCAGTAGGTTGGTCAAGTAGCTGTCTTCTGAATTTATTGGCACAGATAAATAAGCACTCCCAGCATTGAATCCATTTCTTGGAGCATCTCAACTTGTATTCTGTCAATTCCTGGAACCTTGTCTTTCAGCAATACCTTCAGTGCAAATTGGACCTCTTCTTTCAGTACCATTGATTCCTGATCATACGAAATGGTTGAACATGGACTAATTCATTTTGCTACAGTAACTCTGTGCATTTCTTCCATATTCCTTTGGTGCTGTCTGTGCCGTTCTATTTGTTTCCCATAAAATCCTTCAATATTGCAACCTGAGGCTTGAATTTTTTATCCAGTTCATTCAGCATGAGAAATGATGAGCATGTTCTTCCTTATTGGTTTTCTAACAGCAGGTCTTTGCAAATTTCATTATAATGCTATACCTTGACTTTGCCTCTTTTTCTTTTGACATTGTGTTTTTGATCACAGTTTACACAAGAAGATAGATTCCTGTTAGACAATTTCCACACAAATCATTCAATGACATTAGTTATATTTTTCAAAATGTGTCGACACTCTCTTTGTGTTCTGGTTAAGTACTGTAGTTTTCATGCCCTCTTATGTTCACATTTTTGCTTTAGAGTAAATGTTGACCTTTTGGCCTTATACAGTTGGTATTTAGTAGACCACCAATCTTGTGGATGATATACTTTACTTTGTGTGCACTCTGTTATTTTACTAAAAGGTGATCTCAGGAGACAGTTTTTTTTTTTTTTTAATTAATTTTTATTGTGCTTTAAGTGAAAGTTTACAAATCAAGTCAGTGTCTCATACAAAAATTTATATATACCTTGCTATATACCTAATTGCTGTCCCCCCAATGAGACAGCACACTCCTTCCCTCCACTCTCCATTTTTGAGTCCATTCAGTCAGCTTCTGGCTCCCTCTGCCCTCTCATCTCCCCTCCAGACAGGAGCTGCCAATATAGTCATATGTGTCTACTTGATCCAAGAAGGTCATTATTCACCAGTATCATTTTCTATCCCATAGTCCAGTCCAATCCCTGTCTGAAGAGTTGGCTATGGGAATGGTTCCTGTCTTGGGCTAACAGAAGGCCTGGGGACAATGACCTCTGGAGTCATTCTAGTCTCAGTCAGACCAATAAGTCTAGTCCTTTTATGAGAATTTGCAGCCTGCATCCCACTGTGCTGCTCCCTCAGGGGTTCTCTGTTGTGTTTCCTGTCAGGGCAGCCATCAGTTGTAGCCAGGCACCATCTAGTTCTTCTGGTCTCAGGCTTTTGGACTCTCTGGCTTATGTGGTCCTTTCTGTCTCTTGGGCTCATGATTACCTTGTGCCTTTGATGTTCTTCTTTCTCCATTTTTCCAGGTGGGCTGAGACTAATTGATGCATCTTAGATGGCTGCTTGCTAGTGTTTAAGATCCCAGAAGCCACTCTCCAAAGTGGGATGCAGAATGTTTTCTTAATAGATTATATTATGCCAGTTGGCTTTGATGTCCCCTGATACCATGGTTCCTGAACCCCCGCCCCTGTTACGCTGTCCTTTGAAGCGTTCATTTTATTCAAAAAACTTCTTTGCTTTTGGTTCAGCCCAGTTGTGCTGACCTCTCCTGTACTGCGTGTTGTCTTTCCCTTATCTAAAGTAGTTCTTATCTACTAATTAGTGAATACCCCTCTCCCACCCTCCCTCCCTTCCCCGCCTCGTAATCATCAAAAAATATTTTCTTCTCTGTTTAAACTATTTCTCCAGTTCTTATAATAGTGGTCTTATACAATATTTGTCCTTTTGCAACTTACTAATTTGACTCAGCATAATGCTTTCCAGGTTCCTCCATGTTATGAAATGTTTCATGGATTCGTCATTGATCTTTATCGATGCATAGTATTCCATTGTGTGAATATATTGTAATTTATTTATCCATTTATCTGTTCATGGGCACCTTGGTTGCTTCCATCTTTTTGCTATTGTAAACAGTGCTGCAATGAATGTAGGTGTGCAAATATCTGTGTAAAGGCTCTTATTTCTCTCAGATATATTTCAAGGAATGGGATTGATGGACTGTATGGTAGTTCTATTTCTAGTTTTTTAAGGAAATGACAAATTGATTTCCAAAATGGTTGTACCATTTTGCATTCCCACCAGCAGCGTATAAGTGTTTCAGTCTTTCCACAACCTCTCCAACATTTATTATGTAGTATTTTTTGGGTTAATGCCAGCCTTGTTGGAGCAAAGATGGAAACTCATTGTAGTTTTGATTTGCATTTCTCTAATGGCTTTTCCTCGTGTATCTGTTAGCTACCTGAATGTCTTCTTTAGTTAAGTGTCTGTTCATATCTTTTGCCCATTTTTTAATTGGGTTATTTGTCTTTTTGTAGTTGAGTTTTTGCAGTATCATGTAAATTTTAGAGATCAGGAGCCGATTGGAAATATCATTGCTAAAAACTTTTCCCCGATCTGTAGGTAATCTTTACACTCTTTTGGCAAAGTCTTTGGATGAGCATAGGTGTTTGATTTTTAGGAGCTCCCAGTTATCTAGTTTCTCTTCTGCATTAATAGTAATGTTTTGTATACTTTTTATGCCATGCATTAGAGCTCTTAGCATCGTCCCTATTTTTCCTTCCACGATTTTATGTTTAGGTCTTCATTCAATTTTGAGTTGGTTTTTGTGCATGGAGTGAGGTATGGGTCCTGTTTCATTTTTTTGTAGATGGACATCCAGTTATGCCAGCACCATTTGTTAAAAAGACTGTCTCTTCCCCCATTTAACTGACTTTAGGCATTTGTCAAATATCAGCTGCTCATATGTGGACGGATGTATGTCTGGATTCTCAATTCTGCCCCATTGGTCTATGTATCTGTTGTACAAGTACCAGGCTGCTTTGACTACTGTGGCTGTATAATAGGTTCTAAAATCGGGTAGAGTGAGGCCTCCCACTTTGTTCTTCTTTTTCAGTAATGCTTTACTTATCCAGGGCCTCTTTTCCTTCCATATGAAGTTGGTGATTTGTTTCTCCATCTCATTAAAAAATGTCATTGGAATTTGGATCGGAAGTGCATTGTATCTATAGATGGCTTTTGGGATAACAGACATTTTTACATTGTTAAGTCTTCCTATCCATGAGCAAAGTATGTTTTTCCACTTATGTACGTCTCTTTTGGTTTCTTGCAGTAGTGTCATGTAGTTTTCTTTGTATAGGTCTTTTACATCTCTAGTAAGATATATTCGTAAGCATTTTATCTTCTTGGGGGCTGCTGTAAATGGTATTGATTTGGTGATTCCCTCCTTGATGTTCTTTTTGTGGGTGTAGAGGAATCTAGCTGGATTTTGCATGTTTATCTTGTATCCCAATACTCTGCTGAACTCTTCTATTAGTTTCAGTAGCTTCTTTGAGGATTCTTTAGAGTTTTCTGTGTATAAGATCATGTCATCTGCAAATAGAGATACTTTTACTTCTTCCTTACCAATCTGGATGAACTTTATTTCTTTATCTAGCCTAATTGCTCTGGCTAGGACCTCCAGCACAACGTTGCATAAGAGTGGTGATAAAGGGCATCCTTGTCTGCTTCCTGTTCTCAAGGAGAATGCCTTCAGACTCTCTCCATTTAGGATGATGTGGGCTGTTGGCTTTGTATAAATGCCCTTTTTTATGTTGAGGAATTTTCCTTCTATTCTTATTTTGCTGAGAGTTTTTATCATGAAAGGGTGTTGAACTTTGTCAAATGCCTTTTCTGCATCAATTGATAAAATCATGTGGTTCTTGTCTTTTGTTTTATGTATATGATGGATTACATTAATTGTTTTTCTAACGTTGAACCATCCCTGCATACCTGGTATGAATCCCACTTGGTCATCGTGAATTATTTTTTTGATATGCTGTTGAATTCTTTTGGCTAGAATTTTGTTAAGGATTTTGCATCTAAGCTCATGAGGGATATAAAAAAAAAAAAAAAACCAATGCATGAGGGATATAGGACCATAATTTTCTTTTTTTGTGGTGTCTTTACCTGGTTTTGGTATCAAGGATATGCTGGCTTTGTAGAATGAGTTTGGGAGTATTCTGTCCTTTTCTATGCTCTGAAATACATTTAGTAGTTGTGGTGTTAACGCTTCTCTGAAAGTTTGGAAAACTCTGCAGTGAAGCCATCTGGGCCAGGATTTTTTTTTTTTTTGTTGGGAGTTTTTTGATAACCTTCTCAGTCTCTTCTGTTGTTATGCGTCTATTTAGTTGTTGTATCACTGTTTGTGTTAGTTTAGGTAGGTAGTGTGTTTCTAGGAATTCACCCATTTCTTCTAGGTTTTCAAATTTGTTAGAGTACAATTTTTCTTAGTAATCTGATATGATTCTTTTAATTTTAGATGAGTCTGTTGTAATATCGCCCATCTCATTTCTTATTCGGGTAATTTGCTTCCTCTCATGTTTTTCTTTTGTCAGTTTAGCCCATGGTTTATCAGTTTTTTAATTTTTTTCAAAGAACCAGCCTTTGTTCTTGTTAACTCTTTCAATTGTTTTTCTGTTCTCTGTTTCATTTAATTCTGCTCTAATTTTATTAATTTTCTTCTGGTGCCTGAGGGTCTCTTTTGTTGCTCTCTTTCTATTTGTTCAAGTTGTAGGGATATTTCTTTGATTTGGGCCCTTTCTTCTTTTTGTATGTGTGCATTTATTGATATAAATTGACCTCTGAGCACTACTTTCACTGTGTCCCAAAAATTCGGATAGGAAGTGTTTTCATTCTCATGGGATTCTCTGAATTTCTTTATTCCATCCTAATGTCTTCTATAACCCAGTCTTTTTTGAGCAGGGTATTGTTCAGTTTCTAAGTATTTAATTTCTTTTCCCTGCTTTTTCTGTTATTGATTTCCACTTTTATGGTCTTATTGTCAGAAAAGATGCTTTTTAATATTTTGATGTTTGGATTCTGCTGAGGCTTGCTTTATGACCTAATATGTGGTCTATTCTAGAGAATGTTCCATGTGTACTAGAAAAGAAAGTTTACTTGGCTGCTGTTGGGTGAATTGTATATATGTCTATGAGGTCAAATTGGTTGGTTGTGGCATTTAGATCTTCCATGTCTTTATTGAGCTTCTTTCTGGATGTCCTGTCCTTCACTGAAAGTGGTGTGTTGAAGTCTCCTACTGTTATCATGGAGCTGCCTATCTCACTTTTCAGTGCTGATAGAGTTTGTTTTATGTATCTTGTAGCCCTGTCATTGGGTGCATAAATATTTAATATGGTTATATCCTCCTGGTATATAGTCCCTTTAATCATTATATAATGTCCTTCCTCATCCTTTGTGGTGGATTTAACCTTAAAATCTATTTTGTCAGAAATTAATATTGCCACTCCTGTTCTTATTTGATTGTTGTTTGCTTGATATATTTTTCCATTCTTTGAGTTTTAGTTTGTTTGTGCCTCTAAGTCTAAGATGTGCCTCTTGCAGGCAGCATGTAGCCAGATCATGTTTTTTTTTTTTTTTTTAATCCAGTCTGCAACTCTCTGTCTCTTTATTGGTGCATTTAGTCCATTTTTATTCAGTGTGATTTTTTTTGTGTGTGATTATATATAGGTATGAGTTTAGTGCTGTCATTTTGATGCCTTTTTTGTGTGTTGTTTACAGTTTCATTTTTCCACTTACTTTTTTGTGCTGAGAAGTGTTTCTTTGTAAATTATGTGTTCCTTTTTTTCTTTGTAGTTGAATTTGTTTTTTCTTAGACTTTATGTTTATCTTGTTTTTTACTTTGAAGTGAGGGATTCTTAGTCTTCTTTGTGATTACCTTAATATATACCTCTATTTTTCTAAGTTTAAACCTGATTTGTATCTCCCTATATCGCCTCAATTTCTTCTCCATATGGAAGATCCATGCCTACTTTATTTAGTCCCTTTTTATTGATTTATTGTTGTCATATTTTATGTAACGACATCACTGATTCCCTGTTTTGAGCGTTTTTTTTAAATCTTACATTATTTTTTTGATTTCTCTATCTGAGTTGATATCTGGTTTTTCTCTTCTGTGTTCTAGTATTGTGTTGATGTCTGGTATTATCAATTTTTTAACCAGAGATTTCCCTTTGGTATTTCTTGTAGTTTTGGTTTGATTTTTTGCAGATTCCCTAAGCTCGTGTTTATCTGTAAATGTCTTAATTTCACCTTCATATTTGAGAGGCAGTTCTACTGGATACATTATTCTTGGCTGGGAATTTTTCCTCTTCAATGCTCTATATATGTCATCCCATTGCCTTCTTGCCTGCATGGTTTCTGCTGAGTATTCGGAACTTCTTATTGATTCTCCTTTGTAGGTGACTTTTTTCTTATCCTTGGCTGCTCTTAAAATTCTCTCTTTATTTTCAGTTTTGGCAAACTTGATGATATGTCTTGGTGACTTTCTTTTGTGACCTACATTGTATGGGGTTTGATGAGCATCTTGGATAGATATCCTTTTGTCTTTCACAATGTTAGGGAAGTTTTCTGCCAGCAAAACTTCAACAATTCTCTCTGTATTTTCTGTTATCCCTCCCTGTTCTGGTATTCCAATCACTAGTAAGTTATTCTTTTTGGTAGAGTCCCACATGATTCTGAGGGTTTCTTCACTTTTTTAAATTCTTTTATCTGATTTTTCTTCAAATATATTGATATTGGTGCCAAGTGCCTTAACTTCCATCTCTCCAATTCTGCATTCCAGTTCCTCAGTTCTGCTCCTCTCACTTTCTAATGAGTTGTCTAATGCTGTAATTTTATTGTTAATCTCCTGAATTTCTGAATACTCTCTATGGATTTTTGCAGCTTATTAAATTTTTCATTATGCTCTTGAATAATCTTTATAATTTCTTCAACTGCTTTATCTATGTGTTCTTTACCTTTTTCTGTTTATTTCCTGATCTCATTCCTGATGTTTTGAAGGGTTCTGCATCTGGCAATTCCAGGAATACATCTTCATCCAGGAGAGTCCTTGATTTTCTGTTTTGGGAGTTTGTTGAAGCAATCATGGTCTGCTTCTTTATGTGATTTGATATTGTCTGCTGTCTCTGAGCCATCTAGCCATCTATAAGTTATTGTAATAATTTATTTTATGTTTGCTCACTGTGTCCTAGCTTCTTGCTTTGTTTTGTTTTGAGTTTTAGGCTATTAGAGTGAGCTAACTTGATTATTGGAGCCTTTGAAGCACTAATATCCTGTTACCAGATGGTTAGAGCTGTTGCCAGGTATATGAGCCTAGGTGTCCATTCATTATTCTTGTATAGATTCCGCTCAGGTGTCCAGATAGTCAGTCATCTAGTGTGTGGTGTAGGCTCTCATCTACTGTCTTAGAGGAGCTGTGGTGATGGTTGTATGCTCTGTTTTCTGGTAGTGTCAGGGGGTCACACTCTGAGTAAGGCAGGATGCTGACAGCCTTCCCCCAAGTGTCAGTGAGGAAGGAGCGTCTGTGTTCTCTAGAGTGCTCTGGTGGTTGGACTCTGCAGCTGTACCTTAGGCACCCAATGTTTATACCTGTAAAGCCTGGTAGGCACCACTATCATCGTACCTCTTTTGCAGGTGGCTAGGTGGTGTGGATGGAGCCTTGAGCCCTCAGGCCCCTGCTGTGGGTAGGCGAGGGCCCTGTTTAATAGGCAGAGTGGTATCAGACCTCCAAACCTGCCTCTCCGCCACACAGCTGAAACAATTACAGTCAGACCTCTAACAGGTTTGCCCTTGCAAAATAATAGCCACCTGGATCCTTGTAGGGGCAAAAGCCAAAATCTGTGGATTGCTTATGCCTGGAATGCCTGGACTGGAGACTCTTCTGCTCTGATCTTCCAGGTTAGGGGAGCCAGAATAGTATTTTTCCCCCGTTTGTTAATTTGTTCCTTCTCCCGGACCAGGAGAGTGGCTCAGAGAGTGTGCAGCAGGTTCTATCTCAGGCCCAGGAAAATCACTGTTAATGAAGCAGTCAGGGGAAGAGGGGGGAGTGATCAGATAGATAGTAGACAGTACTTTTAAAAGAAAAAAAAGGAGTTATTAAGTCCGCATGGTAAATTAGACAAAATCACTTATCTTGTGTCAAGATCACTGTTTTATCTCAGATTCTAGAGGCATGTGTAGCCTGTGTGTGCTGGCCTAGGGGGTTAAGGCTGTGTTCTCTGCTTGCCTTCTTTCTTTGAAGAAGCTTTGTCCTAAACTTCACAGCCCATTCTGTGGCCATCACACCAGGAGGTCATGCTGCTAGCACTTTATTTGCTTTCCTTCACTGAAGCAGCCACTTCCTAAATGCTGCGGCCAGTCCCTCAGCAGTCATGCCACAGGGTCAGGGGTGCACCACTTTGCTTGCCTTCTTTCACTGAAGATGCTGTGTCTCAGGAAACTACAATCAGCCCTGCCCCCATCACACCAAAGAACAGCCCCAAGGAGTTGGAGCTGAGGTGCTGCGCGAGCTTGTCAACTCATCGCTGCTTCTGCACTGTCTCACATAGCTCGGACTTATTCCTTCATCCTGTGTTTGATGCTCAGGGTATGTAGATTGTCATATATGTAATTGATTCACTTGTTTTTTTTGGTCTTTTTTGGAAGAGGTTTCAGTGGAAGCTTGTGACTAGTTCGCCATCTTGGCCCTGCCCACAGGAGATAGTTTTGGTTCAAGGTTTATAGAGTATCTCAGGTGATAGTCTCAGAGAGTTCTCTGGGCTCACCTGGTCCGGTTAGTCTTGACTTCTTTAAGAATTTGTATTTTATTCTACAATTTTCTCCCATTCTCTCTGGGACTATCTATTGTGACCCTGGTCAGATGGGTCAGTAGTGGTAGCTAAGCACCATCTAGTTCTTCTGGTCTCAGGATAGATGATATTGTCATGGCTCTTATTTCTTTAGGGTATATACCTAGAAGTGGGATTGGTTGGTCATATGGTATTTCTATTCATAGCTTTTAAGGAAGCTCCACACTATTTTCCATAGTGGTTGTACCATTTTACATTTTCACCAGCAGTGTATAAGAGTTCCAATCTCTTCACGACCTCCCCAACATTTGTTATTTTCTGCCAGTAATGTTGGGGTGAGATGGTGTCTCATTGTAATTTTGATCTGCATCTCTATAATGACTAATGGTCACAAGCATTTCTTCATGTGTTTGTTAGCTGCTTGAATGTCTTCTTTGGTGAAGTGTCTGTACATATCCTTTGCCCATTTTTTTTTAATTGGATTATTTGTCTTTTTATTGTTTTCTATAAATTTTGGAAATTAGACTCTTGTAAGATATATCATAGCCCAAAATTTTTTCTAGTCTGTAGGTTGTCTATTTACTCTTTTGGAATTGTCTTTTGATAATAGTAAATGTTTAATTTTTAGGAAGTCCCATTTATCTAGCTCATCTTCCACTGTTTGTGTATTTTTTAATTATGCTTGGCATTTCATTTATGCCATATATTAGGGCCCCTAGTGTTGTCTGTATTTTTTCTTCCACGATCTTTATAGTTTTAGATTTTATATTTAGGTCTTTGATCCATTTTCAGTTAGTTTTTGTGTATGATGTCAAATTGACATCCATTTTTGCCAGAACCATAAGTTAAGAAGAATGTCTTTTCCCCATTTAATGGACTTTGGCCCTTTGTAAAACTCAGCTGTGCATTGGTGAATGGATTTACGTCTGTATTCCCAATTCCCATTGGATTATATGTCTGTCATTGTACCAGTACCAAGATGTTTTGACTACCATGGCTATATAGTAGGTTCTGAGGTCAGGTAATGTGAGGTCTCCTACTTTGTTCTTCTTTAATAATGCTTTACTTATCCAGGGCCTCTTCCCTTTCCATATAAAGTTGGTAATTAGGTTTTCCCTCTCATTAAAGAATGCTATTTGTATTTGTAATGAGATTGCTTTATATATGTAGATCGCTTTGAGTAGTATGGACATCTTCATGATGTTAAATCTTCCTGTCCATGAGCATTGTATGTTCCTCTATTTACGTAGATCTCTTTTGCTTTCTTGGAGTAATGTTTTGTAGTTTTCTTTTTCTTACATCCCTGATTAGATTTATTCCTAAGTATTTTCTTTTTTTAGGGTGGTATTTTTTCCCTGATTTCTTTTTCAGAATATTCCGTGTTAGTGTAAAGGAAACCAACTGATTTTTGTGTGTTGCCTTGGACCTGCAACATTGGTGAATTCCTCTATTAGTTTCAGGAATATTCTTGTGAAATCTTTAGTGTCTTCTATGTATACTGTCCTGTGCAAATAGAGATAGTTTTACTTCTTCCATTCCAATTTGGATAATTTTAAGTCTCTTTCTTGCCTTATTGTTCTGGCTAGGACTTCCAGTACAATATAGAATAAGAGTAGTGACAGTGGACTTCCTTGTCTCATTCACATTATCAAAGGAAGGCCAATGGGCTGAGGGCCGAGGGGCTGAGGGCCAAGAGGCCAAGGGCTAGGGAGAGGCTTGCCTTTGGCTATGGCAAAGAAGTCCTGACCAAAGAACTGTATCCTGAGTTGCTCCTGATCCTGAGTTGTACTGTTACTTCCCTACTAAACCCCATAATCATGAGTATTGTTTGAGTTCTGTGTGGCCATTGAAAAGAATTATTGAACCTAGAAGAAAGTAGGAAGTGTTATGGAATGGATGACTGGTGTCACAATTGGTAAAAAATTTGGAGAGAGAAGGTGTGCCTAACCTTCACCTCATAGATATCAGCCTTGGGCTGTTGATGCTTATGGTGATTCTCTCATGAAGTTAGAGGAGATCAGACACCCTCACCATGCCTCTTTTTTGATTATGTTGAGCAATTTCCCTTCTATACCTATGTCACTGAGGATTTTTATCAGGAAAGAGTGTTGAATTTTATCAAATGTCTTTTCTGCATCAATTGATATGATCATATGATTCTTTTCCTTTGTTTTATTTATGTGGTAGATTACACTAATTTATTTTTTAATGTTGAATCACTCTTGCAATCCTGCTATGAACTTCACTTAACCTCAGTGTATATTTTTGCTGTGTTGCTGAATTCTGTTGGCTAGAATTTTGTTGCAAATTTTTTGCATCTCTATTCATGAGGGTTACTGGTCGTAATTTTCTTTGTGTGTCTGTGTGTGTCTGTGTGTGCCTTTGATGTCTTTGCCAGGTTTAGGTATCAGGATTATGCTGGTTTCATAGAAAGAGTTAGGGAATGTCCCTTCCTCTTCTATGTTTTTGAGGAGTTTGCATAGAATTGGTGTCAACTGTTCTCTGAATGTTTGGTAGAATTTCTCAGTGTAACCACCTGGTCCCTGTTTTTTTGTTGTTGTTGTTGGCAGTTTTTTAATGACATCTTCAACTTCTTCTTTTGTAATGGATCTGTTTATATTTTCTTCCTCTGTTTGTGTTAGTTTCAGTAGGTAGTGTGTTTCTAAGAATTTGCCCATTTCATCTAGGTATGCATTTTTGTGGTATGATTTTTAAGAGTAAACTGTAATGATCCTTTTTATCTCATTCGTGTCTGTAGTAATGTCTTCAGTTTCATTCCTTAATTTGGTTATTTACCTTTTCTTGTTTATTTATTTATTTGTCAATCTAGCCAGTGACTTAACCATTTTATTAATCTGTTCAAAGAACCAACTTCTGGTTTTGTTGATTTTTTCTGTTGTTTTTCTATTTTGCTTATTTCCACCCCAATGTTTATTATTTTCCTTTTTCTGGTAGCTTTAGGCTTATTTTGCTCTTCCTTTTCTACTTGTTCAGGTTGTCAGTTTAAGTTAATGATTTTGGATCTTTCTCCTGTTTCAATGTAGGCAATTATTGCTATACATTTTCCTCTGAGTACTGATTTTGCCATGTTCCAAAGGTTTTGATATTTTGTGTTTCATTTTTGTTTGATTCTAGAAATTTTTGTCTATTGATTTCTTCTATAATCCAATATTTTTATAGTAATTGTTAACTTAGTTTCCGTTTTTTTTTTTTCCTGTTGTTGATTTCTAGCTTTGCAACATTATGGTCCGAGAAGATGCTTTGTATGATGTCAGCCTTTTTAAAGTTTTTGAGACTTGTTTGTGTCTTAGCATATTGGTCTATTCTGGAAAATGATGCATGTGTGCTGGAGAAAAATGCGTATTGTACTGATGATGGCTAGAGTGTTGTATATATGTCTGTTAGGTCAAATTGATTTATGGTTTTATTTATGATCTTAATGTCCTTAGAGCTCTTTCTAGATGTTCTGTCTAGAGTACAAAGTGGCATGTTGAAGTCTCCAACAGTTACTGTGAAGTTGTCTATTTCTTATTTTGTATTCATTAGTATTTGTTTCATATGTTTTGGAGCATAGCTGTTAGCTGCATGTATATTTATATTTATATCTTCTTTCTGAATTGACTCTTTTATTATTTTATAAAAAACAAAACACCAAGTGCTGTATCTTTATCTATTGTAATAGGTTTTTATCTAAAGCCTACTTTTGTTTGATATCAGTATGGCCCCCTCTGCTCTTTTTTGTTTATTGGTTGCATAGAATGTTTTTTCTTTCACTTTCAGTATGTTTGTATCTTTATGTCTATGGTGGGTTCCTTGTTGACAGAAAAACGGTGGATCATGGTTTTCTAATCCATTCTGCCACTCTCTGCCTTTTGCATGGTTAGTTTAGACCATTTGCATTTAAGGTTATTACTGTAAAAGAAGTGTCTACCCATTATTAAGCTATTTGTTTTTTGAGTGTTTCATATCATTGTCTTTCTATTCTTATTTTTCTGTTATTATTTGTGTTTTGCTGCTTTTTTGTGATGAGTCTTTTTGATTCATTCCTTCTTTTCCTCTGTGTACAGTCTTCCCTCTGTATCTGTGGATTTCACAACCTTGGATTCAACTAACCGTGGATTGAAAAAATTCAGGAAAAAAAATTTCTTTCCTGTCATTATTCCCTAAATAATATAGCATAACAACTATTTGCATAGGATTTACATTGTATTTGGTGTTAGAAATAACCTAGATATGATTTAAAATATACTGGAGGATATGCTTAGGTTATATGCAAATACTACACCATTTTTGTATAAGGGACTTGAGCTTCTGCAGAATTTGGTATCTGTGAGGGGACTGGAACAAATGCCCCACGGATACTGAGGGAAGAATTTATTTTTTCTAGGTGACTTCTTACTGGTTACCACACATATTACTTTGCACAACTTACAGCTGCGACAACATTTAACATATGAACAACAGATAATATACAATATTAACAGTTTAAATCTATTCCTGGTTTGCTTCTCCCTCCACTTTTTTTGGTAAGTTTCCATTAACAGCATTGTGTATTCTATAAATGATATGTTTACTTTGTACTTATTTCTTGCTGGTTTGATGTTGTATAGTTTGTGAGATTAAATTATTGAGTTTATTCCCTGAAAGTATTGTCCTTATGATTGCCCATATTGTTGCATTTTTTGGAGATATGTCTCTCATATTTTTTCCCCATGTATGGATTTGAGTATTAGTTTAAGATTCTTGTCTTTTCATTTGGAGAACTCCCTTGAGTAATACTTGCAAAGCTTGTCTGGAAGTGACAAATTCTCAGAACTTCTGTTTATTTGGGAATGTCTTGATTCTCCTCTCATTTTTGAATGACAGCTTTTCCACATAAAGAATTCTTGGGTGGCAATTGTTTCTGTTCAATATTTTGTATATGTTTCTCCATTGTCTTCTGGTCTCTAGAGTTTCTGGAAATAAACTCTCACTGATTTTTATGAAGAACCCTTGGCATGTTATACTGTGCTTTTCTCTTGGTGCTTTCAGAATTCTCTTCTTGTCCTTGCTCTTCAGGAATTTTTTTAGAATGTGCCATTGGGTTGATATTTTTGTATTTCTTCTAACTGGAGTTTGTTTAGATTTTTGTATCTACAAGCTTGATTTTCTGTGCAGGTCTGGCAAATTCTGTATGATTATCTCTTAGAAAATTCTTTCCATGCCATTATTATTTTCTTGGTGCTCAGAATTCCAGTCATTCTAATGTTATATTTCTTAATCGAGTCACATTTCTGTTTGACTTTGTTCTCTTTTTTCTTTTCCTTTATTTCTCTTGAGACTTGATAAGTTCAACTACTCCTTTTTCTAGTTCACTTATTCTATCTTCTGTCTGTTCAACTCTATTGTTAAATATTTCTCTCTCGTTTTCCAATTCCTTTGCTTTATTCCTTTATTCTTCAGTTCCAGTAAGTCACTCTCTCTCTCTTTTTTTTTTAAATAGTTTCAATTTCCTTGTTGAGTTTATCTTGTTCCTCAATTTGGTTCCTAATCTCCATTAGTTGGTTTTCTGTGTGCTTTTTGCTTTCTATAAACCTATTTGACACCATTATCTGAAAACTTTCTATTTTTCCATTAACTTGTCCTCCATAAGAGAAATTCTCTCTTCTTCATGTTTTCCTTTCATTGGTCCTTCTTCTCTTGTGATTTTGTGTTTTATTGATTTTTGCTGAACTTGGGACATTTTCATATCTTTTTAAAAAATTTTTAAATTACAAGTTTTCTGATTTTCAAGGGAATTTAGCTTTACTATCTTCTTCTAAGAACTACTAGAGGGGTTCTTGTCCTTAGGTTTTTTCCAGCACTGAGTCAGGAGCTCTGTATGAAGTTTGGATATTTATGTCTCTGGGTGCTTATTCTGACTGATTCTCCCTGAGC
This sequence comes from Elephas maximus indicus, assembly GCF_024166365.1. Classification (NCBI taxonomy): domain Eukaryota; kingdom Metazoa; phylum Chordata; class Mammalia; order Proboscidea; family Elephantidae; genus Elephas; species Elephas maximus. The sequence goes on along the minus strand of NC_064826.1, from coordinate 114,701,747 downwards.
TGACTAACTTTGCTGTTCTTTTAGCTCTCTTCACCTTCTGAGGTTTTGGCTTTGGCTCTGAGTATACCTCTGGGGTTGTTTTCCTTTACACTCTCATGTAGTGTTTGGTTTAGCTTAGTTTATGCCACTCAATGCAAATGTGTGGGGGATTTTTACTTGTCACAGGTGCTGATGTAAGTGATGAAGCTTGGCTTTCCTAAGGCAAAGATGAGGAGTACTTTATGTGCTTTCCTCATGGGTACCCCTGTACAGGCTCTCCCATAATGTCCTACTGTGTGCAGGGAATTGTTTCCCTCTGTGTTGCCTGTCTGAAGTATTTTTCTCTCCCTGACTTTAAGCTGGGTTGTACAGTTTTTCATATGTCTGAGTACCTTTCTGCCTCAGGACTTAGCAAGCTTCAGCAGCACTCACTCATAGCCTCTCAGTCTCTCTTTGCCTCCTCCCAAGTCCATGGCCTGTGTACTCCCATAGCCAAACCGTACCACTTTAAAAATGAGGTTGCAGCTTCCTCAGTTTAACTCCTGTCCTATTTTTTTTTTCAGGGTGTTGCAAGTCCCCATTCCAAAATGATTGTGATAAGCCAGGTCTTCCAGGTGCCAGCTGCTAGGATCTTCTAGCTTCTGTGCTGTTTCTGGACTCATCTTGACTTTCCAACACTTCACCTGCTGTCCAGAGTTCGGAGATCTCAGGCTATGCTTGTTTATACCCATTGTTCAGTTATTTAGTCACTGGGGGTAAATGCAAGTGACTACTTACTCTGCCATATTCTACCTTGTCTTCTTAAGCTGACCTTTGAAATCTTCTTTTCAGCTCTTTTGCTTCATCATTTTTTCATTAGTTTTTTTCTACTTTGCACTCAAGAGTTAGTTTCAGAGTCTCTTCTGACATCCATTTCCATCATTTCTTTCTTTCCTGTCTTTTTAATGACCCTTTGCTTTCTTTGTGTATGATGCCCTTGGTGTTATCCCACAACTCTTCTAGTCTTCAGTGATTCGTGTTGAATGCATCAAATCTATTCCTGAGTTGGTCTCTGAATTCAAGTGAGATATATTCAAGTTTTATTATTAAAAATAATAAAACTTAGATCTATGATCCATGCAGTTCTGCCTGTTTACTTTGTTGACATTACATCTAGAGAAAACTGAGGACTAGAAGAGTGGATGCTTCTTCCCCTGGCACCTCTATAATGGGGTGGGGATTGGAACAACCCATGCATCCTACTGCATTTGTGTTTTTATGAGACATCCCTGAATCCACACTATTTTTTTTTTTTTGGCATCCTTTTCCAATTGGCCAATTCTAGATGCTGATGCAAAAAAAAAAAAAAAAAATACAACAGCAACAAAAGCAAAAACCCTTCACTCCGTCTTTGACTCTTCTTATCTGCAAGCCCATCTTCAATTGATCCTCAAATTCTGTCATCTTTACCATAAACATTTATAAGTAACTTGACCCCTTTTAAACATGTCTGCAGCAGCCGTGTTGAGCATCTCTTGCCTGGGTTATTATAATAGCCTCCACACTGGTTTCCCTTCCTATAGACTACCCCCCTGCATGGTTTAGTCTCAGTAGAGAAGCCAAAATGATCACCTTGACAAGTCAGAGGTTACTTTCTTGCTCAGAATGCTCAGTGTCTCCCACCTCACACAAGTAAAGAAGAAGTCCAGGTCCCCATTCACTCTAATTTCTCTCCTATGACTGCCTCCTCCTATTCTCCTGTCCAGCCACAGTGATTTCCATACCATTCCTCTAGGACAGATGTCACATTATACATGGATCCACCTCAAGGGTTTGGCGCTTACTGTCTGCTCCTTCCCCCATGCACTCAGGCACACTCCTCATTTCCTCATGGTATTTCTTCAAAAGTTATCGTCTTGGAGACTTCCCTGACCACTCTATCAAAACCTACTCCCCCTTGTTGTGTTTTATTTTGTCTCTTTAGCACTTACCACTTTCTAAAATATCATAGATTTTACTGTTTATATCTGCTATTGTCTGTTTCACATTGGAACATACATTTTTTTATGTTTTATCTTATACTGAATTTCCAGTCTCTGTTAGAATAACTGACACACAGTACGTGCTTCAGGTAGTCTTACTTACCCTAGAGCATAATACAGTCACACCTATTACCCATTGCCATTGAGTCAATTCTGACTCATAGTGACCTCCCTCTAGGATAGAGTAAAACTGTCACATGTGGTTTCCAAAGAGCAACTAGTGCATTTGAACTGCTGACCTTTTGGTTACTATTCATAGCTCTCAACCACTGTACCACCAGGGCTCCAATAGTGAGTAATAATATAGCTGTGATAGTCTATTTTCTGTTATACTAAGCAGCATATATATTTTCCCTAGGCTTAAGAATCTTCACCTATAAAATAATTGTAATATGTTCAATGAAAAAACTCTTTGCAAAGCATCTATTTCATAGTAAATAATTACTAAGTTTTATTTCCTTTCCCTTTTCATGATTCTCAGTGGGAATCTCCCAATCTCATTAGGTACAAGCTGGCTTTATTCTACTAAGAGTCATCCATTGATACCCAAAGAAATGAGAAGTAGGGTTCTCTAACATTTGTCCTTCTCTATCTTTGCATCCAGAATGACAACATATGCATCCAACAAACCCAGTTGCAAACAGGAAGTAGGAACAATCATGGCAGGTAGGTGATATGTATTTATTTCATTGTTTTTAACTCACTATAGAAACTCGGGATTCAGCATTATTTTGCCAATATGACCTACATTCCCATCTGTACCCTTCAGATTTCTGTTTCAGATAATGTCACAATTCTTCATGTTGTAATTGAAAGAAAGAAGGAGACATGTAACACATCAGACTTCAGGGTTGGCTGAGTGAGTTAGCAGCTATGTGATTTTGGATCCCAAGGCCCAGTTATCTAATATCAGTGGGTGTCTTTGGCTGGGTTCTCTAGAGAAGCAAAACCAGTGAACTGTATAAATATATAGAGAGAGAGAGATTTATATCAAGGAAATGATTCATGCAGTTGTACAGGCTTGAAAGTCCCAAATCCATGGGTCAGGCTGAAGGCTTCTCTTGACTCACATAGCTGCAGGGACTGGCAAACCCAAGACTGGCAGGTGAAACAGCAGGCCTCTGGCTCACAGGTTGCAGGGGCTGACAAATCCCAAGATTGCCAAGTAAGCCACTAGCTCAAGTCCCAAGAACTGAAGGTCCGGTCAACAGGAGCCAGGTGCAGTACCCAGAGTGCACAAAAACCCATGAGCTTTGCCAGAAAGTCCACCTATATTGGATGCAGGCCACACCCCTAAGAAGATGTGCTCATAACAGATTTCATCATGGATGTGATTTCATTATAGCAGATCTCATCAGGAAGGTGATTGCATTGTTATGCAACTGCCAAACTGCTTCAAAACTGCTAAACCACTGAGATTCATGGCCTAGTCCCACTGACACACAACCTTAACCATCACATTGGCTCTGTTCACTAATCAATCAAACACAACCTGCAACTATTAGAAGTTGTCAATTCTTTATCTTCCAGGCCTCTGTGATAGAGTTAAATGTTCTTCTAGATAATCTGTTTAATTTTCTGCCTTCCACTCTAGACTCTCAGAAATGGAATTTATTCACTTTTGCAGCCTAATTATTTAGCATAGCATATGACAGATGGAGCTGAATAAATAACCTCATCCCCTAGGATTTCTCACTGCCGATTCCACCAGCAAGTATGAAGGCAACCTGTGAGCTGATCCAGAGAAACTTCCAGGTGCCACTTCCAATGCTTATCCCTCTAGAAGCCAGTATGGAATCGCAACATGGAGATATAATGGATTTGATGTTAGAAAACATATTGATGAATGCAAGTATGGCAATTATATCAAATATCTTCAATCTAATTATCTTCTCCCAAATTTCTTTCTCATTTTTATCTCCATAAACCCACACAAAACATGTTATAAATAATTTATTGTTTATATATAAATTTATTATTTAATAATTATAATTTATTAGCAATAAATTACTTTATAACATGCTTTGAGTGGGTTTATGGAGATAAAAACAAAAGAGAAATTCAGGACAAGATAATTTATTGCTAGAGACTCCTATATAGAACGTTTTCTGAGGAAATATAAAACTTATGGACTGGAAGACTCAATAATAAAAAAAAGTCCTTTTCCATAATTACATTTGTACACTAAATGTCATTTAAATGAGTATACTAACAGACATTGTATGTGTCTGGGGGGGCAGGGATATTGCCGAGCTGATATGAATATTTATGTGGCATCGTAATGGACTAACAGTGGCGAAATCATTCTTAAAGAAAAACAAGGTAGAAGAACTCACTCTACCCTGTAACAAATTGTTAACCAAACTACAGACACTCAGAGTATAATATTGGTTCAAGGATAGACAAATTGACTTTTGCTGGATTAGAATAAGTCTCCAGAAGCACTTGAATGCATATGTGGGCACTTGACTTACAGCAAATATGGAATTGCGTAACAGTGAGAAAAACATGTTTTCAATGGCACCGAGACAATTAGATTTATGGAATGAAAACGAAGCTTGACTGTTACTTAATACAAAGGCACAAAACTATTCTAGATGGATTGTAGAGACAAAGTTGAAAAACAAGCAAACACAATGGCTTTAGAAAGCAACAGAAAAAAAATTTTGTAAATTTTGGGAAGGCAAAGATTTCTTAAGTAGGATAAAAACAACATAACTTACAAAGGAAATAACTGAAGAATTAGATTATATTAGAGATCAAAGATTCCATAGAAGAATCCAGATCAAAGAGTAGAAATGCAGAACAGAATTTCTAGTACTGATGGAATCCAGACTATCTGGAGCCCTTGAGACTGGATGAGCCCCCAAAATTATTACCCCGAGATAATCTTAAAACCTTAAACCAAAAATATCTCCTGAAGTCTTTTTTTAAACCAAACAGTAGTTTAGCTTAATTGGTAAAGAATGTCTGCTTTGAGCATTTTGCTTTTTTAAGAACTATCTATATGGGATCAAGTTTCAGAGTCTCCTCTGACATCTATCTTGATCTTTCCTTTATTTCCTGTCTTTTCAATGACCTCTTGCTTTCTTCACATATGATGTCCTTGATGTCATTCCACAACTCGTCTGGTCTTCTGTCACTGGTGTTCAATTCATCAAATCTATTCTTCAGGTGGTCTCTAAATTCAGGTGGGATACACTCATGGTCATATTTTGGCTCTCGTGGACTTGCTCTGATTTTCTTCAGTTTCAGCTTGAACTTGCATATGAGCAATTGACGGTCTGTTCCACAGTCAGCCCCTGGCCTTGTTCTGACTGATGATATTGAGCTTTTCCATCGTCTCTTTCCACAGATGTAGTCAATTTGATGTCTGCATGTTCCATCTGGCAAGGTCCATGTGTATAGTCACCATTTATGTTGATGAAAGAAGGCATTTGCAATGAAGAAGTTGATCACTGGCGTTGTTTCTATCACCAAGGCCGTATTTTCCAACTACTGATCCTTCTTCTTTGTTTCCAACTTTCACATTCCAATCGCCAGTAATTATCAATGCGTCTTGATTGCATGTTCAATCAATTTCAGACTGTAGCAGCTGATAAAAATCTTCTATTTCTTCATCTTTGGCCCTGCTGGTTGGTATGTAAATTTGAATAGTAGTCATATTAACTGGTCTTCCTTGTAGGCATACGGATATTATCCTATCACTGACAGTGTTGTACTTCAGCATAGATCTTGAAACGTTCTTTTTAAGGATGAATGTGACACCATTCTTCAACTTGTCATTCCCAGCATAGAAAACTATATGATTGCCCAATTCAGAATGACCAATACCTGTCCCTTTCAGCTCACTAATGCGTAGGACATCGATGTTTATGTGTTCCATTTCATTTTTGATGATTTCCAATTTTCCTAGATTGGTACTTCATACATTCCTAGCTCCGATTACTAATGGATGTTTGCAGCTGTTTCTTCTCATTTTGAGCCACACCACATCAGCAAATGAAGGTCTCAAAAGCTTTACTCCATCCATGTCATTAAGGTCAACTCTACTTTGAGGAGACAGCTCTTCCCCAGTCATCTTTTAGTGCCTTCCAAGCTGGGGGCTCATTTTCCAGCACGATATCAGACAATGTTCTGCTGCTATTCATAAGGTTTTCATTGGATAATGCTTTTCAGAAGTAGACTTCTGGGTCCTTCTTCATAGTCTGTCTTAGTCTGGAAGCTCAGCTGAAACCTGCCCTCCATGGGTGACCCTGCTGGTATCTGAATACCGGTGGCATAACTTTCAGCCATGTGCAAGCCCCCACAGTACAACAAAACTGACATTGAAAAGACAGGAAAGAAAGAAAAGACCAAGATGGATGTCAGTTGAGACTCTGAAACTTGCTCTTTAGCGTCGAGCAGCTAAAGCAAAAGGAAGAATTGATAAAGCAAAAGAACTGAACAGAAGATTTCAAAGGGCCTCTCGAGAAGACAAAGTAAAGTATTATAATGTCATTTGCAAAACCTGGAGATGGGAAACCAAAAGGGGAGAACACACTTGGAGTTTCTCAAGCTGAAAGAACTGAAGAAAAAATTCAAACCTCGAGTTGCAATAGTGAAGGATTCTATGGGGAAAATATTAAAAGATGCAGGAAGCATCAAAAGAAGATGGAAGGAATACACAGAGCCATTATACAAAAAAGAATTAGTTGATGTTCAACCATTTCAAGAGGTGGTATATGATCAGGAACTGATGGTACTGAAGGAAGAAGTCCAAGCTGCTCTGAAGGCATTGGCAAAAAACAAGGCTCCAGGAATTGATGGAATATCAATTGAGATGTTTCAGCAAACAGATGCAGCGCTGGAGGTGCTCACTCATCTATGCCAAGAAATATGGAAGACAGCTTCCTGGCCAACTGACTGGAAGAGATCCATATTTATGCCTATTCCCAAGAAAGGTGATCCAACCGAATGTGAAAATTACAGAACAATATCATTAATATCACATGCAAGCAAAATTTTGCTGAAGATCATTCAAAAATGGCTGCAGCAGTATATCCACAGAGAGCTGCCAGAAATTCAGGCCAGTTTCAGAAGAGGACTTGGAACCAGGGATATCACTGCTGATATCAGATGGATCCTGGCTGAAAGCGAAGAATACCAGAAGGATGTTTACCTGTATTTTATTGACTATGCAAAGGCATTTGACTGTGTGGGTCATGACAACTTATGGATAACATTGCAAAGAATGGGAATTCCAGAACACTTAGTTGTACTCATGAGAAACCTTTACATAGACCAAGAGGCGGTTGTTCAAACAGAACAAGGGGATACTGATTGGCTTAAAGTCAGGAAAGGTGTGTGTCAGGGTTATATTCTTTCACCATACTTATTCAATCTGTATGCTGAGCAAATAATCTGAGAAGCTGGATTATATGAAGAAGAATGGGGCATTAGGATTGGAGGGAGACTCATTAACAACCTGCATTATACAGATGACACAACCTTGCTTGCTGAAAGTGAAGACGACTTGAAGCACTTACTAATGAAGATCAAAGATCACAGCCTTCAGTATGGATTGCACCTCAACTTAAAGAAAACACAAATCCTCACAACTGGACCAACGAGCAACATCATGATAAACAGAGAAAAGATTGAAGTTGTCGAGGATTTCATTTTACTTGTATCCACAATCAACAGCCATGGAAGCAGCAGTCAAGAAACCAAAAGACGCGTTGCATTGTGGTAAATCTGCTGCAAAGAATCTCTTTAATATGTTGAAGAGCAAAGACGTCACCTTGAAGACTAAGGTGCGCCTGACCCAAGCCATGGTATTTTCAATCGCATCATATGCATGTGAAAGCTGGACAATGAGTAAGAAAGACCGAAGAAGAATTGAAGCCTTTGAATTGTGGTTTGGCGAAGAATATCGACTATAGCATGGACTGCCAAAAGAAGGAACAAATCTGTCTTAGAAGTACAACCAGAATGCTCCTTAGAGGTAAGGATGGTGAGACTGTGCCTTACATACTTTGGACATGTTGTCAGGAGGGATCAGTCCCTAGAGAAGGACATAATGCTTGGCAGAGTACAGGGTCAGCGGAAAAGAAGAAGATCCTCAACAAGGTGGATTGACTCAGTGGTTCCAACAATGAGCTCAAGCATAACAACGATTTTAAGGATAGCTCAGGACTGGGCAGTGTTTCGTTCTGTTGTGCATAGGGTCTCTATGAGTCGGAGCCAACTTGACAGCACCTAACGACAACAGCATATGGGACCAAACTAACAACAGCAACTCAAAAGATCAGACAGGAAACTTAGGGGGCAGTGATTTTATGTTAATGGGGGGGGGAACAACTCAGAAAAGGAGGGTTAGAATGGTTATACAACTTGAGGAATGCAATCATTGTCACTGAATTGTAGAAGTTGTTGTATTAGTGTATGTTTTGCTGTGTAAATTTTCAAAACAACAATATAAAGCATTGTTTACCAATAGACACAAATAAGAAAGATAAAAACAAGTACATATATGCAACATATATACCAAACAGAGGACTGGTATTCAGAATAAATATACAAATAAAAAACAACAACAATAAATCAGATGAAGCAATTAGAAAATAGGCAAGAGAAGTGGCATTTCAAAAGAAAGAGTATCCAAATAGCCATTAAAAATAATTAAAAAAAAAAATTTTGCTTCACCTCTTTCGTAATGAAAAAGATTGCAGTATAATGACACGTCACACTCATCAGGCAGCTACAAAAACAAAACAAAACAAAATGTAACATCCTGACAATCCTAAATGTTTGGTAAGTATTTAAGAATATAAATCTGTACGAGGACTTTGGACAGCAGTTGGATACTATCTCCTAATTTTGAACACACAGATACTGGATCACAGTATTTCCAAACTTAAATATTTACTGAAGCAAAATGCTTGCATACCTCTACCAAGAGAAGTCTGTAATAATGTTCATAGAAGCATTCTTTGTATTAGCCAAAAATAAGCAACTTGGAAGTAATTGAAATGCATAGCAACAGTAGTTGCAAATTCTAATCCTAGTGTATTCATAAATAGAATATTACATAGCAATGAAAACCAATGAACTAGAGAGTCATACAACATAGATAATAATTTTGAGTGAAAGAAGTTGGATGCACATTAAAGCATGCTGAGCTATTTAAATGACGTGAACTTCAAAACAAGACAAGGCTTTACACATGAGATAGTGGTTACCTGTGGGAGGGACGCAAACAGTTTTTTTCTTGACCTACCCAGTGATTTAAAAATAACTGTTTCACCCTAATTATTGCCCGGAATATTTATATTTTGTAAAGGATTTTGCATGAGTGCAGTCCTTCAATAATTAAAGAGTTAAAAACAAGTGCAAAGCTTGTATGGAGTGGCTGAGGGGCTGGTAAGGATTCTACTTGGTCTTGAGTCCAGCTCTGGTGCAAAGAGGAAGAGAATAGAGAGCCCCAAGATTTCAGAAAACAAAACACGTGGGAATTTTTGTGCTGACATTAACAGACTGACTTTGTTCATTCAGTCTCTCTGCCTTCAGACATCTGTGAATTCAGAGTGACTGAACCAGAAGGGACCTTAAAGGCCATTCTTCTCAAGACCCATGCAGATGCTCAGCTTTTGTCTGTAATACCCATGGCATCACAGCTTTTGCTTCATTCTCTGTGGGAAGTAGGAATTCATACTTTCTAAAGTAATTTCTCTCTTCTGAAATATTATCACTTTTTCTTTTACTTCTTCATATTTGTTCATCATTCCATGTCATGCCAAGGTCTCTTCATGAAGCATTCCGTCTACTCCCACACAGTATTCACCCTCTCTCTATTTCTCAACTTTAATGTCTTATAGTATTTTTCTGTACCACTATGCATGAATCCATGTAGGCAGTTCTTATGTAAAGTTTGGCATGGTAAATTTTACATATCTATTCTTATTCCCACAAAGGAATTGAAACCTTTCCAAAGATGAGTTTTTCCTTGTGTTTCCCCTCTCTCACCTATTTCACTTTGCATAGCAATGAGTAGATACTCAGTAAAAATGTGCTTGAAGATTTCTTGGTTGAGAAATGCCCTTGGATTCCAAAAAATTAACTAGAATTGAACTGGAGAATTAGTCTTCCTCATGTAGGCAAAAAATCATACTCAGTAAGTTTTATTGTTTATTTATGTATACTTTTTTTTTTCCTCTAATAATGTATTACTAAGTTCTGATCAGGTTAATTTGAAAGAAAAGTCTACTTGGGGTAAAAAAAAATAATTTTTCGAATATGGTTTTATGCTGCTCATTACAGAGTACTTTTTTCTGTGTCATTATCTAGTTTAAAAATTCTTCATAAATACTTCCTATTTTCAGTAAGTTGTTACAGAAAGAAATCCAGTAAGCATATTTAAGGTAATATATTCTCTCCTTTGCTCTTGCCAAGTCTCCTATAAATAGGAAACTCAGAATATTTCTGCCTATTTTCTGGTCTTGTGCTTTCCACTAGCAAACTTCTACTGCAAGAGTAAATTATGTTTCTTCATTGTTGGCATTTGGAGTTGAGTCAGCATAATTATTCTGAATCCCACCATCCCTTATAACCCTCCTTTTAAAAAACTGTTCTAGTCAATCTGGACTATACCCTCCAAAACCCTGATGTGCCAACCTTCGTCCCAGAATTTGTGGGGAAGGAGAGGATGGCCCAGCTTTGGCCTTTACTGGAGTCAGCCCTCAAGGTCATGAACAAACTGACTAGGATCCCTGCTCTTGGAAATTCCTCTTTGAATTCTTTTTCTGCCAGTGGAAGACATGCAACAGCAGTGAGGTTTGTGCCAAACCCTCATCCCCCAAAACAAAACAAAACAAAACAAAACAAAATTAATGCCTTGAGGCCAATTCCAACATGTAGTGACCCTATAGGGTAGAGTTGGGCTTTAATCTTTACAGGAGCAGACTGCCACATCTTTCTGCCGTGGAGCAGCTGACTGGGTTCGAACCACTGACCTTTGGGTTAGCAGCTGAGTGCTTAACCACTGGGGCACCTGAGGTTTGGGTCAACATCTTCTAATTATCATGTTGCATGTTCTTTGTTTTCCCCTTCAGATCTATACTTCACCTCCTCTATGCACCAGAGACTGATCTTATGGGTTGCATTCACCAAGCTCCCTTGCACTGTGGCCTCCAGTTGGACACCAGGAGACTGGATGGTGGAAGAAAGGGAGTTTGGCAAATTCTTTTCACTGGTAACCTCCTTGCCAGCATCCCTTCATTTGATGCTTAGGGTTCCACGATTGATGCTTGTATCTGTTTTACTTAGTTTTGGGGTCTTTGCTACAGAGGGAAGGTATGGTGCAGCTGTCTAGGGCATCGTGTTGGCTCCGCCTTCCATTTGATTTCTTGACTGCTGCTGCTTCCCTGGGCGCTGACGGTGATACAAATAAAATGAAATCCTTGACAATTTCAATATTTTCTCATTTATAATAATGTTACTTTTTGGTCCAGTTGTGAGGACTTTTGTTTTCTTTATGTTGAGTTGTCATCCATACTGAAAGCTGTAATCTATCTTCATCAGTAAGTGCTTCAAGTCCTCTTCCCTCTCAGCAAGCAAAGTTGTGTCATCTGCATATCACAGGTTTTTAATGAGTCTTCCTCCAATCCTGATGCCACGTTCTTCTTCATATAGTCCAGCTTCTAATATTATGTTCAGCATACAGAATGAATAAGTATTATGAAAGGATAGAACCTTAACACACACTTTTACCAACTTTAAACCATGCAGTATTCCCTTGTTCTTTTTGAAGAACTACTTCTTGATCTATGTACAGGTTCCACATGAGCACAATTAAGTGTTCTGGAATTCCTATTCTTTGCAAAGTTACCCATAATTGTTTATGATTCACACTGCTGAATGCCTTTGCATAGTCAATAAAACACAGTATACTCTGGTATACTCTGCTTTCATCCAAGATGCATCTGACATTAGCAATGATATCCCTTGTTCCATGTCCTCTTCTGAATCCAGCTTGAATTTCTGGCAGTTCCCTGTCAATGTACTGCTGTAACTGCTTTCGGATTATCTTCAGCAAAATTTTACTTGTGTGTGATGTTAATGATATTCTTCAATAATTTCTGCATTCTGTTGGATCACCTGTCTTTGGGATGGGTGCAAATATGGATCTCTTCCAGTTGGTTGGTTAGGTAGCTGTCTTCCAAATTTCTTGGCATAGACAGCTGAGCTTTTCCAGTGTTGCCTCCATTCTTTGAAACATCTCAGTTGGTATTCCGTAAATTCATGGAGCCCTGTTTTTTCGTAATGCCTTCAGTGCAGCTTGGACCTCTTCCTTCAATACCATCAGTTCTTGATTATATGCTACCTTCTAAAATGGTTCAACGTAGACCAATTCTTTTTTGGAATGGTGACTGTGTGTATTCCTTCCATCGTCTTTTGATGCTTCCTGTGTCATTCAATATTTTGCCCATAGAGTCCTTCAATATTGCAACTCGAGGCTTGAATATTTCATCAATTCCTTCAGCTTGAGAAATGCCAAGCATGTTCTTCCTTTTGGTTTTCTGACTCCAGGTCTTTACATTTCATTATAATACTTTACTTTGACTTCTCTAGCTGTCCTTTCAGATCTTCTGTTCAGCTCTTTTACTTCATCATATCTTCCATTTGCTTTAGCTAGTCTATGTTCAAGAGCAAGTTTTCAGAGTCTCTTATGACATCTATTTCGGTCTTTTTTTTCTTCCCTGTTTTTAATGACCTTTTACTTTCTACATATATGATGTCTTTGATGCCATTCCATAATTCGTCAGGTCTTCTGCCATAGAAAGAAGGACCAGGTGATTCACTATCCTTACGCTTATTTTAAAAAAGGAAAAAGAAAAAAAAGGGTGTCTATTTGCTTATCTCCACACATAATTCAGATTTGAGCACGCTAAGTGTTCACTGTGGAAATTTCATTAAGTGTTTAACTAAGCACTAAGTGAAGATAATTCTGCTATATTCTAGTGGAAGACATAATTTTATTTTCTTGGACAGAATGTGTTTATTTATTTTATTTTTTCTTCTAAAACTACTTTACCACCTTAAAAATTATAAAGCAGATCTTGCTCTCAACTGCCATGTCTTATTGATTATGCTTATTGATTATACACTCCTCTCCATTTCACTGCACTGACTTGGTTAAAGACTTTATAACCAGTTTTCTTAATTTCCTAAAAGCCTTCCAAATAGTCTTCTAGTTGCCCAGAATTTTCCCATTTTAATTATGCTGCCAGAGTAATTTTTCAAAGTAATGAAGTAATTCAGTCACTCCTGGATCAAAGTCGTTAAGTGGAACCTCATAGTCCTTGGGGAAAAGTCCAAGTTTCTTAGATCTTCAATAAAGTTTGTAATTGAAACATCAGCAATTCTTTCAATGCCCAGAATCCTGGCTGAGCAGAATTTCTTCTTCTCCACAAATACTTGCATTTGCTTATGTTTTTCTATGTGGATGGGATTCTTTTACCCATACCCTTCTACATTCAAGACAATCTCAAATTTCCTATATAATGGAGCCTTCATCATAAACCATAAACCACCCCATTGAAGGCGAGCAGTGTTTTCTTTAAAGTTATTATTATATCTCTCAATGTTATCTTTTTTATATTAATTTGAATATACATTTATTATCTTCCCACTACTCCAGTCTTTAAATATCTTAAAATTATGATTCATTTAAGTATTGTTACTTTATACAATGTTTTGTAAAAAAGGTGCAAGCCAAGAAATACAAATAGAACTAGTTAATGAATATGGGTCACTCAAGTCATGAAATATTACAAAAATTTAAGATTTAAAAATTTCTACTAATCACAATTCAAAGTAACAATATGAGTGAAGATTATTAGTGCATACTGCATGCTGCTCATGGCATAGGCATTGGGCAAGATGTTATCCATCTTTTTGCTGTTGTTGTTAGTTTTCACAACCACTGTTTAGAGTAGGTATAGTTATTATCCTGGAAGACAATCTGCACGAACTGTTTCATCATAAAGTACAATTATTTTTACTTTGTAGAGTACCTCATTTGACTTGTTTACTGAATTGTTATGGTGAATTTTAAATAGTAACTTTTCTTCAGTTATGTAACCTCCCCTTTGGGAACCCCCTGAAATCAGAAAGTGTTCTTTTCAGCCATGCAAAGGTAGGGTGGTCCCCCAGCCATGAAGGCCTGTGATTTGGCAGGCCTTTGGCCATATTTCAGGCAAATCCTTCACTAAAGAGTGAAAAAAATATCCCCCGAAGTCTTCTTAAAACGAAGCAGTAGTTTAGCTTAACTAGTAAAGCATGTCCACCTTGAGCATTGTGCTCTTTTAAAATCTGTATACATGGAATCAAATTGACAACAGCAACTCAAAAGATTAGATAGGAACCTTAGAAAGCAGTGTTACTGAGGGAGGAACAACTCAGAAACGGAGGGTGAGAATGATTGCACACTGCAAAGAATGTAATCAATGTCACTAAATTGTACATGTAAAAACTGTTGGATTGGTGTATGTTTTACTATGAATATTCTCAATAACAACAATAACAAATAAATATTTTTTGTTGCTTTCGTTGAGTACTTATATTTTTGTCCATTATGTAGCTTTACCTCACTCATTATAATAGAAACACCAATTACAACTAAACTGATGGATTGTTTTTCATCTATCAGATTGGGGACAATTCCAAAAGTCAGTGGGTCACTGGGTTAAGCACTCAACTATTAGCCAAGAAGTTGGTAGTTTGAGCCCACCCAGGGGTACTTTCGAAGACAAACCTGGCAATCTGTTTCTGAAAGGTTCCCAAAAACCTATTGCTGTCACGTTACCCCCTTGAAAACCTTATAGAAAGCCCATTGCTCTCCAGTCGATTCCAACTCATAGTGACTCTATAGGACAGAGTAAAGCTGCCCCATAGTGTTTCCAAGGAGTGGCTGGTGGATTCAAATTGCCAACCTTTTGGTTAGAAGCCAAGCTCTTAACCACTGCACCACCAGGAGAAGTTCTATTCTGCAAACATCGGGTCACTATTTGTCGGAACGACTTGATTGCAACTAACAACAGCAGTATTTCCTATAAAAAGTACAGTCAACACTAGCATAATAACAACAACAAAAGTATTTTATCCTCTCTGTAAGTGAGGCCATAGGGAAACAGGCACTCCTGTATAATGATGATAGGATTGTAAATTGTTGCTATCTCTGTAGTGGGTAGTTTGGCAAAATCTATCAAAATTACAAATCCTTAGAACCAGCAATTCTAAATCTGAAAATGTATCCTATAGATATACTCCCACAGGTACAAGTGGAATAAAATATGTATAGGTTATTCATTGTAACTGTTTGTTATAGCAAAAGACTGGAAGCAAAGCAAATGTCTATAACTAGGGGGCGCTGTTTAAAAAAATAATGGTGCAGATATACCGTGGAAGACAATGCAGCTGAACATAAGAGTGAGTCTGCTCTATATGTACTAATACGGAAAGCTCTCTATGATACAGAGATAAGTGAAAAATGGTAAGGTGTTTATACTTAATGAAAACAGTAAGGAAAATAAGTACATACATTGGTATTCGCTTGTATCTGCATGAAGAGACTTGGAAAGGATACACAAGAAACTAATAAAAGGTAGTCTGGTGGGCAGAGGGCACTGGGTGGGTGGGGGACAGGGTGGGAAAGAGAATTTCTCCCTATATCTTTTTACATTATTTGAGTTTTGAACCATACGAATGTACTACTCATTTAAAAATAAATTAAAAGTAAAACTTAAAAAAATGGCAATTCAATCTTTATATGTCTGGCTATAAAATTGATGCCCTAGAACCCAATCTACTTGCATTAAAATGATGTATTTTTGCATATAACTGTTCTCTGTTTCTACATCCTTAATGAAGTACTTATATTTTTGTTCATTATCAAGCTTGAGGGGAAGAAAGTAAATGCTTAGGTTGACTACCGTGTTGCTCACTTCTGGAGGCTGAGAGAGGAGTGGCCATAGGAGGTAGCCATGCAGTTGGGGGAACAAAATATTACACCAAATGTTTTCCTTTTTTCTGAATTTTATGTGGCAGTGTGTACAAATAAAATAATTAATCCAGAATCAGTTATCCTAAAATCTAGTCTACCTAAAAACCTAGTTGCCTAATGACTGATTTTCCTAAAAGAAAACACTTTAAAACATTCAGGAACCTTTTGAGAAGGATGACTGTTATATATTTCTGTAGATATGCTTTTAATTTTCTCTCTTTGAACATATTAAGGAAATTTTTAGCTGATTTAAAAAATCTCTTCTTCATGTTATATTTATACTTAATATTTATCTGGCAACAATGTTTTAAGATATCATATTTATGTTTTACTATTATGTTTTTCAAGTTATAAATATAAAAAATAAAAGCAGTGAAGATCAATAAAATTATGACCCAGCCATCTTACTTATTAATTTTTGCTGTAAAAATATGTGTCCCACTGAATAAATCCTGATAATTTAACTAAAAAATATTTACATTGAAAATAATTATAGAGGAAAACAACAAAAAAGGAGTTGTACATTTAGAGAAGACACATATTACAAATTTAGCTTAAAATATTCATATTACTTGTTTTATTTGAAAAATTTTACAAGCAAAATATAGAAAATATAGTATTTCATAGTCAACAAAAGAAGTGAAATAATTTCTTGTTCTGAATGGTAGTTTATTATGAGGGATTACGTTCATCTTTTTAATGGCTATTTAATACTATGAACATTATACTCAGACCTCTTATCATCTACACACCATGGTTCAGAATACAATGCCCAAACCATGGGAACTGTTAGTGTAATTTTTCCTCAGAGAATGCAAGGGCGACCTGGCAGTATGATGAGCTATACAGTCACCTGTGAATGGCGAGAAGGTCATCACAGTGCAAGACAGGAAAATTGAGCTATGGAAAATATGACACATATGAAAATTGAATCAAAAGAGACAATACGATTCCACACAAGTTCCAAAAAACAATTAAGGTAGTTGTGAAAGAAAGTAAGAAAGAGGAATCTGGCCACGAAGAGATTAAGATTTCAGTATTTACCCTAAAGCTACAATCATTAATTAAGACCACGTAGGACTGACACAGTGATGGTCACATAGTTCGAAGGACCAGAAATAGGGGTTCTAGAAACAGCTCCACATACATGGGGAAGGGTATGCGGTAGAGATGGCTCTCCACCCACCTCAAATGCCACCCTTTTATCATCTCCTTTGATGACTCCTTCCCTTCTTGATCTCTGGATGTTGGGCTCTCCAGCTTCAGATGCCTGGACTTTTTAGTTCTTTATCTGTAATTACTTTCTGAACCTTACAGTTTCATGAATGTAAATTCCATTTCCGTAGTAGTGTCTTTCCCCATTACAACTCCGATCTTGCTTAAAAAAAAAAAAAAAAAGGCATAACATTGCCGTAGAGTCGTTCTGACTCTACGCCCCCTGAAATTCAGCTGCCTATCTTCATTCATGTATCTACTAAGGATGTGAAACATAAAAAAAAAAAAAAAACCCTTTGCCATCCAGTGGATTCTGATTCATAGTGACCCTAAACATATCCAAATAAAATTCTTAATTGCCACCCACAACACCTTTCTCATCTCCATATTTTCCTTTCACAATAAAAATGGCTACAGTATTCCTACATGTGCTCAAGCCAAACCCTCGGAAATTTTCCTCAATTTTCATATTATCGATTTATAAGCAGTAATTAAGTTGAATGAATTAAATCAACATAGCCCACATGCAGAGAGCTTAAATGAATAATTTGTGTTTCAAAAACACAAGGATTTATATAATGTGATACCGTGCATGTAGTTTTTAAAAAACATACTTTCCATGATATATAATGTTTACAAGATTATAAATATGCACTCAAATAAGAAAAAAAAAATGATTTGGAGTTTGTGATATTCTCTGCAGGGAAAGAAAATTAAGGTGGGGTCAGAATAAAATTTCAAAGATATCTCTGCTTTTGCTTCTCACAAAAAACCTAAACCAAAGATGGCAAAATGTTGCTCTGCGTTCAGTTCATGTGTTTGTTTGCTACTTCTTGGTCCTTTACTTAGCTTTAAGGAATAAATCGCACAATATAAATAAAGAATGAGGCTCAAAGAAAGGGTATTGTCAGAGGTAACCCATTCTCTGGGTCCTAGGAGGTTTCTTGAGGAATAAACTTTGCAGAGCTGAAAGGTTTGCTGAGGGCAGACGAACCAACCCAGAATGAGATTGCTTGTTTATGTAATGGTCTGCAACGTTATAAATATTTCATAGAACAACATCCAGGGAAGGATTGTTCTGAATGCACAATAAAAATCAAGCACGAAGTGCTATGCAGGAAAGCACCACGCTAGATAAACCAACGTCTGCCATATGCAAACAGTGTATCAATACTTATGGCAGTAGACTATGTGCTTCAGAGGAAAATGGGAGCTCCCAGGTTAGATAAATGCACATTGTCACCCTTTAATTTGCCTAGGGGTAAGTCATTTTACTGGTGTAGCCCGCAGTGCTTGCATTTAATGTGCAATTTTAAATTCTGTTTGAGCACAGGACCTCGATAATAGCAGGTGATCAATAAATGCTTTGATCTATATATTTCTTTTCTTTGTAATTTTTTTTTTAAATGCAGCACCATACAGAATATTTCATGTATTAAATCACATCAGGATACTGGTAGTTTTTAACAGTCTGAAATGACTATAGGCAATAGCTAATAGATCAATTTGTCTTTCTAAATTTCCTTTTTTGTCTAAATATAACTTATGAGGCATACTTGATAGTACACTATCAAATATAGCTGTCTAAAATTTGCATTTATTCTTTAGAAACTGCCTTTGTAACATGTAGCACTTCTAGGCAGAACCATATCTGGCTAAGGTAGCATTCATTTCAGGGTATTGTCCAGTTGGCTTTCTCCCCTTGGGCACCTCAGCTTTGATGGGCCGATGTTTGGATAGGTGTTTATCACACTTCTGCTGGGGTTAGGAAGGTGACAAAGATTTTTTTGTTATGAATAAACCCATGATAATGAACCAAAAAAATATAGATTATTATAGAGCTGATTCAAGATTGCATATATACAATAATTGCAAAGGCTGTTTGTCAAGGTTCTAATATAAAATCCTTGTTTAGTATAATAATCAAGGCAATTAACACTAGCTAATGTAAAAAAAAAAAAAGCCTCGGTATCTTAATACAGCGAAGTTTATTTTTTATTCACCTCACTTCTGATGTAGGCTGATGTGGACTGGCAGCTCCAGTGGGTGATTCAGAGATCTAGGCCCCTTCCCTTCTGTTCAACTGCCGTCTTGAATAAGGCTGTGCAAGGGGCTAAGGGAGGGTGTGTAGGATCACCTGAGGTAGTATACTTTTATTCTTTTTGCCCTTTCAGACACATTCTCAGCTCATCTTTTCCTACTCTCTTTGTCACGGGATGCTACATTCTACCCAAAATATCATGTGGGCTCCATTCACCTCTGGCTTCCAACTGGGTTGAGCTAATAGGAGGAAATGAAGACTATCATAGGGCAGAAGAGAGAGTGGTTGGGGTATGCCTTCATTTATACCTACCCAATCCCTCTACTCAGGACATGATTTGTCAGGGGACATTTTGGTTTCATGCTGTAGTTACAACCAGGTTTCAGTAGCTTTGTCCTCTTTCCTCCCTAGGTCTTAGTGATAATGGTTCCATGCTTATTCTATTTCCTGGGTGCTTCCCCAACACCTGTTGGTTTCTCAGCCCTTCCAACATCTCTGTGAATGTCCCATCATTAAATTCCCTTTAATTAAATATTTGAGATGCTTTCAACATTCTGCTGGATACAGTGAGCTACTTTGCTTTTACCCACATCCCCCTAACCAGAATGCATTCAGATGCCCAACCTACCAAAGAGGCTAGGAATTGTAATTTCTGTGCTCCCAGGAAGAGGAAACTAGATCGGTGAGCATCTAGCCAGTGGCTTCCATAATCTACTTATCAAAAGTGTCCTCGTGTGGACCATGGTATAATAGCATATTGATAAAAGTTAGCCCTTATAAATCTTTTGGTGATCAAACATATTTTAGATGTGTTGAATTAAACAATATTGAAATGTTTCTGAAGTTTTAATCATAGAACTTTATTGTGCTAATCGACAAGAGTATATCTTCAAGATTCCAATGGAATTTGCAAAAGGTTCATTTGGGAAATGAATCACAATTCATCTGATAAAATAGTAATTCTTTCCCGAGAATTCCTTTTTGGAAACACTGTTTTAGTTATTTCTCAATAAGCAGCTGGTAGGCCTATCAGTATTCTAAGTGAATATTTTCTGGTTTCATTAAATTCAAATTTTTTTAACAGTTTATTGCTATGTAATGCACATAAAATTGTAAAGTGTAAAATTCAATGGTTTTATTATATTCACAGATACGTGCAACTATCACCACAGCCAATTTTAGAATATTTTCATTACCTCCAAAAGAAACACCTTACCTTTAGCTATCACCACCTACCCCTCACCCTTATCAGGCATAAGTAATCACCAATCTACTTATGTCTCTGTAGATTTCCCTATTCTGAACTTCATATAAATGGACTCATATAATATGCAGTCTTTTGTGACTGGCTTTAAAAAAAAAAAATTTTTTTTTTTTTCTTTCTCTTACCATGTTTTCAGTATTCATCCATTTTGTAGCATATATCACAATGCTTTATCCCTTTTTATGGCCAAATAATGTTTCAGTGTATAGACAACACACATGCTGTTTATTCATTTGTCCACTGATGAAGGTTTGACTTGTTTTTAGCTTTTGGCTATTATCAATAATGTTGTTATAAATAGCCATGTATAATTTTTTGTGGACATATGTTCTACTTTCTCTTGATTTTATACTTAGTGAAATTGTTAGGACATATAGTATCTCTAAGTTTGTTCGAGGGACTGACAGACCGTATTTCACAATGGCTGCACTCTTTTACATCCTCACCAGCAGCGTATGAGGTTGTGCTTTCTCTACATCCTCACCCACACTTGTTTTTATCTGACTTTTTGATTCTAACCCTCTTAGTGAGTATGGAGTGGTATCTCATTGTGGTATTGATTTGAATTCCCCTGATGAGTATTTATGGTGTGCATCTTTTCATGTGCTTATCTACTATGTATTTATCTTCTTTGCAGAAATAAGTATTCAGATAACTTGCTTATTATTAATTGAGTTATTTGTCCTATAATAAGATGTCTTTATATGTTCTAGATACAAGTCCCTTATCAGATATATGATTCACAACTATTGTCTCCCATTCTGTGGATTGTCTCTTCACTTTCTAACGGTTCCTTTCAAGCACAGAAGTTTTTAATTTTGATGAAGTCTAATTTATCTATTTTTTCTTTTGTTGCTTAGACTTTTGTGTCATATTTAAGAATCATTTGTCAAAACCAAGGTCATAAAGATTTATACCTATGTTTTCTTCTAACAATTTTATAGTTTTTGCTCTTACATTTAGGTATTTGATCGACTTTGAGGTAATTTTGTTACATGGGTCCAGCATCATTCTTTTGCATTGGAAATCCAGTTGTTCTAGCATCATTTGTTGAGAAGACTATTCTTACCCCCATTGAATGATCTCAGCACTCTTGTCAAAAATCAGTTAACCACAGCTATATGGGTTTATTTCTACGCTCTGAATTATATTCCATTGATTTCTATGTCTATTCTTGGCAAGTATCACATTTTTCTGATTATGATTGCTTTGCAGTAAGTTTTGTTATTGGGGAGTGTGATTCCTACTACTTTGTTTCTCCTATTCAGGATTGTTTTGGTTATCCTGGGTCTCCTGAAATTTCACATAAATTTTTGAATTAGCTTATCAATTTACACAAAGAAGTCAGAGGGGATTCTAAAAGAAAATGTACTGAAAATGCATATTGATTTGGACAGTATTGCCATCTTAACAATGTTAAGTCTTCTGATGCATAAATATGGGATGCTTTTTCATTTATTTAGGTTTTTAATTTCTTTAAACAATGGTATATAGTTTTTGGAATATAAATTTTGCACTTCTTTTGTTAAATAAATTATCTGTTTAACTTATGTATACCAGATTATTCTTGTTTTATATCATCATCACTGGAATACATTGCTTAGTTTTTCAGCACTTCAGAAAAGTTCTTAATTTTTAATTCCTGCTTTTACAAATTCTTATACTTACACTTAATACAACCTTTATCAATTATAATAAGCATTTTGGATTCCTCCACTATGCTCAATTATTAACTTATAACACATCATTTCTACTCCATCAAGATTATTAATAAAAATAGGATGAATATAATAATTTTAAAATAACGTCTCTACCTTCTACTCAGTATCACCTAGGAAGATCATCTAGTCTTTCCAAATCATTTAGGGAGTCAAGAATCTGAATCATAAAACACATCAAATTAACAGCTACATTTTTAAAATATATATTTTGGTCCAGGACTTTAGTATCATTTTACCATCTCACTTAATACCCAAAACAACCCTAAAGGGTACATTTTAGTATTGTCTCCATTTTACAGAGTTGTCAATCAAGGTTTATTGATACTGGAGAAATTGTCCAATTTACGCCTTATAAATGACAAAGCTGGGATTTACAAAGGCAAATGTTTGCCCACCACAATACTACAATGGGAGAAGAATCAATTGCTGCAATCAGGAAGACATAGTGAAATAAAAGCCTTACTCACAGGAAGAAATGTTGATAATCAGTTTTGGAAGCTGAGCATGGAAAATCTGTGAAAACCAGAATCAACTGGAAGAAATTGATCTACTGGAACAAACAACAAAAAAACTTTAAAATAACTGTAAATAATACTTTCAGAGATGCATGAAACATGAAAAATTATGAAGAAGAACCAGTTAGAGTTACAGGATTTGGAAATATAACATTGCAATAAGGCACTCAAAATATGGGTTAAATAGCAAAGTCTTTTAGCTGAAGTAAATTTAGTGAGTTAGTAGACAAGGTCAAAAAATCTCCTAGAAAGCATCAATTATGAACAAAGGTTAAAGACAAAAGGTAAGAGCTGTTAAAAACAAAACAGAATTTTTGTAAAATAAGGGTTTAATTCAGATTCAAAGATTTGCAAGTTGGGAAGCACCAAAAGGAAAGTTCAAAATGGCATTTTGAAGAAAGAGCATAAGTGCATGTCTTTTATCAGAACTTTGCACTGGGTGGGGAAAGAGTGCAGGAGTACATTTAACTGGTAGACATTCAACATACTCTGTAAGATTCATTTATTAGGAATTTCTTTTGGCTAGGGCACTCAACTTTAGTCAGAGTTTCCTGTGTTCCAGAGTTGGTTTCTGCAATAATCTGGGTGGGTCACCTCAGGAGTTGGAGAACAAGTTATTTTGGTCAAGAGTGTAGTCAAGGGTCACATACTCTAAAAAGGAGAAGCTGGGAGGTAGGAGAAAATGGGGTCCAATTCAGACCTGCATCAGCCATTTTAGTTATGTAAAGTGCTTCAATTTTATAGTGCATGTTCGTACTTCCCCTTTCTGATCGTGAATCTCCATAGAGATTTCTTGATCATTGTTGCAAGAGTGTTTTCTCCTGCAAGAACTTCTCATTGAATTAATCTTTTTTCTAAGTTGAATCTTTCATCAACCTTTTCACCATGTCATAGCTCAGACACTCTGTTTCTGTGATTGTCCAGTTGGGGCATGTGTGGAGCAAAGCCACATTTGGAGACACAACTTAACATCCAATTGACTTCATGTACTTGAATGGGAGATGCTGTACATTGTTTTCTTATTTATAGAATGGATTGGAAACATTCTCACGTTTGTTACAATTGAGTTTTATGTACTTCAATGAGAGAAACTGTGTCTTAGTTATCCAGTGCTACTACAACACAAATACCACAAGTAGATAGATTTAACAAACAAATTTATTTCCTCAAAGTCTAGGAGGCTAGAAATCTGAATTCAGGGAGTCAGCTCAAGGGGAAGTCTTTCTCTTTCTGTAGGCTGTGGGGGAAGGTCCTTGTCATCAATCTTCCCCTGGTCTAGGAGCTTCTCAGTGCCGGGACCCTGGGTCCAAAGATGTGCTTCACTCTTGGCACCTTGGCACTTCTTTCTTGTTGGTATGAGGTCCTTCTCCTCTCTGCTCATTTCTCTCTTTTATATCTCAAAAATTGTTTGAATCAAGATACAACCTAATTCCATAGATTGAGTCCTGCCTCATTAACATAACTGACTCTAACCCTACCTCATTAATATCATAGAGGTTAAGATTTACAACATGTAAGACAATCACATCATATCACAAAATGGTTGACAACCACACAACACAGACTCATGGTCTAGACAAATTGACACACATTTTGGGGGCACACAATTCAACCTTTAACAAACTGTATATTTATTGGTTTCTCATTCACTCAATGTGTTGAGGTTTTTCCTGTTCTTGTAACTCAGTGTACTCTGATAAAATGTAAAACTCTTTTACTTCATGTACTTGAATGGGAGCAAGAGTACATTTTTTTCTCATTTACAGAATGTCACAGAATATAACAAAAAGTGTATTTTGATAACGGTTAAAATTCTTTTGATTTCATCTACTTGAATGAGAGAAACTGTTTTGGTTTCTGATTCATACAATGTATGGGGAATATTCCCAACCCTGTAATACAAAGTGTACTTTGAAAACACATAATGAACTTTTTTGACTTCATGTACTCATGTACAAGCAACAAAGGTGACAGTTGCTTGGAGACCAGGATAAGCTTCAACCCAATGAGAGTACATACAGATCATTACAAAGATAAATTTATGTCTTATAGAGGGAGGATGTTGGATGCAATCTATCTACCATTCCAACACTGGACACAGAGGTGGATGAAATCTCCTAGTGATGCCTTCTAGTTCTTCCCTGGATTTTACCTTTGACATATTTAACTTTGTGCATAAACTTGTTTGGCTATATGGTGGAAATTCCCCCAGCAATGGTTTTCCAAAATTTGGATAATGTTATCAACTGCATTGTGGCTTAGAGAGTGAATTGTGCACAGCATAGGCATCTTTAGGCTTTCTGGTAGTGTAGGTTTTTGGTTTGGCCCCATCCATAGCTTTAGATTTTTGTTGTATTTGCACTCTTATGATTTTCATCAATTTAATTCCTCGTTAGGTGCTTGTGGAAGCTCCGGTGGTGCAGTGGTTAAGTGCTATGACTCCTAACCAAAGGGTTGGCAGTTCAAATCCACCAGGTGCTCCTTGGAAACTCTATGGGGCAGTTCTGCTCGTCCTATAGGGTCACTATGAGTCAGAGTTGATTTGACAGCTTTTTTTTTATTATTATTGGGTGCTTATAATTGTTTAGTGACCTCTTGTGTTAGGGACAGTGACTTCATTCAACTCATACATAGGTACAGGCTGAGCAGATACATTTGCAGGAGCTCTAGCAGCATGATCTGTGAAAGCATTTCCTTTAACATCAGGAGAGCTTTCAAAGATACCTGTATAAATAATTACCACATATCCAGCTTGGTTAAAACCAAAAATGAAATCTGTTGCCATCTAGTCTATTCCAACTCATAGCGACCGTATAGGACAGAGTAGAACTGTCCAGTAGAGTTTTCAAGGAGCGCCTGGTGGAATGGAACTACCAAGCCTTTGGTTAACATCGCTAGCAATTAACCACTACACCACCAGGTTTCCTGTAAAAACCATGAGAAGTCCTTAACTAAGGCCCATCAGTAAATAAAACAAGATCTGGATTATGTAAAGATGAGCCCTAGGAGCTAACTGTTGCTCAGTCAAATCTAGGCAACCATGGTCAGGTGTTCCCTCATCAGGCAAAGGTGAGAGTAGCAGAATTAAGTAGTTTGCTGTGCTGCAGATGAATGTGCAGAGGGGATAAAAGAAAAATTTCATAAGAAGTGAGTCAGCTAATAGAGGAATGCTGAATAAGACCAGAATTTAAAAAGTAATCTACCGAATGTGAGATTGATATAAAAAATCATTTTGTATAAGAAAGTCAGCAGTGGCTTCAGCCAGTTTGGCAGTAACTGCAACTGCTCTCAAGCAAGGTGGATGTGCTCTGGCTACAGGATCTCAATGGAGACTACAATATTCAATAGGTCTATGCTGATTTCCATGTGATTGGGTAAGGACTTCTAAAGAATTTCTGTTTCTTAAACTTTTGTCATAGCTAGGTAAAAAACCTGGGGCAATTGGTTAGAATCCCTGTAAGTCCATGGAAACATCCTGTTTGTTCAGGAGCCCATTGCAGAGGCTCTGGGCTCTCTGTCTTAAGCAAAGCATAGAGTGATTGAGCAATCAAAAAAGTTTGGAATCTAGTTGTGGCAATAGATACAAAGCCCCCAAAACCTCTTTTTTTTTTTTTTTTTTTTAATTCTGTAAGGGATAGCTACAAATGGTTTGAAGTCTTTGTGGATCAAATTGGATGCCCTGAAAAGGTAGAATATGGCCTAAATGTTTAACTTGGGTTTAACAAATTGAAGTTTATCACTAGAGGCTATGCCTTCTAGTGCCCAGCAACCAAGCAGATACATACAATCCTCTCTACAGTCTGTGGCATTCCTGGAACAAAGTAGCAAACCATCAACATATAGAATGAGGAGAAAATTATATGGAAACATTAGATCCTCTAAATCAGCTTTTAAAACTTGGGAGAAATAGCTGAGAAATTCAGTAAAGCCCTCAGGCATGGGGGTCCAGGTATGTTGGCATCAGTTCCAAGTGAAGGCAATTTTTTTTTTTTTTATCAGGGTGGACCGGGATACTACATAGGTCCTCTATAGTAAAGACCGCCCCAGGGAGTATTTGATACAACAAAAGATGAGAATTTGGAACTGTCAGAAATCAGGAAATCACCAGATGATTGATGGCCCAAAGGTCTTGAACAAATATCCAACTCTTTCCATTAGGTTCCTTAACTGGAAGAATTGGGGTATTACATGAATTTTTTTTTTTTTTTTTTTTTTTAGTGCAAGGTACTTTATTAATAAATTCCTCAACTGTAGGGGTTAACCTTTAATTGCCTTCTGTCTTAGAGGGTATTGAGAAATCCTGGGAAGTGGTTTCATTGAGTCAATTTGAATTTTAATTGCTTGTGCACTATGCATTCTCCTCACGACTGTGGAGAGAGAATTCCATAAGATTGTTTACACAGAGGATAACAATGGGTGCTCTTTTTCCTAAAGTAGTGGCATCCTTATCCATTGTCGAAGTCTCTAAGTGACATGAGAAGTCTATTTAATGTTTCTCTGGAAATTGTAGGGTTATTTTCTCCTTTTTATCAAAGATTACAGATCAGTCCCACTCAATAAATCTCATTCCAAAAGATTGACAGGTGTTGTATCACACAAGAGGAAGGACTGGCTTTCAGATAAGTCCTAAGGGCACTGACACAGGCATAGATTGGGGTGTATGTTGAATTTATGACAGTGCCTTTTCCAGGGTCCTGGCATGTTGCAATAATGGCACACTCCAAAAGAAGGTGGCCAAGGACTATTGTTTCTAAAAGGAGTTTGCAGCTGTTAGAGCTGCAGAACCATGTTATGATTTGGTTTCTTAAATTTATCTGTTTGGATAGAGTGGGCCATTTTTTTTTTTTTTTTGGCTATATTAGTGAGTTCACTTAAGAGAATAGCCTCCCAGTCCAGACAATGATGTATTACTAACGTTTCCAATTCTGGTTTGAGACCATTGATAAACAGAATTGAAAGCTATTCCAGCTCTAGTGCTCAGAAAAAGCCTTGGTAAGACTTTCTTTAAAGTTATACGCAGGTTCATTATCAGTTTCTTGTTTGCATTCCTTAATTCTTCTCCAATCAATTTTATAGAGGAAATCTTCAGAATTGTGTCTGGTAGTTCTTTAGCAATAGATTTGGATTCATCATAATAGGCTACTGAATCAATATGATTTTTGAGATCAATTGGTTTATCAGCTTCTTTTCAACTCGTGAGACTAATCCAATTTTGTGCCTCTCCTGATCCAACTAGTGTATGGGTTAACTGATACAGATCAGCCAGACCAGACTGATAGGCTTGAATTAAAATGTGGAATTCCTTTTTAAATTTTTGAGGGTCCTCTATGAGTTTTGGAAAATCATTAGCTATTGCTTTTAACTCAGATTTAGACCAGGGAGAAACTAATTACAGGAGTTTTATTCTCTTACCCTTCAAGTGGTTTAACCTTAAAGGGGATCTGAGACACCAGAGGAGGTTTAGGTTCAAGAGATTGATTATCATTTACAAATGGCATTTCAGACAGATCAAGATCCTTTCCAGTATGTAGAGGGAGAGTCGGGTACAAAGAGAAGGGCCAGAAGGGTCAAAAGGAGTGGATTCGACTGCTTCGTATGTTTCCTCCCTAGAGATTTATTAATCTTGGTTAATTTGGGTAGTGTACCTTGTAAAGAAGCCAATTTAGAGTCACTGACACATTTCTGAAACTTCTAAATACCGATTAAAATAATCATCAAACTTTTTGTTCAGTTATAAAATTCTCTAATTTAGATCTCAGGTACACCGATTTTCTCAATTCAAATGAAACCAAAAGTGGCCACCAATCAGACAAATTGTCTTTGGTCAGGGCATGCCAAAGTTCTAAACACAGACATGACCAAGGTCAAGTGGACATGTAGCAGGAGACCCACCAGGGAAATCTGCAGGCTTAGATTTGGCAAAATTCATGACCACACAATAGACAGACACAAACGTCTGTAGACACAGTCCAAAATCTGAATAAATCCAAATTGTAAGGGCACATTCAATTCAGATACAGGAGGTAAGGAAATAAAATAGATATATTATAATTAAATTTAAAATATAAAATTTTCAAAAAAAAAGAATATCACAAAAATTATAAAAATTAATAATAAAATTAGTAAAGAGCATAGGCACCGAGACAAGGATTTGAGTATAAATATTACAATTGAGAAGGACTCTAGGAAGTAGGTACTTAAGACAGAAGAGGGAAGGAAGCCAATAAAAATTTATTGTATCACAATAGTTTCATTATAAAGTTCTAAATAGACTTACTTTATGACCATGCAATTATATTCCTAGATATTTACCCAAGAGAAAGAAAAGCATCTGCCCTTGAGAAAGATTGGTACAGGGGTATTTATAGAAGCTTCTCCATAGTAACCAAAACTGGGAATGACCAAATGTCCATCAACAGGGGAATAAATAAACTGGTGTGGTATATGAAACAATGGAACATTACTCAGCAATGTGAGAAGAGAGAGTGAGAAACTGCTGATGTACACAACAATATGGATGAATGCCAGGGGCATTTTGCTGGTTAAAAGAGTCAGATACACTTGAATTCATACTGTGTGATTCTATTTATATGAAATTTAAGAGAAAACTAATATACAATGATAGAAATGATAACTATAGATGGTCCTGGTAAGGATGGGGTTGAAATTGAATGAAACAAACACAGAAGAATTTTCAGGTCTAATAGGAAGCAAAGTATATCTTCATTGTGTATACAACTGCAGAAAGATTCCGTCAAGAAAGTCTACTGAACGCCCGGCGCTCCAATGTGTGCAGTTCTGGCCAGCCCTAGAACAGTTTGCAGAAACAGGTGTGCTGGCCCATGATGTCAGTCAGAGCTTCGACAGGGGTGCAGAAGGTGGACTGGAAGGTCATAGCCTTGAAATGCAGACGGATTGTTGGTTTCTTCTTCAGCTAACTTACCCTGGGAAGGTCGCAATACATAACTTTTCTAAGAACTAATTTTCTAATCTTAATTTATACCTAAAAATTGCATAGTATATATACATATTATATACACACACACATACACATATATATATATATATATATATACACAGACTTTAGAATTATTCTGAGATCTAGAAATGATGCATAGAAAGCATTAGCACAGAATAATCTTGGTCATAGCAATAGTTGATACTAAGAACCAAAGCTCACTGTATGCCAGATACTGTTTTAAGCATTTTTATTGTATTGTCATTTAATCATTGCAACAACTTTAGGAGGAAGTAATAGTTCCATTAAAAAAAAAAAAAAAACTCATTTCCACATAATTCTATTTCTTTTCTCTCTCTCTATACACATACACACGCACATAAATTTTACTACATATCCTATGTAGTATTTTACGTAGTGCTTTAAGAACTATTATTTTCATTATTTTACAGGATAAGAGCTGAGGTCAAGAGAGAGTGAAACATTTGCCCATGTGCATATCAGCTTCACATCACAGCCAGGAAGCCCTAGTGATGCAGTGGTTAAGAGCTATGGCAAACCACGACTGCTAACCAAAAGGTCAGCAGTTTGAATCCACCAGCTGCTCCTTGGAAACCTTATGGAGCAGTTCTATTCTGTTCTATAGGGTCACTGTGTGTGACTAGGAATCGACTCGGTGGCAACAGGTTTGGTTTTATTATAGCCAAGATTGAGCCCCAGCTGTCTTGCCTGTGGTTTTAACTGCTACATAAAGGTTAGGTTTTGTTTTGTTTTTTAATTATTCTGGGACCATGGAGAAAAATCACCTAGGGAGATGAGAAAAAGATTGAGAGAGAAAGTGGCACATAAGCTTTTTTTTTTTTTTTAATAGCAAGCTTGATTTTTGAGATAATAAATCATCTTATTCAATGTTCTATATTCAATATTCCATAAAATCCCAGGGAATCCATGGAGTATCTGGAAAGACAGTTTAGGACAAAGAAAATTCCAGAAATATGTGTGGGGTGCCAGTAGATACTTCAACCACGGTGTTCTCCTTTATGCCTATTCTATACATGAGTAACTTTGAAAGAGTTTCAAACTGATTTTCAAAATAATAATAATACCACTATTCATTTGAAATGTGGTAAAAGTGACAAAGACGTTAAGTCACTTGCCAAAGTATACATAAAGTATATAATTCACCCTCTGAATTAAAACTGAACTCAGATGAAATAAAAATTCAACTAAGGTGTTTTCATTGAGACATCATTGAGTGGGAAATTTAAAAAAATGTTTCTTTTTGATGCACCATTTAATTTCTGCTTGTCTTTTCAATTGTAGAACAAATAGCATAACATATATATCTGTGATTGAGAAAAATATTCAATTCTCATAAAGTGCACAGCTTAACTTTGGGAGATTTTCAGATTGATGAATGATTATCTCAATGCAACCAAATGACTAGAGGGTTAAAACACACACACACACACACACACACACACACACAGTGTGATAATGCTCATAGAATAAATTTCTTTTTGAACCTACAAGATGTTTTTCTGTACCTGAATTCGATTTGATATATGCATCAAATTTTAAAGCTTGGTAACCTCTTTTTACATTCTACATATAGAAAAATAAAACAGAGAAATTGATGACTACATTTAAGGTTAAAGAGGCCGTAACTTGAGAAGCCAAGTAAATTCAATCCATCAGACTCAAATCTTTCACGTCTTATTACCATCGTACAACAAACCATGCATAATGTCTCTTACAACAACACATTGAAATAAACATCTTCATCCCCATTTTCAACATGAGGAAAGAAAAGCTCAGACAGTTAAAGAGATTTCCTTCAATCTCCCTGTCAAGAATTAGGATTCAAACTCAAGTTCATTTCAACCTAACGCCAGTTATTTTCCCATTGCGCAACTCTCCACTTTTTATTTTCAAATGAGGCCGCCGTTAACATTTGTGTCCTGCTTTGGAGGCACTGTTTGGAATATTTTACTATTGAATAATAGTCTGTATTTTAATATATTGTTGGTAGGGTCTTCAAGGTTAAGGTTGGGGGAAATAATTTAGGAGTTAAGAATCCAGACATTTAAGAGCAGGCATTGTGCCCTTTCCCCAGGGACTCTAACTGT
Organism: Elephas maximus indicus; assembly: GCF_024166365.1. Taxonomy (NCBI): domain Eukaryota; kingdom Metazoa; phylum Chordata; class Mammalia; order Proboscidea; family Elephantidae; genus Elephas; species Elephas maximus. The sequence goes on along the minus strand of NC_064826.1, from coordinate 114,669,860 downwards.
TCAGACAGCTGCCCCAGTGAGGTAGTAGGTTGGAACATATTCATATTCCACTTAACTTGGATGCTTTTAAGATACCAATACTTTTACCTGTAACGACCGTAGACAGCATTCAGTAGAGGCACTAGTCTCTGTCACTTCACCTGAATCACTGCAAGCACCACTGACTCTCCACTGTCGCCAGCATTTAATGGCTTAGAAAAACCCAAGCAAGTTGGAAAGTATCACATATCCCTGTTTGCATCTAGGACAGTCAACTGAGACAGCCAAAGATTGGATTTTCCTTCTGGTTGAATTTTTGGTGATTTTTTTAAAAGTATTAATCATGCTTCAAGGCCAAACTCAAAAGTCTTCTTCTTTTTGATGTTTGTCTTTATCCTCTTAGGCAGAATTAATTGATCCCTCTGTGTTTTTATACTTCTCTGCTAATATCTCTATAACAAAAGGATCAAAGGCAATGCCAAGGCTTTGAGTCAAAGCTGCTAATGGGACTATGGGAAAAGCAGATGGATGGATGTGAGGGGGCAGTGAGGAAGGAAGAAAGTCAACAAAAGCAGTTGTGTGGAGAGGGTGGGAGGTTTTGTGGTCCTAACTCCTCCCCGCTTTCACGTGGAATAAAAGAGGATTTACTAACAAATAAGGAAAATGTGACGAATACAATGACTTATACCAGGTGATCATTCAAGGTCCCTGGGAAGGCTTTCTGTTACATGGAGGTTGTTGAGCTAAACAAGGACATAGAGGTCGATCGTGTGAGTCTAGAGACATGGGAATGAATGTGTGAATCCAACACCTCCAGAGACATGGACACACTCTAGGGGCAGAGAACCCAGAGTCCAGCAGGGGAGGCAAGGTAAAGGGCAGAAGAATTCACGTATGATGGGAGCATCCTGCTGTTATTTAGGAGCATGGAACAGAAGGGACTGGAGCCATTTGTTTGCACGTTAGAGGTAACCTTCACCTATATTCCAAGATAAGGAATTGAATGGTATTAGATTTCCAGGTAACAATGAATAAGGAAGACTGAAGAAGAATTGATGCCTTTGAAATATGGTGTTGGTAAAGAATATTGAGCATACCATGCACTGCCAGAAGAACAAATAAATCTGTCTCAGACGAAATACAACCAGAATGCTCCTTAGAAGCAAGAATGGCAAGACTTCATCTCATGTACTTTGAGCATGTTATCCCTGGAGAAATACACCATGGTTGGTAAAGTAAAGGGTCAGCAAAAAAGAGGAAGTCATACAATGAGATGGGTTTACACAGTGGCTGCAACAATGGGCTCAAACTTCACAATGATTGTGAGAATGGTGCAGGACTGGGTGGTGTATCGTCCCGTTCTACATGGGGTTGCTATGAGTAGGAAATGACTCAATAGCACCTAATAACAACAACAACAAACCCTCCAGCAAGTTGGATCTGAGGGGATAGTGATGGTTCAGTGGTAGAATTCTTGCCTTCCATGGGGGAGACCTAGGTTCAATTTCTGGTCGATACATCTCACGTGCAGCCATCACCTATCTGTCAGTGGAAACTTGCATGTTGCTATGATACTGAGCAGACTTCACCAGAGCTTCTGAGTAAGGCATACTAGGAAGAAAGGCCTGGTTATCTGTTTCCAAAAATCAGCCAATGAAAACCCTATGGATTGCAACTGTTGGATTCAGTCATGAGGATGGTGCAGGACTGGGCAGTATTCCCTTCTGTTGTATATGGGGTCGTCATGAATAGGAGGTCAACTTGATAGCAGCTATTAACAAAAACAACAACAGAAGTTGGATCTGAGATACACAAAAATAGCTTGGATTCACACTTGAAACTGATTGCAATTTAGAAAAGTAGAAATAGGAAGTTCGGACTTCGGGGAGAGACAGATTGTTTTGGATTTCAACGGCATCTCTACTACATCTATCTACATAATCTGAAAATAAAATGTTACTCTACTTCTCAGAGTCACTATTTTATCATTTGTAAAGAAGGGAAACACTGCTATCAAAAGTATTCTTGTAAGCACAAAATACCAATATGTGAGGCTGCCTTGTGAGGTTTCTATGCTGTGGTAGTCAATCAATGAATGCTAGGTTTGCACTATTGCCTATCTCCCATGTCTTTGCTCACCTTCACTCCATCTTTTCTATTCTTCTTTTGTACTAATAAATAACCACTTCTATCTAGATTTTCATTACAAAAGAATATTCTTTCAGGGATAAAGACATAGATTACACAAAGGTAAAGAGGTCAATTGTTGAAAATACATAACAATCCTTAACAGGTGTCAAAATAGGAGAAAAATTGATTAGAACTGGAAGGTGAGATAAACAGGTTCACTATTACAGATGGAGACTTCATAACCCTGTTTCAGTAACTGATAGATTAAGTAAGTAAAAAATCAGCTGAGGATGAGGTTGATTTGAACATTTAGCACTTATTTATATAAAAAAAAATAAGCACCTATTTAATTTTAACATTTCTTATTTTTTCTTCAGACCTCCAACTTTTACAATCTTTTCAGATACAACTGAAGCCTTGCCACCACTCCTTCCCCTTCATGCACCCCCAGAGATAGTTCATTTCTGAATTTGCTGCTGTCTGCTTTTCCCAAATATACATTTGTGCCTTGTACCTATCTGTTATGTATTGAATTCTGTCCCCACAAAAAGTGTGTTAACTTAGCTAGGCCAAGATTCCCAGTTTTGTGTGACTGTCCATCATTTTGTTATCTGATGTGTTTTTCCTATGAGTTGTAAATCCTAATTCTATGATGGTAATGAGGCAGGATTAGAGGTAGTTACGTTAATGATGCAGAACTCAATTTACAAAATTAAATTGTGTTTCAAATTAATCTCTTTTGAGATATAAAGGAGAGACGGGAGCAGAGAGACTTGGGGACCACCATACCACCAAGAAAAAAGAGCCAGTAGAATAGCGTGACCTTTGGACTCAGGGTCCCTGGGCTAAGAAACTCCTCTACCAGGGAAGATTGATGACAAGGGCCTTCCCCCAAGGTGGACAGAAAGAGAAAGCCTTCCCCTGGAGTTGGCACCCTGAATTTAGACTTTAAACCTCCTAGACTGTGAGAGAATAAATTTCTCTTTGTTAAAGCCATCCACTTGCAGTGTTTCAGTCACAGCAGCACCGGATAACTAAGGCAATATCCATAAGTTGCATACTATCATTTAATGCTTTTTAATTTTTACATAAATGGTATAAAACTGTATGTAACATTTGCAATTTGTTTCCCTCATTTAATATTATATTTTGAATTTTATCCATGTCAATATACTTAAAGCACGTTTATTTATTTTAATCTGAGTGTTGTTCTGTAATGCTATACATAAGAATATTTGATTATTCTTACCTATACCAATCGTCAATTAGTGCTTTTCCCTATATTTTCATTTCAATATACAGCATTGCACTGAACATCCTAATGCATTGATTTTGAGCTCACTTGTGGGGGTTTCTAGATAAACCATTTGAGGTGAAATGATGAACTTACATTTTCCTGTATAGAACAAAATTGCTCTTAAGAATGCTTATATCATTTCAGCTCCAACATACGAATAGCTTGGAAGTCATCACTCCCATCCTTACAACAACAAAAAAAACTAAGTCAACTGAAAATCAACTGCAATGGAGGTATCAGGGAAAACTGTCACCCTGAAATCTGGACAAATATGTGAATAGAGAACCACAGTCATGAACAACTTGCCTTGAGCAAAAGCTGCTGGAGCCATACACTCTCAAGAATGCTTAAATGGTAATTTTGATGAATTACTGGAGGCCGAGTTATGAGTCCAAATCAACTCGATGGCAGTGGGTTTGGTTTTCGTTTCTTGGAGTACGGATTAGCTTCAGAGGGTGAAACTTCTGAAGGCCTACACATTTTTCTGATTTTAACCTCCAGTACCCCACCAAGTTCTTAATGTAAAGAACCAAGAAAAATCTCCTCTTGCCTCTTACAGAGGGAGGGGAAATAAGCATTTTGAAATACATTCCCAGAATTCTCTCTAACAAAGGTCTACTCTCCCATGGAAAACATTTATCCACAGCCTTGTCTCATGTAGGGGAAAGGAAATTTACCCAACTCCAGCACTAACTTCTTCCTGTTATATCTAAGAGGAAAAAAAAGTAAAACAACAAGGACAAGGGCCCCCTAAAAGACTGAAATCTAATCATAAGATTAAATAGCATTTCTCCTCATCTATAGTTTACCAATATGCCAGTAGGGATCAAGTCAAATAACAATGAATTATAGAAAAAAATAATTCTAAATGGGAAGAAAGAAATGTATAAGCAAGAGAAAACAGTCACAAACGTGGTAGAAATGGGTCCAACTTAAATAATAATGACTTCAATCGTTCATGATCTAAATATACCAGTAAAAACAAATATTTTCAGTGGATTAAAAAAAAAAAAGGCAAACTCTATGTAGCATGCAGGAAACACTTCAAATATAGAGACACAGGTAAAGTAAAGTGATGGGAAAAAGACATGCCTTGCTAATAGTAATCAAAAGAAAACTTCGGTAGCTATATTAATTTCAGGCAAAGCATAATTTAGAGCAAGTAAAATTATCAGGCATAAAGGGTGTGTCACATAATGATAAAGTGGCCAGTTCTTCAAGAAGATATAGCAATTCTTAACATGTAGTCGCCTAACAACATAGTGTCAAAATAGAATTAAAAATCCTGATAGAATAGAAAGAAAAAATGCACAAATCCACGAGTATAGTTACAGACTTCAACATTTCTTTTTCAGTAGTTGATAGATTAAAACAAAAAACTAAACCTGTTGTCATCGAGTTGATGATAGATTAAACTGGTAAACATTAAGTTTTTAAAATAAATATATACAGTTGATCTGAACAGCACCAGCAATGAACTGGATACGATTGACATTTATAAAATTCTACATCTAACAACAGGATAATATACATTCTTTAAGTTTCTAAAAAAACATTCACTGAGACAGACCACATTCTGGGCCATAGAACACACTTTAAAATACTTAAAAGGTAGATATCATACAGAATTTTCTCTGAGGCCACAATGAAATACTATAAACAAATCGCCCACAAATTTGATAATTTAGATAAAATGGACCAATTCCTTAAAATCACAAACTATCAAAATTCACACAACACAAATAGATAATTTGAATAGGTATATATGTATTAAAGAAATTGAATTAATAATCAATAACTTTCCAGAAAGAAAGTGCATGGTCCAGATGGTGAATTCTATACATTTTTAAAGGAAGAAATGAAAGCAATTCTCTACAACCTCTTCTAGGACACAGAAGCATAAGGAACATTTCCTAGCTCTTTCCATGTTAGGAAGGCATGTTGGGACCCTGAGCAAAAGAGTCAAACTGAGTGGTTTTATTCTCATGCTTCATTCTTCCCATGCTGCCCTATACCCACCGTGTGTGAGAATCCTGTGAATAGCACTATGAGATGCTGACCTGACTCTGGGAAAGCCCCCAACAGGTCCTGAAGTCCACCATGTATGTGACTGGACTCCATGATCATCGACTCCGGCTAGGGATGGCATATGAGATTTAATCTGAGGATAAATACTTGATTCTAAAGTCCTTTTTGTAGTAATATTTCATTAGCTAACTACTAATTCACATTTACCCCAATTTCCTCTGAAACTCCTGGAGAAAACTCATTTAAAATGCCATATGGATATTTGTTAACTCCTACATCAGTTTCGGTTTTAGTGGTTTCTCCTAAACAGGAAATATAGAATTCAATTTAATTGATTTCAAATGCAGCTCTGAGATACAGAAGTTTTGGTTTTAGTGGTTTCTCCTAAACAGGAAATATAGAATTCAATTTAATTGATTTCAAATGCAGCTCTGAGATACAGAAGTGAATACTAGTACCCAATTTTAACTACCTTTCTTGAAAAATTCTTCTAACTATTGTGTTCCATCACCTGGTTTTTCCTATTTTTCTCTTCTTCCTATGAAAGAATAATGTTGCAATAAAATTTATGGATTGATAAAAACAAAAAATGTGCCAGCAATTCAAGCAGACCATATTTTTCCTGTGGAAAATAAGTATAAAAAACTAATTTAATTTCTAACAATTTATCAGCTTTATGTCTTCTTAGAAAAAATCAAAAGTATAAAAAAGTTGGTATCGATAAATTGCGTACGTAGTGAATCTTCTCTGCATTCACGACACTGTCTGTACTGAGCAGTCTAGTATTTATTTGAATATATACAGCTTTACCTGTGAAATTATATTACTGATTAAGTTCTAGAGCTATCTAGAACCTCAGAGCTCACATAGTCTGAGCTCCTTATTTTGAGAGCAGTGCTATTGAGATCTACAGGTCTCGTGCCCAAGATTATACACTAGGGGTAGAGAGAAAAGGTCAAACCTGACTTCACTCTTTCCCCTGTCTCAGGGAAAGACAGCTTTCCTTGCAGTCAGTGAGACAGAGGCCTAATATGCTGACTATGCTATCTAATTTTAACCTGGATTCCTAGACTAACAGCTATGTTTTTTGAGAAAAACATGCTTTTCCTTGATGGTCAAAAACCAGGATTTGAAACCATACACCCAGAGGGGTCTTGACCAAGTGACCATCTGCACCCCTCAAAATATATGTACACAGAAAGAGTACTGTCTGCGTGCTGTTGCTACCAAGATTTTAGCAAGATAGACAAAGAAAATATATGTAAGCATGTAAGCGTCTTGTGACCATGACCTAAGCATCCTGTAAAACAATCTGTAATCACTAACTATACTATTAATAATCAGTAACCAATCAGAGTGTGATTATTACAATATTCATTGATTTTCCTTCAGTTGCCCTCCCTATGGTTTGGTTCCTCTTTTTACCCCATAAGAATATTTGTATAATGAAACTGCTCCATGACTACCTGGTTCCATTTTCAATGGGCTACGTAGTTCCCCAATAGCAATTGTTTTAAAAACTTAATAAACCTCTCTGTTATAACTTGAAACAGCATTCAAGTTTTTCTCTACAACACCCCTAGATTATTGCTTCCAAACTGGGCTTTGCGGGTGTTCGCAGATTCTCGAGAAGACTCTTCCCTCTATCTCTCCACCACCGTACATACAAACACTCCCTAGAGGAATCATGGAATCATAATGACCTGAGTTCATAATGTTTGAGAGCCTTATGGCCTTTTGGACATTTCTTGAAACTCTGTACTCATTAGTTTACTCAACTGCCCAATTGTAAGATGAGAAGGATTATGCATAACTCAAATGTTGGGACAACGATTAAACTCAATAATTTATATGATAAGCCAAGTACAACATACAGTGAATATTAAGCAACCAACAAATACTACTCTGGTTCATTTTCTTGAACTGGCTTAGAAAGTACACAATTGTAAGAAAATCCCAAACAGTACATATTATGTTCTTAAAATAAACATTTTTCTTTAAACATTTCTTAATCATGGTCAGAAGTCTTATTAATAGAAATTAATGCCTGTCACAAGCTCTACTCCTCTCATTGTCATAATATTGTGATTTATTTTCTGCTATTAAATAAGTTCTGAATTGCTTGTTACCTTTTTAACATACCATCATCCTTTTCAAATTTTCTTCTAATATTAGTGTTGTAGTTTTCGACAGCTACTGTAACAAAATGCTACAAAGTGGGTGACTTTAAAGAAGAAAATATATTCTATTATAGTTTTGGAGGGTAGATGCCTGAATTTAGGACATCAGTGGGTCTATGCTCTGTGATGGCTATAGAACAAGATTCTTCCTTGTTGTCACTCTTAGCTTCTGGTACACCATGCATTTGTTGTAGACGAATCTTTGCATGGTGTCTTTCTCTTACATGTGACTTTCTTTCTACCTCCTTCACTTTCATAAGACACCATTCACAATTAGTATTAGGATACACCCTGCTTCAGTATGACCTTATTTAACTAATAACAAAAGAAAAATCCTATTTCCAAATACTCATAGCGACCCTATAGGACAGAGTAGTGTCGGAATCAACTCGACCGCAGTGGGTTTGATTTTTTGGGTATTTCCAAACAAGGTCATGCTCACAGATCTCGGTGTTAGTACTTCAACACATCTTTTTGAGGTGACACAGCTCAATCCATAATATTATGTCTTCTCCCCTAACTCATGTCCTTCCCCTCTGTAAAATACATTTGCCATTACAGCATCCCAAAAGCATAAAGTCATTCAAGCATCAACTCTAAGCCCAAAATCTCATCTTCTGAATTACCTAAGTCTTGGTGGTACATTAAATCATTACAGAGAGAAGTAACATGATAAAGAGCCATATATTATCTCTATAGCTTTTCACATTCAATATCTGGCATTCAGTTAAAAATTACCAGGAAGGCCAGAATAATAGTTCTCTTGACCAAAAACCTAGTGAAAAGCAAACAATAGAAAAAGAGTAACAGATTGTGAAGATACATGAAGTTGTCAGATATAGACATTAAAATAACCTTGTTCATACATAAAGTTTTCTTGGAACAAGGCATAGTCATTAGTTTATATCTTCTCTGTGGTTTTTGGAGCTTTTGTCCTACATCAGCAGAGTTGAGTTGTCGTGAGCAAGTATAATCTGCAAAGCTGAAAATATTTACTCTCTGGTACTTTGCAGGAAAAGTTTGGCCACTACTGGGCTATATTATAATTAATAACTTCAGTTTACTGTAGAATTTCTTTAAGAGAGTGAAGAAACAATGTACAGAGAGAAGATATTTACACTATCTGTGTTTGACAAGGAGCCCTGGTGGTGCAGTGGTTAGGAGCTCAGCTACTAACCAAAAGGTTGGCAGTTCGAGTCCTCCAGGTGCTCCTTGGAAGCCCTTTGGGGCAGTTCTACTCTGTCCTATAGAGTCACTATGAATTGGAATCTACTCGAAGGCAATGGGTTTTGTTCTTGGCTTATGTTTGACAAAGTATTTGTATCTTTAATATTGTGTTTCAAAGTATTTAAACCAATAAAAAAGCATAAGCAACTCTATAGAAAAAAAAAGAACCTTAAATGGGTTATTTACCAGTAAGCATAGCCAAAGGGCCAAAAAATTTTGTTGGTAACAGGGAAATCCAAATTAAAACTGCACTGAATTATCATTTAAAAAAAAAAAAAACAAAAAACCCATTGCCATCGAGTCGATTCTGACTCATAGCAACCCTATAGGACAGAGTAGAATTGCCCCATATGGTTTCCAAGGAGTGCCTGGGGGATTCCAATGGATGACCTTTTGGTTAGCAGCTGTGGCTCTTAACCACTATGCCACCAGGGTTTCCTTTACAAGCGTAGTATTGAGTAAAACAAGCCAGAAAAGAAATATACTCATACTGTAAGCCTTCTTTTGTATATGATTCAAAAACAGGCAAAACTATTCCAATGGATTAGAAATCAGGAAAGTGTTTACTTTTTTTTTTTTTAAAATAACTTTTATAAAGCTTCAAGTGAACGTTTACAAATCCAATCAGTCTGTCACATATAAGTTTACATACATCTCACTCCTACTCCCACTTGCTCTCCCCCTCTTGAGTCAGCCCTTTCAGTCTCTCCTTTCTTGACAATATTGCCAGCTTCCCTCTCTCTCTATCCTCCCATCCCCCCTCCAGACAAGAGTTGCCAACACAATCTCAAGTGTCCACCTGATATAATTAGCTCACTCTTCATCAGCGACTCTCTCCCACCCGCTGACCAGTCCGTTTCATTTCTGATGAGTTGCCTTCGGGGCTGGTTCCTGTCCTGTGTCAACAGAAGGTCTGGGGAGCATGGCCGCCGGGATTCCTCCAGTCTCAGTCAGACCATTAAGTTTGGTCTTTTTATGAGAATTTGGGGTCTGTATCCCACTGATCTCCTGCTCCCTCAGGGGTCCTCTGCTGTGCTCCCTGTCAGGGCAGTCATCGATTGTGGCCGGGCACCAACTAGTTCTTCTGGTCTCAGGATGATGTAGGTCTCTGGTTCATGTGGCCCTTTCTGTCTCTTGGGCTCTTAGTTGTCGTGTGGCCTTGTTGTTCTTCATTTTCCTTTGCTCCAGGTGGGTTGAGACCAATTGCTGCATCTTAGATGGCCGCTTGTTAGCATTTAAGACCCCAGACGCCACATTTCAAAGTGGGATGCAGAATGATTTCATAATAGAATTATTTTGCCAATTGACTTAGAAGTCCCCGCAAACCATGTTCCCCAGACCCCCGCGCTTGCTCCGCTGACCTTTGAAGCATTCATTTTATCCCGGAAACTTCTTTGCTTTTGGTCCAGTCCAATTAAGCTGACCTTCCATGTATTGAGTGTTGTCTTTCCCTTCACCTAAAGCAGTTCTTATCTACTGATTAATCAATAAAAAACCCTCTCCCACCCTCCCTCCCTCCCCCCCTCGTAACCACAAAACTATGTGTTCTTCTCAGGTTTACTGTTACTCAAGATCTTATAATAGTGGTCTTATACAATATTTGTCCTTTTGCCTCTGACTAATTTCACTCAGCATAATGCCTTCCAGGTTCCTCCATGTTATGAAATGTTTCAGAGATTCGTCACTGTTCTTTATCGATGCGTAGTATTCCATTGTGTGAATATACCACAATTTATTTACCCATTCATCCATTGATGGACACCTTGGTTGCTTCCAACTTTTTGCTATTGTAAACAGAGCTGCAATAAACATGGGTGTGCATATATCTGTTTGTATGAAGGCTCTTGTATCTCTAGGGTATATTCCTAGGAGTGGGATTTCTGGGTTGTATGGTAGTTCTATTTCTAACTGTTTAAGATAACGCCAGATAGATTTCCAAAGTGGTTGTACCATTTTACATTCCCACCAGCAGTGTATGAGAGTTCCAATCTCTCCGTAGCCTCTCCAACATTTATTATTTTATGTTTTTTGGATTAATGCCAGCCTTGCTGGTGTGAGATGGAATCTCATGGTAGTTTTAATTTGCATTTCTCTAATGGCTAATGATCGTGAGCATTTTCTCATGTATCTGTTGGCTGCCTGAATATCTTCTTTAGTGAAATGTGTGTTCATATCCTTTGCCCACTTCTTGATTGGGTTGTTTGTCTTTTTGTGGCTGAGTTTTGACAGAATCATGTAGATTTTAGAGATCAGGAGCTGGTCGGAGATGTCATAGCTGAAAATTCTTTCCCAATCTGTAGGTGGTCTTTTTACTCTTTTGGAGAAGTCTTTAGATGAGCATAGGTGTTTGATTTTCAGGAGCTCCCAGTTATCGGGTTTCTTTTCATCATTTTTGGAAATGTTTTGTATTCTGTTTATGCCTTGTATTAGGGCTCCTAGGGTTGTCCCAATTTTTTCTTCCATGATCTTTCTTGTTTTAGTCTTTATGTTTAGGTCTTTGATCCACTTGGAGTTAGTTTTTGTGCATGGTGTGAGGTATGGGTCCTGTTCCATTTTTTTACAAATGGATATCCAGTTATGCCAGCAACCATTTGTTAAAAAGGCTATCTTTTCCCCAGTTAATTGAAACTGGTCCTTTGTCAAATATCACCTGCTCATACGTGGATGGATCTATGACTGGGTTCTCAATTCTGTTCCATTGGTCTATGTGTCTGTTGTTGTACCAATACCAGGCTGTTTTGACTACTGTGGCTGTATAATAGGTTCTGAAGTCAGGTAAGGTGAGGCCTCCCACTTTCTTCTTCTTTTTCAGTAGTGCTTTGCTTATCCGGGGCTTCTTTCCCTTCCATATGAAATTGGTGATTTGTTTCTCTATTCCCTTAAAATATGACATTGGAATTTGGATCGGAAGTGCGTTAAATGTATAGATGGCTTTTGGTAGAATAGACATTTTTACTATGTTAAGTCTTCCTATCCATGAGCAAGGTATGTTTTTCCACTTAAGTATGTCCTTTTGAATTTCTTGTAGTAGAGCTTTGTAGTTTTCTTTGTATAGGTCTTTTACATCCTTGGTAAGATTTCTTCCTAAGTATCTTATCTTCTTGGGGGCTACTGTGAATGGTATTGATTTGGTTATTTCCTCTTCGGTGTTCTTTTTGTTGATGGAGAGGAATCCAAGTGATTTTTGTATGTTTATTTTATAACCTGAGACTCTGCCAAACTCTTCTATTAGTTTCAGTAGTTTTCTGGAGGATTCCTTAGGATTTTCTGTGTGTATAATCATGTCATCTGCAAATAGTGATAACTTTACTTCTTCCTTGCCAATCCGGATACCTTTTATTTCTTTGTCTAGCCTAATTGCCCTGGCTAAGACTTCCAACACGATGTTGAATAAGAGCGGTGATAAAGGGCATCCTTGTCTGGTTCCCGTTCTCAAGGGAAATGCTTTCAGGTTCTCTCCATTTAGAGTGATATTGGCTGTTGGCTTTGCATAGATGCCCTTTATTATGTTGAGGAATTTTCCTTCAATTCCTATTTTGGTAAGAGTTTTTATCATGAATGGGTGTTGGACTTTGTCAAATGCCTTTTCTGCATCAATTGATAAGATCATGTGGTTTTTGTCTTTTGTTTTATTTATGTGATGGATTACATTAATGGATTTCTGATATTAAACCAGCCTTGCATACCTGGTATAAATCCCACTTGATCAGGGTGAATTATTTTTTTGATGTGTTGTTGGATTCTATTGGCTAGAATTTTGTTGAGGATTTTTGCATCTATGTTCATGAGGGATATAGGTCTGTAATTTTCTTTTTTTGCAATGTCTTTCCCTGGTTTTGGTATCAGGGAGATGGTGGCTTCATAGAATGAGTTGGGTAGTATTTCGTCATTTTCTATGCTTTGGAATACCTTTAGTAGTAGTGGTGTTAACTCTTCTCTGAAAGTTTGGTAGAACTCTGCAGTGAAGCCGTCCGGGCCAGGGCTTTTTTTTGTTGGGAGTTTTTTGATTACCGTTTCAATCTCTTTTTTTGTTATAGGTCTATTTAGTTGTTCTACTTCTGAATGTGTTAGTTTAGGTAGGTAGTGTTTTTCTAGGAATTCATCCATTTCTTCTAGGTTTTCAAATTTGTTAGAGTACAATTTTTCATAATAATCTGAAATGATTCTTTTAATTTCATTTGGTTCTGTTGTGATGTGGTCCTTCTCATTTCTTATTCGGGTTATTTGTTTCCTTTCCTGTATTTCTTTAGTCAGTCTAGCCAATGGTTTATCAATTTTGTTAATTTTTTCAAAGAACCAGCTTTTGGCTTTGTTAATTCTTTCGATTGTTTTTCTGTTCTCTAATTCATTTAGTTCAGCTCTAATTTTTATTATTTGTTTTCTTCTGGTGCCTGATGGATTCTTTTGTTGCTCAGTTTCTATTTGTTCAAGTTGTCGGGACAGTTCTCTGATTTTGGCTCTTTCTTCTTTTTGTATGTGTGCATTTATTGATATAATTGGCCTCTGAGCACTGCTTTTGCTGTGTCCCAGAGGTTTTGATAGGAAGTATTTTCATTCTCGTTGCATTCTATGAATTTCCTTATTCCCTCCTTGATGTCTTCTATAACCCAGTCTTTTTTCAGGAGGGTATTGTTCAGTTTCCAAGTATTTGATTTCTTTTCCCTAGTTTTTCTGTTATTGATCTCTAGTTTTATTGCCTTGTGGTCTGAGAAGATGCTTTGTAATATTTCGATGTTTTGGACTCTGCAAAGGTTTGTTTTATGACCTAGTATGTGGTGTATTCTAGAGAATGTTCCATGTGGGCTAGAAAAAAAAGTATATTTTGCAGCAGTTGGGTGGAGAGTTCTGTATAAGTCAATGAGGTCAAGTTGGTTGATTGTTGTAATTAAGTCTTCCGTGTCTCTGTTGAGCTTCTTACTGGATGTCCTGTCCTTCTCCGAAAGTGGTGTGTTGAAGTCTCCTACTATAATTGTGGAGGTATCTATCACACTTTTCAATTCTGTTAAAATTTGATTTATGTATCTTGCCGCCCTGTCATTGGGTGCATATATATTTAATATGGTTATGTCTTCCTGATCAATTGTCCCTTTTATCATTATATAGTGTCCTTCTTTATCCTTTGTGGTGGATTTAAGTCTAAAGTCTATTTTGTCAGAAATTAGTATTGCTACTCCTCTTCTTTTTTGCTTATTGTTTGCTTGATATACTTTTTTCCATCCTTTGAGTTTTAGTTTGTTTGTGTCTCTAAGTCTAAGGTGTGTCTCTTGTAGGCAGCATATAGATGGATCATGTTTCTTTATCCAGTCTGTGACTCTCTGTCTCTTTATTGGTGCATTTAGTCCATTTACATTCAGGGTAATTATAGATAAATAAGTTTTTAGTGCTGTCATTTTGATGCCTTTTTATGTGTGTTGTTGACAATTTCATTTTTCCACACACTTTTTTGTGCTGAGGCGTTTTTCTTATTAAATTGTGAGATCCTCATTTTCATAGTGCTTGACTTTATGTTAGTTGAGTCGTTACGTTTTTCTTGGTTTTTATCTTGAGTTATAGAGTTGTTATACCTTTTTGTGGTTACCTTATTATTTACCCCTATTTTTCTAAGTAAAAACCTAACGTGTATTGTCCTATATTGCCTTGTATCACTCTCCATATGGCAGTTCAATGCCTCCTGTATTTAGTCCCTCTTTTTGATTATTGTGATCTTTTACCTATTGACTTCCATGATTCCCTGTTATGTGTATTTTTTTTTTAATTAATCTTAATTTGTTTGTTTTTGTGATTTCCCTATTTGAGTTGATATCAGGATGTTCTGTTTTGTGACCTTGTGTTGTGCTGATATCTGATATTATTGGTTCTGTGACCAAACAATATCCTTTAGTATTTCTTGTAGCTTTGGTTTGGTTTTTGCAAATTCTCTAAACTTGTGTTTGTCTGTAAATATCTTAATTTCGCCTTCATATTTCAGAGAGAGTTTTGCTGGATATATGATCCTTGGTTGGCAGTTTTTCTCCTTCAGTGTTCTGTATATGTCGTCCCATTCCCTTCTTGCCTGCATGGTTTCTGCTGAGTACTCTGAACTTATTCTTATTGATTCTCCCTTGAAGGAAACCTTTCTTTTCTCCCTGGCTGCTTTTAAAATTTTCTGTTTATCTTTGGTTTTGGTGAGTTTGATGATAATATGTCTTGGTGTTTTTCTTTTTGGATCAATCTTAAATGGGGTTCGATGAGCATCTTGGATAGATATCCTTTTGTCTTTCATGATGTCAGGGAAGTTTTCTGTCAGGAGTTCTTCAACTATTTTCTCTGTGTTTTCTGTCCCCCCTCCCTGTTCTGGGACTCCAATCACACGCAAGTTATCCTTCTTGATAGAGTCCCACATGATTCTTAGGGTTTCTTCATTTTCTTTAATTCTTTTATCTGATTTTTTTTCAGCTATGTTGGTATTGATTCCCTGGTCCTCCAGATGTCCCAGTCTGCATTCTAATTGCTCGAGTCTGCTCCTCTGACTTCCTAGTGCGTTGTCTAATTCTGTTATTTTATTGTTAATCTTTTGGATTTCTACATGTTGTCTCTCTATGGATTCTTGCAACTTATTAATTTTTCCAGTATGTTCTTGAATAATCTTTTTGAGTTCTTCAACAGTTTTATCGGTGTGTTCCTTGGCTTTTTCTGCAGTTATCCTAATTTCATTTGTGATATCATTAAGCATTCTGTAAATTAGTTTTTTATATTTTGTATCTGATAATTCCAAGATTGTATCTTCATTTGGGAAAGATTTTGATTCTTTTGTTTGGGGGGTTGGAGAAGCTGTCATGGTCTGCTTCTTTAAGTGGTTTGATATGGATTGTTGTCTCCGAGCCATCACTGGGAAACTAGTTTTTCCAGAAAATCCGCTAAAAAAAACTGCAGTCAGATACCTATCAGAGTTCTCCCTCTGGCTCAGGCTATTCAGATGTTAATGAAGCCGCCTGGGGAGGGTGGGGGAGGGAACAGAGAGATAGGAGAGTAGCACCTCAGGATATAGCCAGAGTTGCTTGTCTTGCTTGGAATGACTATTATATCTGAGATTCCCGCGGGCGCGTCGCCTATGTGTGCTGGCTGTGTGGAGATTGCCCCCGGGGGGTCTGGCCCGCTGGAGTCACGGTCAGATCCTCCGCTTCCAGCCCCACGCCCAGCGTCAAGGCTCCCCTACTGGGACGATGCACTCTCGACTCCAAAATCAGTCGCTGCCTCCCGGGGACTTCTCGTCCCTCCAGCCGCGTGGCCGTGCCGCCTCCGAGAACCAGTTGGGCCTCTTCCCGGGGTTAGTTCAGATGGGTGGAGCAGCTCCCCGTGCTTGTGCCGTGACCGAGTGTCCCGGCTGGGACGCTGTTCTCCCCGCTCCAATACCATTCGCTGCCTCCCGGGGACTTCTCCTACCGGCTGCGTCCCATGCCGCCCGCGCGACCCGGCTGGTCCCCTTCCCCGGGTTAGTTCTGGGGGGTGGAGCAACTCTCCGTGTTTATGCCATACCTGCGTCCAGTCCAAATCCCTGCGGGATGGTTCCCCGGCTCGGACGCTGCTCTTTCTGCTCCAAGACCAGTCACTGCCTCCCGGGGACTTCTCCTACCGGCTGCGTCCCACACCGCCCGAGGAACCGGCTGGTCCCCCTCCCGGGGTTAGTTCAGGGGGGTGAAGCAGCTCTCTGTGCTTTTGCCGTACCTGACTGGTACACTGGCTCCAGGGTCTGGAAACAATCGCTGCTTCCCCGTATTAGTTCGTTTTCCGTCTCTAAATCTGTTTTTGTTGTTCAGGGTTCGTAGATTGTTATGTATGTGATCAATTCACTTGTTTTTCCGTGTCTTTGTTGTAAGAGGGATCCGAGGTAGCGTCTGCCTAGTCTGCCATCTTGGCTCTGCCCCCCCCAGTGTTTACTTTTAAGGATGGAAAATAGTGACTGAGAAGAGGGGTGAAAGGAGTTGACATGATGCTGTCAATGTGTATTAACTGATTTGGGAATTGGTTACATGAATTATTTAGCTTATGGAAATTTATTTAATTTGTGCAATTGTAGTTCAATAAAATTATTGAAAATATTTTATATAGGATCATCTCAATTAGTAAAATTTGCAATGCAAATGGACTGAAGTCTTTTGTTTTAGGCCAGAAGGGTTAGTTGCACAGGTTCCTTATTCGCTTCTACGTTTCCCAGAGAAGTATGTTTGGGTTGGGGCACAGCTAACTGAACTGTGGGTTTGCATTTTAGAAAAGTGACACTGCCCCTTATAGCTCTACCTTTGTGCAGGCAATAATGGGATCAGACCTCTTACTGGAGGCAAACAGGCTTCTTGGGTTCATACTCTTCAGAAGTTCCTAGGAAAGCACCTGGAGACCTTGCGGCTAAGAGAAAATTCAGCCTTGTTGGTTACAGGGTATGTAAGCACTCCAGCTACTTCTTTGCCTAACAATACTGAAAATGAGTCCATGAAACCATTCACTGAGCATTCCTTCTGTCTTTCCTTGCTCTGTGTGTTGGAGGGGGGAGGGAACACACACGCTCACACACATACACACACACATAACTGGCAGTGCAACAGTTAAGCACTGCCTGCTAACTGAAAAATAGGCAGTTTTAACCCACCCGATGGGGCTTTAGGGGAGAAAGACCTGGCAATCTGCTCCTGTAAAGATTATAACCTAGAAAACCCTGTGGGATAGTTCCACTCTGTTGCGTAGTATCACTAAGAGTTTAAAATGGACTTGACAACTACAACAACAACATATATATAAACAAACCAAACCTGTTGCAGTCAATTCTGACTCATAGCGACCCTATAGGACAAAGTAGATCTGCTGTTATAGAGCTTCCAAGGAGCGCTGGTGGATTCAAACTGCTGACCTTTTGGTGAGTAGCAGAGCTCTTAATCACTGTGCCACCAGGCTCCATATATACATGTATCTGAAAGTAAATATACTAAAACATGTTAAACCAATTAAGATCTTTTCTTTTTCCTTATACAATGAAGAAACTATTGAGACTAATAAAAAAAAAAAAAAAGAATCAGATATTGCATGGTCTGCGGGGAACTCTGTGTCCGTAAATGGCATATCAACATTTTTATTAAAAAATTAAACCTAGCTAATTATATGCGTGTTGAAGTATTTATGCTGATGTTTTCTGATGTGTGCAATTTCTTTTGAAAGGCATCAAAATAAGATAGTTTGATAAATTAATAGAGGAATTGATAGATGGATAGATGATATAATTTTATTGAAATGTGTAGGTAGAGCCTACGTGTATATTTAATGTAATATTCTTCCAACTGTTCAGTACATTCGAACGTTTTCATTTCAAAAGTTGAAAGAGGAAACTCTGGTATAATATGCTCCACTAAAACCATTTCATATATAGCATTGCTAGTGATTAGCTAAATTTCTTGGAACAGCCTCTTCCTCCTCTGGAAATGAGAATCAGATGTAAATTTTTGTCTGAGACTGGGGGTAAGTGGGGGAGGAAGAATGAATCTGGCAAGAAAATTAAAGGCATTATCACGAGAAAGAAGTCACACAGAAAGTTATTAGCAAACCAAAAGCCAAACTTGTTGCCATCTATTCGATTCTCACTCATGGTGGCCCCATGTGTTACAGAGGACAACTGTTCCGTGGTGTTTTCCCAGCTGTAATCTTTACGGCAGCAGATCATTAGGCCTTTCTTTCATGGCACCGCTAGATGGGTTTGAACTGTAAACCTTCAAGTTAATAACTGAGTGCAATCCGTTCCACCCAGGGACTTAACGTTATTAGTAGTGGTTGTTTATAAGAAATAAGAAGTAACTTTTCTCTAGAGCTGTACTTCAGGAACTGGTCTTTGGCACCTTCAATACACCTTGGTCTGGGGCCACGACAATGTTGAAACTAAAGGAAATATGAACCTATGGGAAGAGTCTAGTTAGAACTAATTGGAACAAAAAGGAAGTCAGAAAAACATGAAGTATTTCAAGAAAGCTTCTTGTCTTTTTTTTCCCCCACTTATGAGGAAAACAAACAAAAACTGTCATTATCATGGCCGATAGTCCTGAAACTGATGATAAGGTTCAAATGTATCTAAGAAAAGTGTTTCAAATAAAGACAAGGTAGAAATAATAAAGTATATCAACAGTTATTGGAAATATCCAGAAAATTCCTGTGAGCTGTCTACAGAAATCTTCTAATTTATCATTCTCTAAGAGAGAAATATATTTTCTTCCAGAACGGTGAAGTGAGAATTTCAGTGAACTTGCTCTCCTTCTAAAACAATGAAACTATAGGAAAATAACTAAAATAAACTATTTTAGAACTCTGGCAATTAACCAAAGCTGAAGAACTGTGAAAACTATCATTCAAGAGAAACTACTGAGCCTTAGGAAGACTACAAAATCTACGATGTGTTAACACGGGTCTATGCCCATCCTCTTCCCTTCCCAGATCAGGGACAAAGTTGTCAAAAGCTGGCAGCACTGAAGACAATGGAAAGATATGACTTCCTTTGGATCACCATTAAAAGTACCACCCCAATTCAACTTTTTATAGGTGTACACCTTATTGACAGCAATTACAATAATCAGCTGTGCAACCCCATCCTTAATGCAATTAAAAAAATAGGAAAATAGGTGTATGTTTTGTTATGTATATTCTCAAGAACAGCAACAAAATAAACTTTAAAAAAGTAAAAGCTAAAAAAAAAGCACAATCCCCAGAACACAGTATTTTGTCTGAAATTGCAGTTCTTGCAAAATCTCTGTTCTCAGAATGTGGCGATTATTTGATTTGACTCAGAGATCAGCTCACTGGAGGTAGTATGGGGGAAACCACCCCAGGGTTTTGCCTAAGCAATAGCATACAGCTGGCAACATCTCGAATGCCTTAGGCTATGTTTTTAGTTGAAACAAAATAAGAGCCTGGCTGAGAATTTAAAAGAAAATCCTGCAGAAATTGACAGTCATAGGGAAGCTTGAAAAGCTCCAATATATTCCTACGGATCTAAAAAGCTGTACATATGGCCAGCAAAGACTTGGGAAAGGAGAAGACGCCAGTCATTCATCTTTGGCTGACATGCACAAGCAGTAAATGAAAGCTAAGTCTGTCTTACAAACTACCTGAAGTTTTAAGGTATGCTTTCTCACAAAGATACCTTGGTGAGGGATGGGAGTCATAGAGGCAAGGCACTCTGTGCAAACGGTGATTCATACATTTTAAATGGGTGAATTTTATGATACGCAAAATATGTCTCAAGGCAACTATACAAAGATAGGTAAGAAAAGAAAAAACAAAAATTAGTAGCATGGTTAAAAAAAAAAAAAAAACATTGCCATCGAGTCAATTCCAACTGATAGATACCCTATAGAAAAGAGGAGAACTGCCCCATAGGGTTTCTAAGGAGCAGCTGGTGGATTCACAGTGACAACCTTTTGGTTAGCAGCCAAGCTCTTAACCACGGTGCACCAGGGCTCCTATCATGGTGAAGGGAAATAAATTTTCAATTGCATAAGAAATCACAATGAATGTGAATAAGTTAAAAATAAATACATAAAATTATTGAAGGATCAGCTTTTAATGCAAATTTTCAAAATATTTCTCATTCAGTGTAACACTTCAGCATCAACCTCAAGGGATTGTTTTAAAGGGTAGTCTACAAAAATAGCCATTTTTGCTCCTTTTTTTCTATGAAGGAAACATAATTACATGTAGAATGTAGCTTATTTGCAATTATATGTTTTTATGAGGGAAAGCATCCTCCTTTGCAAGGGATAATTCAGCATAATGTGCACAACTATGTACTTAACCCTAATGAGAATCAGTTTATATTGACAATTCTTCTATGCAGGTTTTGTGATTTGGGGGATTTTGCATTTGTGTTTCTTCGTATACCCAGTTTGGGTATGAACGTTTGATAGAATGTTATCCATATTATAACAAACTACATTAAACCAATAAATTTCTTATTTTCCTATATGATTTTAGGAAGATGGAAACCCTGGTGGTGTAGTGGTTAAGTGCTATGGATGCTAACCAAAGGGTGGGCAGTTCGAATCCACCAGGCACTCCTTGGAAACTCTATGGGGCAGTTCTACTCTGTCCTACAGGATCTCTATGAGTTGGAATTGACTCGACTGCACTGGGTTTGGTTTTTGGTTTTTAGGAAGATAGGCATGTCTACCTTCTTAAAATCATATAAGGCCTTCAGACTCCTACTTCCTTGATTTTTTTCAGTTCTCCTAAACTTCATCTACTATGCACCCACAATATTGCTAAATCCTACCTGTCTTATCACCTTAACATCCAACCTCATTGGTAACCAGCCTTTATTGACTGCTTTAAAACACAATTCTTGTCCCTGTGTTTTGAATCTGACTTCACTGAAAACTATGAAAACACTATATCTTTGGTCCATCTTAAACAGTTTCCCCAACTAGTTTACACATCTTATACCAAAGCAGGAAGAAGCATAACCCTGATACCAAAACCAGGCAAAGATACCACAAAAAAGAAAATTATAGACCAATATCTCTCATGAATATAGACGTAAAAATTCTCAACAAAATTCTAGCCAATAGAATTCAACAACACATCAAAAAATAATACACCACAACCAAGCGGGATTCATACCAGGTATGCAAGGATGTTTGGTTCAACATTAGAAAATCAATCAATGTAATTCACCACATAAATGAAATAAAACAAAAGAATCATTTGAGCATCTCATTTATGCAGAAAAGGCATTTGACAAAGTCCAACACTCACTCCTGATAAAAACTCTCAATAAAGTGGGTTTAGAGGGAAAATTCCTCAACACAGTAAAGGGTATCTATACAAAACCAATAGCCAACATCATTCTTAATGAAGAGAGGCTCGAAACACTCCCCTTGAGAATAGGAACAGGACAAGGATTCCCTTTATCACCACTCTACTTAACTTTGTGCTGGAAGTCCTCACTAGAGCAATAAGGCAAGAAAAAGAAATTAGGGGCATCCAAATTGGTAATAAAGAAGTAAAACTATTTGTGGATAATATGATACTATACATAGAAAACTCAAAAGACTCCAGGGGAAAGCTACTGGAACTAATAGAAAGATTCAGCAGAGTAGCAGGCTATAAGATAAACTTACAAAAATCAGTTGGATTCCTATATACCAATAAAGAGAACAACAAAAAGGAAATCAGGAAAATAATATCATTTATAATAGCCCCTAAAAAAACAAAATACTTAGGAATAAATCTAACCAGAGATGTAAAAGACCTATACAAAGAAAACTACAAAACACTACTGCAAGAAGCCAAAGGGACCTTCATAAATCAAAAACGTACCTACTTCATGGATAGGCAGACTCAACATTATGAAAATGTCATTTTTACCCAAAGCAATCTGCAATGAAATCTTGGTTGAAATACTTTATATGGAAAGGGAAGAGGCCTTGGATAAGTAAAGCACTACTGAAGAAGAAGAAAAGAGTAGGAAAACTCACATTACCTGACCTCAGAACCTACTATACAGCTACAGTAGTCAAAACAGCCTGCTACTGGAACAACCACAGATACATTGACCAATGGAACAGAATTGAGAACGGACATGTAAACCCACCCACCTACGGTCATCTGATCTTCAACCAGGGCCCAAAGTACATCAAATGGGGGAAGAGATAGTGACAGTCTTTTTAACAAACAGTGCTGGCAAAACTGGATATTCGTCTGCAAAAACAATGAAACAGGATCTATGCCTCACAGCATACACAAAAACTAATTCAAAATGGATCAAAGACCTAAATATAAAACCAAAAATTATAAAGACTGTAGAAGAAAAAATAGGATCCATGCCAGAGATCCCAATACACATAATTAATAGGGTACAAACCACAACTAACAATGCACAAACTCTGAAAGATAAGCTAGATAACTGGAATCTTCTAGAAATTGAACACCTATGCTCATCGAAAGACTTCACCAAAAGAGTAAAAAGGGAATCTACAGACTAGGAAAAAAATTTTAAGTTATGACAAATCTCACAAAGGCCTAATCTCTAAAATCGACAGGAAAATTGAACACCTCTACAACAAAAAGACAAATCACCCAATTAAAATATGGGCAAAAGGGCAAAGAAAATGAACAGACACTTTACCAAAGAAGACATTCAAGTGGCAAAAGAGATATTAGGAATTGCTCACGATCACCAGCCATCAGAGAAATGCAAATCAAAACCACTATAAGATACCATCTAATCTCAGGATTACTGTCACTAATCAAAAAAACAGAAAATAACAAATATTGGAGAGGCTTTGGAGAGATTGGCACTCTTATGCACTGCTGGTGGAAATGAAAATAATACAACCATTTTGGAAACCAATATGGCACTTCCTTAGAAAGCTTTTAGAAAGCTAGAGATAGAAATACCATATAATCCAACAATCCCACTCCTAGGAATATATCCTAGAGAAATAAGAGCTGTCACATGAATAGACATGTGAACACCATTTTCATTGCACCATTGTTCACTGTAGCAAAAAGATGGAAACAACCTAGATGCCCATCAACAGATGAATGGATAAACAACTATGGTACATACACACAATGGAGTACTATGCAATGATAAAGAACAATGATGAACCTTTGAAGCATCTCACAACATGGAAGAATCTGGAGGGCATCGTGCTGAGTGAAATAAGTAATCACAAAAGAACAATTATTGTATGAGACCACTATGATAAAAGCTCATGAAAAGCTTTACACACAAAAAGAAACAATCTTTGATGGTTACAAAGGAGGGGAGGGGTGGGGATGGAAAAACACTAACTTTGTGGTGGTTAAAAGCTGTTGCTGTTAACCAAAAATGTCAGCAGTTCAAATCCACCAGGCACTCCCTGGAAACCCTGTGGGGCAGTTCTACTCTGTCTTTTAGGGTTGCTGTGAGTCAGAATTGACTCGACAGTAACCGGTTTTTTGGTGAAGGGTAAGACAGTACACAACAATGGAAAAGCCAGCACAACTCATCCAAGGTCATGGAAGCTCCATAGACACATCCAAACTCTCTGAGGGACCAAATTACTGGGCTGAGGGCTGTGGGGACCATGGTCTCAGGGAACATCTAGTTTAATTTGCAAAACATGGTTTATAAGGAAAATGTTCTACATTCTACTTTGGTGAGTAGCATCTGGGGTCTTAAAAGCTTGTGACTAGCCATCTAAGATACTCAACTGGGCTTACCCCTTCTGAAGCATGGGAGAATGAAGAAAGCCAAAGACACAAGGGAAAGATTATTCCAAAGGACTAGTGGACCACAAGTACTACAGCCTCCACCAGACCAAGTCCAGCACAACTAGATGGTGCCCAGTTACCACCACCAACTGCTCTGACAGGTATCACAATAAAGCGTCCCAGACAGAGCTGGTGAAAAACGTAGAAAATTCTAACTCACAAAAACAAAAAGACTAGACTTACTGGCCTGACAGGGACTGAAGAGTATGACCCCTGGACATATTTTTAGCTCAGTAATGAAGTCATTCCTGAGGTCCACCCTTCAGCCAAAGATTAGACAGGACCGCCCACAAAAAAAGAAGAAAAAAAAAAAAAACAAACAACTAAAGAGGCACATCAGCAAGGACTAGAAGGCAGGAGGAGACAGGAAAGCTGGTAATAGGGAGTCCAAGGTCAAGAAGGGGAGAGTGTTGACAGGTGTTGTTGGTAACCAATGTTGCAAAACAATATGTGTACTAATGGTTTAATGAGAAGCTAGTTTCTTCTGGAAACTTTCATCTAAAGCACAATTTTAAAAAAAGAAATATCCTTGATGATTTCTTTTATCATTATTTAATATCATTTTGTCTGTCAAAACAATTTTTATGTTAATGTGTATTTTGTCTGATATCAGTATAGTGACTCCATCTCTCTTTTGTTTATGAAATACATTTTTCCATCTTTTTAGTTTCAAACTATTTGTATCTTTGAATCTAAAGTGAGTCTCTGTAGACCACATATATATATATAAATCTAGGATATATATACATATATATCCTGGATTTTTTTTTGTTGTTGTTGTTGTAGATGGGTTCTGTGTGTTTGTTGTAGCACACCTTCAACACTCCCAGGCAGTTAATAACTTGGCTCTAGCCTTCACTTCCTGCTCTCCCAGAGTCAGGTGAGTCAGAAGGCAGAGACTACGGCCTTCTCAGGTATTTCATGAGCATATACATAGCCCTGGTCAAGTGTGTCTTCTTCTAGAACTCCAGGAATATGTTGGAACTTTTCAAAGCTTTTATTTCTCATAGAATCTCATTTCTTTTTCTTTCCCCTGAAGCTTCTGGTTAGCTTATTGTTTGTCCTATTATTTATTGTCCACCCAGCATCAACTACTGTATTTTCCTGTAAATATTTTTGACGTATATCCTCTAGGTAGTTGCCTCAGGCTGGAACAGTTCTGAGTAAAGTGAGATAAAGGCAAGCCCTTTTGAGTCAGTACTTCAAGGAGCTACCAGACAGGTAAAAAAAAAAAAAAAAAAACCCACAATTCTTTTAAAATGAGATCTACTCTTCTCCCCTCAGTACCAGTACTCACACCAGGAATGCAGGCTACTAATTTTAAGACCATTGTCAATCAGAGGAAAAGGGTATGAGAACAGAGTAAGTTAAAACTCCACAAAGTTCATTGTGTTACTGAGATTCAGCTGTTTTGTTTGTTTGTTTTTCTGTTCTTTTTTTCCTTGATTAAGCATGCCCCTGATTGCTGCAAGCTTTGGTTAGTTTTTGAGTTCCAAGAGTGTTAATTCTGATAATTCATGCCAGTTTTGTTGTTTTTAGGGAGAGATAGGTTTGGATTTTTCTTTTACACTATTTTTGTTGGTATCACATCCTGATATAATTCTGAAGCCAGGCATAAAATTTATTTTCTTAAGTAAACATCTAAAAATACTGAGATAGTATTTTTCTCCAAAGTGATAATAATTTTCAAACATATTGAGAGGTTCAAGTAAGGTTTTAGAAGCTTAAAATAAAGTTTTCTTATCAAAAATGTTTTTCTTCTTGGATATAATAACTCAGACTAAGTTTTCCTTTACCGTAATTGATACTTTGAAGAAAAAAAAAAATCAGCTTACTTCTTTCTTTACACATATGTCTTAGTACCAATTTCAAAAAACAACATATTCCCATTATTGTATTTTTGTTTTTAATCACTGAATATTTATTTTTCAATTGGAATTTTTTTCTTCAGTTTTTTTTATTAACTTTTATTGAGCTTCAAGTGAACGTTTACAAATCAAGTCAGTCTGTCACATATAAGTTTACATACATCTTACTCCCTACTCCCACTTGCTCTCCCCCTAATGAGTCAGCCCTTCCAGTCTCTCCTTTCGTGACAATTTTGCCAGCTTCCCTCTCTCTCTATCCTCCCATCCCCGGTCCAGACAGGAGATGCCAACACAATCTCAAGTGTCCACCTGATATAATTAGCTCACTCTTCATCAGCATCTCTCTCCCACCCACTGTCCAGTCCCTTTCATGTCAGATGAGTTGTCTTCGGGGATGGTTCCTGTCCTGTGCCAACAGAAGGTCTGGGGACCGTGGCCGCCGGGATTCCTCTAGTCTCAGTCAGATCATTAAGTATGGTCTTTTTATGAGAATTTGGGGTCTGCATCCCAGTGATCTCCTACTCCCTCAGGGGTTCTCTGTTGTGCTCCCTGTCAGGGCAGTCATCGACTGTGGCCGGGCACCAACTAGTTCTTCTGGTCTCAGGATGATGTAGGTCTCTGGTTCATGTGGCCCTTTCTGTCTCTTGGGCTCTTAGTTGTCGTGTGACCTTGGTGTTCTTCATTCTCCTTTGCTCCAGGTGGGTTGAGACCAATTGATGCACCTTAGATGGCCGCTTGTTAGCATTTAAGACCCCAGACGCCGCATTTCAAAGTGGGATGCAGAATGTTTTCATAATAGAATTATTTTGCCAATTGACTTAGAAGTCCCCTTAAACCATGGTCCCCAAACCCCCACCCTTGCTCCGCTGACCTTTGAAGCATTCAGTTTATCCCAGAAACTTCTTTGCTTTTGGTCCAGTCCAAATGAGCTGACCTTCCATGTATTGAGTGTTGCCCTTCCCTTCACCTAAAGCAGTTCTTATCTACTAATTAATCAATAAAAAACCCTCTCCCTCCCTCCCCCCCTCGTAACCACAAAAGTATGTGTTCTTCTCAGTTTATACTATTTCTCAAGATCTTATAATAGTGGTCTTATACAATATTTGTCCTTTTGCCTCTGACTAATTTCGCTCAGCTAAATGCCTTCCAGGTTCCTCCATGTTATTCAATGTTTCACAGATTTGTCACTGTTCTTTATCGATGCGTAGTATTCCATTGTGTGAATATACCACAATTTATTTACCCATTCATCCGTTGATGGACACCTTGGTTGCTTCCAACTTTTTGCTATTGTAAACAGAGCTGCAATAAACATGGGTGTGCATATATCTGTTTGTATGAAGGCTCTTGTATCTCTAGGGTATATTCCGAGGAGTGGGATTTCTGGGTTGTATGGTAGTTCTATTTCTAACTGTTTAAGATAATGCCAGATAGATTTCCAAAGTGGTTGTACCATTCTACATTCCCACCAGCAGTGTATAAGAGTTCCAATCTCTCCGCAGCCTCTCCAACATTTATTATTTTATGTTTTTTGGATTAATGCCAGCCTTGTTGGAGTGAGATGGAATCTCATCGTAGTTTTAATTTCCATTTCTCTAACGGCTAATGATCGAGAGCATTTTCTCATGTATCTGTTAGCTGCCTGAATATCTTCTTTAGTGAAGTGTTTGTTCATATCCTTTGCCCACTTCTTGATTGGGTTGTTTGTCTTTTTGTGGCTGAGTTTTGACAGAATCATATAGATTTTAGAGATCAGGCGCTGGTCGGAGATGTCATAGCTGAAAATTCTTTCCCAGTCTGTAGGTGGTTTTTTTTACTCTTTTGGTGAAGTCTTTAGATGAGCATAGGTGTTTGATTTTTAGGAGCTCCCAGTTATCGGGTTTCTCTTCGTCATTTTTGGTAATGTTTTGTATCCTGTTTATGCCTTGTATTAGGGCTCCTAGGGTTGTCCCAATTTTTTCTTCCATGATCTTTATCGTTTTAGTCTTTATGTTTAGGTCTTTGATCCACTTGGAGTTAGTTTTTGTGCATGGTGTGAGGTATGGGTCCTGTTTCATTTTTTTGCAAATGGATATCCAGTTATGCCAGCACCATTTGTTAAAAAGACTGTCTTTTCCCCAATTAACTGACATTGGGCCTTTGTCAAATATCAGCTGCTCATACGTGGATGGATTTATATCTGGGTTCTCAATTCTGTTTCATTGGTCTATGTGCCTGTTGTTGTACCAGTACCACGCTGTTTTGACTACTGTGGCTGTATAATAGGTTCTGAAATCAGGTAGAGTGAGGCCTCCCACTTTCTTCTTCTTTTTCAGTAATGCTTTGCTTATCCGAGGCTTCTTTCCCTTCCATATGAAATTGGTGATTTGTTTCTCTATCACCTTAAAAAATGACATTGGAATTTGGATCGGAAGTGCGTTATATGTATAGATGGCTTTTGGGAGAATAGACATTTTTACTATGTTAAGTCTTCCTATCCATGAGCAAGGTATGTTTTTCCACTTAAGTATGTCCTTTTGAATTTCTTGTAGTAGAGCTTTGTAGTTTTCTTTGTATAGGTCTTTTACATCCTTGGTAAGATTTATTCCTAAGTATCTTATCTTCTTGGGGGCTACTGTGAATGGTATTGATTTGGTGATTTCCTCTTTGATGTTCTTTTTGTTGATGTAGAGGAATCCAAGTGATTTTTGTATGTTTATTTTATAACCTGAGACTCTGCCAAACTCTTCTATTAGTTTCAGTAGTTTTCTGGAGGATTCCTTAGGGTTTTCTGTGTATAAGATCATGTCATCTGCAAATAGAGATAATTTTACTTCCTCCTTGCCAATCCGGATGCCTTTTATTTCTTTGTCTAGCTTAATTGCCCTGGCTAGGACTTCTAGCACGATGTTGAATAAGAGCGGTGATAAAGGGCATCCTTGTCTGGTTCCCGTTCTCAAGGGAAATGCTTTCAGGTTCTCTCCATTTAAAGTGATATTGGCTGTTGGCTTTGCATAGATGCCCTTTATTATGTTGAGGAATTTTCCTTCAATTCCTATTTTGGTGAGAGTTTTTATCATAAACGGGTGTTGGACTTTGTCAAATGCCTTTTCTGCATCAATTGATAAGATCATGTGGTTTTTCTCTTTTGTTTTATTTATGTGATGGATTACATCAATGGTTTTTCTGATATTAAACCAGCCTTGCGTACCTGGTATAAATCCCACTTGATCAGGGTGAATTATTTTTTTGATATGTTGTTGAATTCTATTGGCTAGAATTTTGTTGAGGATTTTTGCATCTATGTTCATGAGGGATATAGGTCTGTAATTTTCTTTTTTTGCAATGTCTTTCCCTGGTTTTGGTATCAGGGAGATGGTGGCTTCATAGAATGAGTTGGGTAGTATTCCGTCATTTTCTGTGCTTTGAAATACCTTCAGTAATAGTGGTGTTAACTCTTCTCTGAAAGTTTGGTAGAACTCTGCAGTAAAGCCGTCCGGGCCAGGGCTTTTTTTTCTTGGGAGTTTTTTGATTACCGTTTCAATCTCTTTTTTTGTTATGGGTCTATTTAGTTGTTCTACTTCTGAATGTGTTAGTTTAGGTAGGTAGTGTTTTTCTAGGAATTCATCCATTTCTTCTAGGTTTGCAAATTTGTGAGAGTACAATTTTTCGTAATAATCTGATATGATTCTTTTAATTTCAGTTGGTTCTGTTGTGATGTGGCCCTTCTCGTTTCTTATTCAGGTTATTTGTTTCCTTTCCTGTATTTCTTTAGTCAGTCTGGCCAAAGGTTTATCAATTTTGAAAATTTTTTCAAAGAACCAGCTTTTCGCTTTGTTAATTCTTTCAATTGTTTTTCTTTTCTCCAATTCATTCAGTTCAGCTCTAATTTTTATTATTTGTTTTCGTCTGGTGCCTGATGGATTCTTTTGTTGCTCACTTTCTATTTGTTCAAGTTGTCGGGACAGTTCTCTGATTTTGGCTCTTTCTTCTTTTTGTATGTGTGCATTTATCAATATAAATTGGCCTCTGAGCACTGCTTTTGCTGTGTCCCAGAGGTTTTGATAGGAAGTATTTTCATTCTCGTTGCATTCTATGAATTTCCTTATTCCCTCCTTGATGTCTTCTATAACCCAGTCTTTCTTCAGGAGGGTATTGTTCAGTTTCCAAGTATTTGATTTCTTTTCCCTAGTTTTTCTGTTATTGATTTTTAGTTTTATTGCCTTGTGGTCTGAGAAGATGCTTTGTAATATTTCGATGTTTTGGATTCTGCAAAAGTTTGTTTTATGACCTAATATGTGGTCTATTCTAGAGAATGTTCCATGTGCTCTAGAAAAAAAAGTATATTTTGCAGCAGTTGAGTGGAGAGTTCTGTATAAGTCAATGAGGTCAAGTTGGTTGATTGTTGTAATTAAGTCTTCCGTGTCTCTATTGAGCTTCTTACTGAATGTCCTGTCCTTCTCCGAAAGTGGTGTGTTGAAGTCTCCTACTATAATTGTGGAGGTGTGTATCTCACTTTTCAATTCTGTTAAAATTTGATTTATGTATCTTGCAGCCCTGTCATTGGGTGCATAAATATTTAATATGGTTATGTCTTCCTGATCAATTGTCCCTTTTATCATTATATAGTGTCCTTCTTTATCCTTTGTGGTGGATTTAAGTCTAAAGTCTATTTTGTCAGAAATTAGTATTGCTACTCCTCTTCTTTTTTGCTTATTGTTTGCTTGATATACTTTTTTCCATCCTTTGAGTTTTAGTTTGTTTGTGTCTCTAAGTCTAAGGTGTGTCTCTTGTAGGCAGCATATAGACGGATCGTGTTTCTTTATCCAGTCCGAGACTCTCTGTCTCTTTATTGGTGCATTGAGTCCATTTATAGTCAGGGTAATTATAGATAAATAAGTGTTTAGTGTTGTCATTTTGATGCCTTTTTGTGTGTGTTGTTGACAATTTCATTTTTCCCCACACTTTTTTGTGCTGAGACGTTTTTCTTATTAAATTGTGAGATCCTCATTTTCGTAGTGTTTGACTTTATGTTTGTTGAGTCGTTACATTTTTCTTGGCTTTTATCTTGAGTTATGGAGTTGTTATACCTCTTTGTGGTTACCTTATTATTTACCCCTATTTTTCTAAGTAAAAACCTAACTTGTATTGTTCTATATCGCCTTGTATCACTCTCCATATGGCAGTTCTATGCCTCCTGTATTTAGTCCCTCTTTTTGATTATTGTGATCTTTTACATATTGACTTCCGTGATTCTCTGTTATGAGTATTTTTTTTTTAATTAATCTTAATTTGTTTTTGTGATTTCCCTATTTGAGTTGATATTAGGACGTTCTGTTTTGTGACCTTGTGTTGTGCTGGTATCTCATATTATTGGTTCTCTGACCAAACAATATCCTTTAGTATTTCTTGTAGCTTTGGTTTGGTTTTTGCAAATTCTCTAAACTTGTGTTTGTCTGTAAATATCTTAATTTCGCCTTCATATTTCAGAGAGAGTTTTGCTGGATATATGATCCTTGGCTGGCAGTTTTTCTCCTTCAGTGCTCTGTATATGTCGTCCCATTCCCTTCTTGCCTGCATGGTTTCTGCTGAGTAGTCTGAACTTATTCTTATTGGTTCTCCCTTGAAGGAAACCTTTCTTTTCTCCCTGGCTGCTTTTAAAATTTTCTGTTTATCTTTGGTTTTGGTGAGTTTGATGATAATATGTCTTGGTGTTTTTCTTTTTGGATCAATCTTAAATGGGGTTCGATGAGCATCTTGGATAGATATCCTTTTGTCTTTCATGATGTCAGGGAAGTTTTCTGTCAGGAGTTCTTCAACTATTTTCTCTGTGTTTTCTGTCTTCCCTCCCTGTTCTGGGACTCCAATCACACGCAAGTTATCCTTCTTGATAGAGTCCCACATGATTCTTAGGGTTTCTTCATTTTTTTTAATTCTTTTACCTGATTTTTTTTCAGCTATGTTGGTGTTAATTCCCTGGTCCTCCAGATGTCCCAGTCTGCATTCTAATTGCTCGAGTCTGCTCCTCTGACTTCCTATTGCGTTGTCTAATTCTGTAATTTTATTGTTAATCTTTTGGATTTCTACATGCTGTCTCTCTATGGATTCTTTCAACTCATTAATTTTTCTACTATGTTCTTGAATAATCTTTTTGAGTTCTTCAACAGTTTTATCAGTGTGTTCCTTGGCTTTTTCTGCAGTTTGCCTTATTTCGTTTGTGATGTCTTGAAGCATTCTGTAAATTAGTTTTTTATATTCTGTGTCTGATAATTCCAGGATTGTATCTTCATTTGGGAAAGATTTTGATTCTTTTGTTTGGGGGGTTGTAGAAGCTGTCACGGTCTGCTTCTTTATGTGGTTTGATATGGACTGCTGTCTCTGAGCCATCACTGGGAAACTAGTTTTTCCAGAAAATCCGCTAAAAAAAAAATGCAGTCAGATGCCTATTAGAATTGCCTTTGGATTATAACCGCCACCTTTTTCCCTGTAAGGATGAAAGTCTGAGATTTGGATCATATATGCTTGGCTGTAGCTGGTTCTGTGTTTTTAGTCCAATTAGGGGTGGATTTTTGGTCCCTGGGTTTTTTTGTTTGCTTGTTTGTTCCTTCTCTCAGGACGAAAGAGTGGGTTAGGAAAAGACCAAAAGAAAAAAAAAAGGGGGGGGAAGCAAAGGCGCCGCAGAGCCGAAGCCGTTCTCCCTCTGGCTCAGGCAATTCCAATGTTAATGAAGCCGCCTGGGGAGGGTGGGGGAGGGATCAGAGAGATAGGAGTGTAGCACCTCAGAATATAGCCAGAGTTGCTTGTCTTGCTTGGAATGACTATTATATCTGAGATTCCTGTGGGGCGTGTCACCTATGTGTGCTGGCTGTGTGGAGATTGCCCCCGGGGGTCTGGCCCGCTGAAGCCACGGTCAGATCCTCCACTGCCAGTCCAAATCCTAGCGTCAAGGTTCCCCTGCTGGGACGCTTTACTCCCGGCTCCAAAATCAGTCGCTGCCTCCAGGGGACTTCTTGTCCCACCAGCCGTCACCGCTCTGCCCCGCGGACCAGCTGGGCCCCCTCCCGGGGTTAGTTCAGGGGAGTGGAGCAGCTCCCCATGCTTGGGCCGTGACAGTGCCCAGTCAAATGCCCGGCGGCACGATTCCCCGGCTGGGATGCTGGTCTCCCAGCTCCAAGACCAGTCACTGCCTCCCGGCGACTTCTCCCACCGGCTGTGTCACCATGCCTCCCTCGGAACCAGCTGGGCCCCCTCCCAGGGTGAGTTCAGTGGGGGTAGGGCTGGGCCCCTTGTTTGTGCCGTCCGCTCACCTGGGCTCTGCCCTACATCGGGCGCCAAGGGTTTCCTGACTGGGATGGTGGCTCCAGGCTCTGAAAACAATCACTGCTTCCCTGTATTTGTTCCCTTTCGATCTCTAAATCTGTGTTTGTTGTTCAGGGTTTGTAGATTGTTATGTACGTGATCAATTCACTTGTTTTTCCGAGTCTTTGTTGCAAGTGGGATCCAAGGTAGCGTCTACCTAGTCTGCCATCTTGGCCCCGCCTCTGTCAATTGGAATTTTGAGTTTTGTATGTGAAGTGTGATCTCAGATATTTGAAATTTATTTTGGACTTTTAAATATGCCTGCCAATTAGCATATCTCTCACTAGAAAATTCCTTTTTACCTTCAAAAGCCTTACCTTCTTTGTCTTTGAGGGATTAGAGTTGACACATATTTTTTAAAAGACTGAAGCTTGTGTTTTGAATTAGAGTTTATATAATTGAACTGACACCTTTTAAAAATGAAATTCTTGCTTTTTCTTTTATTGAGTATGGGGGGATAATTTATATTCTGTAAAAATATTCAAAATTCTCTTAAAAAACAATTGACTTGGCAAAGTTAACTCTACAAAGCTTTCAGAAACACCCATACTGTAATTATTGTTCAAGTAGACATATCAGCCACTTGGGAAAATATTTTCCTTGTATTATTAACAAATATTTATTAAATAGAGAGAAATATCAATGCAATTTAACAAAGATATGTTGTGTGCTTTCTATGTATCAGTTATTTTGCTAGGTACTGGAAAAATAAAACATAGTCCTTTGTTCAAAGGAACATACTCTTTGATAAAATAGGGGCTGATTTATAAAATAATTGTGTGCAATAACATGCCAGCCGTGTATCCAGGAAAAGTAGAATTTAATGAAAGGTATATTTTCTTGCATTTTAGAATTTTTACATTCTTCTCCTTTTGTTATTTAGATTACATTATTCAAATATAGAATATGTAGTGTTATATATAATATTGAGATTTCCTAATCATTACGAGAATGAGAATGTAGCTTTTATAAGAGCTTTGCACCTTGATGTTGGAAAGCAACATGAGAGAATGTCTAAAGTGGAACAGGACCAGCAGGAAAGCTGGCATGGCTGGAGTTAAAAGAGAAGGAGAAAAGTAATTGAGAGATTTTAAACTGGTTTGATTCAGGCAAATGTAGTACTTGAGAGATTTTAAATTGTTGAGTATTCTATATCTTTTGAAAATAGAACCAATAGATTTTCCTAAATGTCCAGATGTGATATTGGAAAGATAAAGCAGAGTCAAGGTTTATATTCAGTAACAGTAAGGGTGGACTTACCATTAACAGAAATGCAGAAGACTATGGGAAAAAAAGAAAAGTTTGAGGGTAATATCAGGATCTCAGTTTTTGGCTTATTGTATTCGAGACATCTATCAGACTCCCAGTGGAGCAACAGGGTTTGGAAAGCTGAAGTTCAGGAGAGTGTGGGAGTTAGAAACATAAGTTTTATTAGCATGAACATATAAATGGAAGTAATCATCCAAGATATGAGTCTAGGCAGAATTAAAGAAGAATTTATGGTCACCCCAGTGGCATTTACATTTTTAGTGTCAGGAGATAAAGGATCAGTGAAGAATAGAGAGGTTAGAATGGGATACTCAGAAAGGGGAAAAGGAAGCCAGGCGAAATGACATGTTTGATAAAATGTAAGTAATTCCAGAATGTGATGGTTAAGAATGTGTCAACTTGGCTGGGCCATGATTCTCAGTGTTTTCGCAGTTGTGATCACTTCTCTGTTGAAATATGATATGTGATCACCCCCATGATGGCATCTGCTGAGTGGTGCCAGAGGGGGTGGGGTCTTTGGTGGCTTACCACCTCCTCAGTCTTCGTCTCTCTGCCTTCCACTGCCTAGTTCCTTCTGGCTGGCTTTGCAAAGGTTGTTGGCTTGTTGTGCATCCAGCAGCTATCTCTTGTCTGACCTCTGGTTCTTGGTAGCAGCTTACCTGTCCATCTTGGGATTCATCCATCTTCATGGCCTGCAAGCAAGGGTCTTGCTCTCCGACCTGCCTATCTTGGGTTTGCCAGCCCCTGCAGCTACATAACTCAGGACAAACCTTGCAGTCTTGCCTGCCGACCTTGGGTATTCCTCAACCATCGCAACCTGCTCTCCAACCTGCTCGTCCTGGGTTCACCAGCTTCCACGCCTCCATGAGTTGGGAAATGCCTCCAGCCTGATCCAAGGACTTGGGATGTTCCAACCCCTACAATCGTGTGAGCTGTTTCCTTGATATAAATCTGTCTATTTATATTTATACGCTTTATTGGTTTTGCTTCTCTGGAGAACCCAGCCCAAGACACAGGAGAAAGGAGTGCTCACTCTGTGCAATGCTGATGAGACAGAACTGAAATTGGATATAGCAATATGGATATGACTTGATGATGCGATTTGTGGAGAACTGAAGGCAAAAAATCAGTAAAGTTTGTCCAAGTGATAATTTCAGGAGAAAAATTTGGGGACATAGACTAGAGACAGCTTTTTCCAGGAGTTTTGGTATAAAGAAAATGAGAAAAATGGAGTGATAGTGTGAGATGAAAATGGGATCAAGAAAGAGTCTCTTTTTCTTTTCAAGATAAGAAAAAAAAAAAAAAAGAAGAAAGGAATGTAATGTAGGGATAGATTTCCCTTGGAGTTATAACGTGAAAGCGGTGTTTAAAACAGAGTTAGGAAATAATGATTTTCTTGATTATTCACCTTAAATTCCAGAATGATCAATGTAAAGTTTTCAGAAGATGGGCAGGGGATGATGAAAAATCAGAAAAAGTGATATACGGAGTTCTATGGAGAGTAAAGTTCAATGAGTTAAGTATGACCCAGGAGTGCTGGGAATATTTTGTTCACTGACATGAACTGAGATGAAGGCTGTAATAGATCTGATCCTGAGTGTTCCCAACCAGACAGTGGTGTGGAGGCAGAGAGAACTGAGAAGACTCCCAATTGACTCCTGTGGATGATGGCATTAGGTGGTCAATCTGCTGAGGTTGATGGCTCTCTCTAGGCTTCTGCTTCCTTCTGTGGCCTCCAGACAGGCAGAGAGTAGATCTTAGTTCATGAAAACAATCTCTTGACATGTAACTATAATCTGCAAAACAAAAAAAAAAACCTTACTGTCTAGTCCATTCCGACTGATAGTGACCCTATATGACAGAGTAGAACTGCCTCAAGGAGTGCCTGGTGGATTTGAACTGCCAACCTTTTGGTTAGCAGCCATAGCTCTTAACCACTACACCACCAGGTTTCCATAATCTGCTAAAGGGTGGTCTTATTCCATGACCATCTTATTCCATGACCTTCTTGAATCCTGCAGGTGGGTGAATGCAGAGAAACAGTTTTGTACTATGCACTATTATATTAATAATTTTTAATTTTTTCTATTATTGATTATTATTTTGGTGTCATATATAAAAAATATTTGCCAAATTCAAGGTCACTAAGATTTTTGACCTTGTCTTTTTAATAGAACCTTTATAGTTTGGTCTCATACTTAATTTTATAATCCATTTCAAGTGGATTTTTGTATGCATTCTGAAGTACAGATCCAAGTTCATTTTTGACCTATATGTATCCAATTTTTCTAGAACCATTTCTGGAAAGTATTTAGCCTTTTCCCATTTCATTTTACTTGGCACCTTTGCTGAAAATCAATTCACCGTATGTGTGTAGGTATATTTTGAATCTTCTACTCTGTTCCGTTGAACTATTGTCTTTATGCCAATACTAAAGTCTCTTGATTACCTTAACTGTATAGCAAATCTTGAAATCACAAAGAATATGACATTCATATTTGTTCTTATTTGTCAAATTGGTTTTACATTTGCATATAAGTTTTTAGATAAGCTTGTCAGTTTTCACAAAGAAACCTGCTGTGGGGTTTGATTGGGATTGCATTGAATTTATAGATCAATTTTGAGATAATTGACATTATAACAATCTTGAGTCTTCTGATTCATAACCACTGTA
This sequence comes from Elephas maximus indicus, assembly GCF_024166365.1. NCBI lineage: Eukaryota > Metazoa > Chordata > Mammalia > Proboscidea > Elephantidae > Elephas > Elephas maximus. The sequence goes on along the minus strand of NC_064826.1, from coordinate 114,632,603 downwards.
TATGTCTCCCATTATTCAAGTTTTCTTTCATTTAACTCGGTAATATGTTGTCAATTTCTTTTTCATTAAAGTCTTTCATATTTTGTCAGTACTATTCCTAGATTCATATATTTCATGTTAGTATAAATGTTATTTCTAAAATTTCATTGTATGATTGTTTTTTGTAGTATGTAGAAATAAAGTTGATCTTTGCAATAGATTATGCATCTTGCAAACATGCTAAATTGATTTATTTGTTTAACTAGCATTTTTGTAGATTCGGTAAGATTTTTTCTATAGATGATCATGTCATCTGTGAATAAAGAGGATATTATACATTGAATAGTATCCCTACAAAATATGTATTTAAACCCTAACCACAGGGTCACTATGAGTCAGGAACGACTCAATGGCAATAGGTTTTGGGGAAACCCTGGTGGTATAGTAGTTAAGAGCTATAGCTGCTAACCAAAAGACTGGCAGTTCAAAACCACCAGGAGCTCATTAGAAACCCTGTGGGGCAGTTTTAGTCTGTCCTATAGGGTCGCTATGAGTCAGAATCAACTCAGCGACAAAGGGTTTGGTTTTGTTTTTTGGTACCTGTAAATATGACCCTATTTGGAAGTAGAGATTTTCTTTCGTCATGTTAATGAGGTCAAACCAGAGTAGTATGTGTCCTAAACCTAATCACTTCTAAGTGGTGTCTTATAAAAACAGAATATACACAAAACACTGATGGGGGAAGACATGCCGTGTGAGGACCCTTCTACAAGTAAAGGGGCTATGAGGATTGCTGCAGACACCAGAAACTAAGCAAGGGGCCCACAGAAGGAATCAACATGGCTGAGACCCATATTTGGCAACTTAGCCTCCAGAACTGTGAGAAAATAAATTCTTGTTCTTTAAAGACATCAACTTGTGATATTTTTTGTTAAGGTACCAATACAGTTTTGATTTTTCCTTTCCAATCTGAATTTTTCTTTTTCTGTATTGCACTGGCTAGAATCTGTATTACAATGTTGTGATTTTCAGGTGGAAAGCACTAATCCTCTCAGCATTAAATACAAAATTAGCTGTGGGTGCTTCATAAACATCCTCTATTGAGTTTAGGAAATATGCTTATATTCCTACATTTCTGAGAGTTCCTTCTTTATCTCTTAATATAATCTTTTTTTTTTTTTCAGTTTTAGACTTCACATGGTCAATTACATTGACTTTTTTTTAATATTAAACTCATCTTGAATTTCTAGGATTAATCCCATTCAGTTACATTCAGTTTGCCAAAATTTTTGTCATGAATTTTTACATCTATATTCATGAGAGGTAATGATCCATAGTTCTCTTTTCTTTTTCTTTTTTCTTCTAGTTTTCTATAGGGTAATTCTGGCTTCATAGAATAATTAGAAAGTATACACTCTTCCTAAGTTTCATAATATTTTGTTAGATTATTACCGTTTATTTCTTAAATGTTTTGTAGAAATCACCAGTGAAGCCATCTTTGTATGAGTTTTCTTTTTTTTTCCTCTCTAAGTTTTCAATTTTGTCTTAAGTGAAATTTGGAGGATTATATTTTTTAAAGACTTTGTTTATTTAATATAAGTTGCTGACTTTATTGGCAAATAGTTATTTGTAATATTCCTTTGCTATCCTTTTAATATCTGTAAAATTTATAGTAATGCCAACTCTCTTATCACTTAAGCTTTTGCATGTCTGAAAAATTTTTTATTTCATATTCGTTTTTGAAAAACATGCTCCTGGGTATGTTATTCTACCATGAAGACTTACTATTTTTCAGTACTTTAAAGATGATGTTCCTATTTGTCAAAAACCTGAATGTGCAGTGAAACACCAAAAATTATTGTAACAGAATATATTTATAGTTAATATGATTCAAATTGGGCAGCATCAACACAAATGTATTGGGAAGGCGCTCTGAAGAGGGGGTCACAAAAACGGGTTATATAGGTCATTATCATGTTAATTTCTCAGGAGATAACATGAGAACACCTGCAAGATCCCAGGGTCTGTACATTGTAGGAATAGACACTAAGGACATGCCACACATTTTCCAGTCAAACCCTGGGATTCCTGCTCCACTATACTGGCTGCACATCAATAGCTCTCAAAAAACCCAATGTATAAGGCAAATTGATCTCTGCTAAACTGCTTCCTAGGCTATTGTTTGACTTGAAGGTGACTTTAAGATAACAGTTCCTTAAACGGTCAAGTTTCACAAGGACAACTAAGGGCAAATGGCCTGAGTGGGTCCCACCATGAACACAGAAATCTGGATTCTGTTGTTGTTGTTATTGATAGGTGCCACTGAGTTGGCTCCAACTCATAGTGACCCTATATACAACAGAATGAAACAATGCCCCGCTCTGCCCCAACATCCCTATTTTTGTTATGCTTAAGCCCATTTTTGCAGCCACTGTGTCAGTCCATCTCATTGAAAGTCTTCCTCTATTTCACTGACCCTCAACTTTACCAAGCATGATGTCCTTCTCCATGCACTGATCTCTCCTGACAACATGTCAAAAGTATGTGAGACGTAATATAACCAACCTTGCTTCTAAGGAGCATTCTGGTTGTACTTCTTCCAAGACAGATTTGTTCGTTCTTTTGGCAGTCCATGGTACATTCAGTATTCTTTCTTCTACAACACCACAATTCAAAGGCATCAATTCTTCAATCTTCCTTATTCATCGTCCAGCTTTCACAAGAGTAGGGGCAATTGAAAGCACCATGGCTTGGAACAGGTGCACCTTAGTCTTCAATGTGACATCTTTGCTTTTCAACACCTTAAAAAGATCTTTTGCAGCAGATTTGCCCAATGCAATGTGTCTTTTTTATTTCTTGACTGCTGCTTCCACAGGTGTTGATTGTGGATCCAAGTAAAGTGAAATCCTTGACAGCCTCAATCTTTTCTCCATTTATCATGATGTTGCTTATTAATCCAGTTGTGTGATTTTTATTTTATGTTGAGGTGTAATCCACACTGGAGGCTGTAGTCTTTGATCTTCATCAGTAAATGCTTCAAGTCCTCTTCACTTTCAGCAAGTGATTTTGTGTCATATGCATAACACTGATTGTTAATGAGTCTTCCTCCAATCTTGACGCCCCAGTCTTCTTCATATAGTCCAGCTTCTCGTATTATTTTCTTAGTATACAGATAGAATAGACATGGTGAAAGGACACAACCCTGACGCACAGCTCTCCTGACCTTAAAACACTCAGTATCCCTTTGTTCTGCCTGAACAACTGCCTCTTGATCTACGTACAGGTTCCTCATGATCACAATGAAATGTTCTGGAATTCCCACTCTTTGCAATGTTATCCATAATTTGTTACCATCCATGCGGTCGAATGCCTGAGCATAGTCACTAAAACACAGGTAAACATCTTTCTGGTATTTCTGCTTTCAGCCAGGATCCACCTGACATCAGCAATGATATCCCTGGTTCCATGTCTTCTTCGGAGTCGGGCTTGAGTTTCTGGCAGTTCCCTGTTGATATATTGCCACAGACACTTTTGGATGATCTGAATGATCTTCAGCAAAATTTTGCTTGGATGTGATATTAATGATGTTGTTTGATAATTTCCACATTTGGTGGGATCGCCTTTCTTGGGAATAGGCATAATTGTAGATCTCTTCCAGTCGGTAACTGGTAGGCCTCTTCCAGTAGGCCAGGTAACTCTCTTCCAAATTTCTTGGCATAGAGGAGTGAGTACTTCCAGCACTGCATTCATTTGTTGAAGGATTTCGATTGGTATTCTGTCAGTTCCTGGAGACTTGTTTTTTGCCAGTTTCTTCAGTGCAGCTTGGACCTCTTCAGCACTGTTGGTTCCTGCTCATATGGTACCTCCTGAAATGATTGAACATCTTCCAATTCTTTTGAGTATAGTGACTCTGTATATTTCTTTCATCTTCTATTGATGCTTCCTGTCCTGTTTAATATTTTCCCCATAGGGTCCTTTAATATTGCAACTCAAGGCTTGAATTTTTTCTTCAGTTCTTTCAGCTTGAGAAATGCAGAGCGTGTCCTTCCCTTTTGCTTTTTCATCTCCAGGTCTTTGCACATGTCATTATAATACTTTACTTTGTCTTCTTGAGTCACCCTTGAGATCTTCTATTCAACTTTTTTACTTCATCATTTATTTCTTTTTCTTTAGCTACTTGACCTTCAAGAGTAAGTTTCAGAGCCTCTTCTGACATCCATTTTGGTCTTTTCTTTCTTTTCTGTCCTTTTAGTGATCTCTTGCTTTCTTCATGTATGATATCCTTAATGTCATTCCACAAATTGTTCTTCAGTCATTAGTGTTCAACACCTCAAATTTATTCTTGAGATGGTCTCTAAATTCAGGTGAGATATATTCAAGGTCATACTTTGGCTTTTGTGGACTTGTTCTAATTTTCTTCAGTTTCAACTTAAATTGCATATGAGCAATTGATGACCCCTGGCCTTGTTCTGACTGATGACATTGAGCTTTTCCATTGTATTTTTCCACAGATGTAGTCGATTTGATTCCTGTATATTCCATCTGGTGAGGTACATTTATGTTGTTGGAAAAGGTATTTGCAATGAAGAAATCCTTGATTTTGCAAAATTCCATCATGCCATCTCCATCCAGCATGATAGAATTTCTATCACCAAGGCCATATTTTCCAACTACTGCTCCTTCCTCATTGTTTCCAGCTTCAGAATTCTACTGTCCAGCAATTATCAATGCATCTTGATCACACGTTCAATCAATTTCAGACTCCAGAAGTTGGTAAAAATCTTCCATTTCTTCATTTTTTGCCTTAGTGATTGGTTCATAAATTTGAATAACAGTCATATTCACTGGTCTTCCTCATAGGTGTATGGAGATATTATTCTATCACTAGCAGCCTTGGACTTCAGGATAGGTCTTGAAATGTTCTTTTTGACAATTAATGCAACACCATTCCCCTTCAAGTTGTCATTCCCGGCATAGTAGACCATATGATTGTTCCATTCAAAATGGCCAATAGCAGTTACTTTCAGCTCACTAATGCCTAGGATATCAATGTTTATGTGTTCCATTTCATTTTTGGTGACTTCCAATTTTCCTAGAGTCATCTTTCGTACATTACACATTCTGATTATTAATGGATGTTTGCAGCTGTTTCTTCTCATTTTGAGTCATGCCATATCATCAAATGAAATTCTTGAAAGCTTGACTTGATCCATGTCATTAAGATCGACTCTACTTTGAGGAAGCAGCTCTTCCCCACTTGTTTTTTGAGTGTCTTCCAACCTAAGGAGTTCTTTTTCCTGCACTATATCAAACTATGTTCCACTGCTATTCATAAGGTTTTCTCTGGTTAATCTTTTCAGAAGTAGACTACTGGGGTCTTCTTCCTAGTCTATCTTAGTTTGGAGGCTCAGCTGAAACCTGTCCACCATGGGTGACCCTGATAGTATTTGAATTCCAGTGGCATAGCTTCCAGCATCACAGCAACAAGCAAACTCCCACAGTACGACAAACTGACAGACACGTGAGGAATCTGAATTCTAGGAGAATTAAAACTGTTTCTCACATTGCGTTATGACTTAAATTGTTTCCGATGAGAAGTCTGCTTTCATTCTAATCATTGTATCTCAACCTACTATGTCTTTTATTCTATGGCTGCTTTTAAGATTTTCCTTCATCACAGATTTTAAACAATTTGATTATTATAACGTACCTTGGAGTAGTTTTCCTCAAGATTCCTCTGCCCATGGTTTGCCGGGCTTCTTGGATTTGTGGATTTATAGTTTTTTACATATCTGGGAAATTTTCAACCGTTTGACCATTATATCTTCAAAATTTTTACCCTCTCCCTTGGGAACTCCAATTACAAATATACGAAGTATATTAAATTGTCCTCTTCAGGGGTAGTTTCTAATGTTATCCTTAAATTTTTTTGGAATACTGTGCCAGGATGTCCCATTCTGGTGGTGTCTACTGTCCAGTATCTTTATGGGGCATCAGAATCTTAAGCTTTGTAGGGAAGGAGTATACTTCCATTGGCTACTTATTTCAGGCAGTGCTTCTTACTGATCCTCCTTGTTGCTGTGGTGTTGGACTTGTTTGATGTTATTAGAAGAACTCCAATTGATCCAGGAGAAGAATGAACCTATATGGGTGATCTCTTTTGCTAGGTTGGGGGTGAAGAAATGCTAGGCTTGTTTCACCATCTTCTGTTGGGTGTGGGAGCATGAGACACTCTGTCACTGTTTTGTTTCTACAGAACTGGGGTCCCAAACTAGCTCACCTTATTCTTACCACCTTTCAAATTTGTCCTTTTGTTGCCTTTTACATTATTTCCTGAGTTTTCAGTTGTGAGGAGAAACAATTCTACACCATCTTGTCTGGATTTGAAATATTCTGCACAATTCTTTTTATTTGTAAAATAGAGATAATATAATATCCTTCAGGGGATACAGAAAGGCTGTTTGTTCTGTCTGACACCTATTCAGTACTTAATTATTGTTAACCATTACTTTTTCATCACCTTTCACCCCATTCCCACATGTCATCCTATTCTTATTTTCTGGTTTTATAATTTTTCCCTCCAAAACTGCCATATATATACCAAACCACAATATTTTGGCACAACATTGCAAATACCCTATCAGTGATTAACCTATTGTGTAACTGTACCAAGAGTATTTGGTTAGGGCTGGAAGAGCAAGGGTGTCCGTGGGTGGTACAAATGTTTAATGTGTTTGGCTGCTAACTGAAATGTTGGTGGTTTGAGCCCACCCAGAGATGCCTCAGAAGAAAGGCTTGGTAATATACTTCCAAAAAATTAGCCACTGAAAACGATATGGAGCACAATTCTACTCTGACATATACAGGGTCATCATGAGTTGGAGTGGATGTGACAGCAACTGGTAAGAAGGTAAGGATATAGGAATAGGTAGACAGCAAATTTACTGTTTACTACGTCCTCAAACTTTTTATATGAAGCATCTGTAACCTATAACCTGTTTTATTGTCTTTACCACATTTCTTCTGCTACTCTGGACAATTTCACATCACTAAGTAACTGAGTACACTAAGAGTTAAACTCGAACATTTAGTCAAATAAAACCAATAATTTTTTTTTCATACCCATGGCTTCCTTTTTTGAAAATGTTAAGTCTAATTGTTCTTCGGGGGCTTTGAATGGAAATTGAAAAAAAGAAAGTATCGATATAATGGATAATGATTTTCTATTCAAAAAACTGCTTTGGAAAAAATTTGACTTAATATTATTTTGAACATCAAACAAACAAATAGTAAATAGGCTATATAGTAAATAGGCTATATGCAAATTGTTAATGGTTTTTCGTGTACTGAGTTCCAATAAAGGAATAATAAGGAATCCTAATTAAAGTAATTAAGTGGCTGAGAAAGAATTATGTCAGACATTAAAGATGTCCTGATACCCCATCACTTGATATTGGTTTTCTGTCTCAAGTGCTGCGAAGTGTGTAATACATTTTGATGGGCAGCTTGGATGTGAGGTTTGATATATTGACACAGCACTAATAACCCAGCAGACTGCAAGATTAATGGCACATTAGGCTCAGTGAATGCAGACACCATTCTTCATGCACCTACTTAACTGAACTCAAAGGATAAAGGAGAAAATGTAGGTATCTCAGAAATTCTTTTTAAATAAGTTCAAATATAATTTTTATAAATAATGACAGGTAAAGTAGGACAGTCGGAGCCCTGGTGGCATAGTGGTTAAGTGCTATGGCTGCTAACAAAAAAGTTGGCAGTCCAAATCCACCACCTGAGCCTTGAAAACCTTACTGGGCAGTTCTACCCTGTCCTATAGCCTCTTTACGAGTCGGAATTGACTCAATGGCAATGAGTTTTTGTTTTTTTTTTAAGAATAGGACAATTAAAGTCCTGTGGAAAAATACATTGATTCTTAAAGTAAATAAAACATATCCTTTTCTCTAAGTTAGAGGAAAGCTAAAGGAATATACCAGATTTTGAGTATGTATTAAGTATGAGAATTTCTGCCGGGACCTGTTATACTTAGTACTCCATTTAGTTGTCACAACAGCAGAGCAAGTTAGGTAGTATTATATTGGTTTAAGTAACAAGGAAATAGAGACTTAGAGAGATCAAGTAATATTCCCATGATAACACAGTTAGTTAAATAATAGATATAATTTATAACAAATACATTTTTAAATAAAATTTCATAGCATTTGATGCAGAATATATACAAAATAATCTAGACTGTGTATAGTGCTGGAAAATAAGCAATCAATCAAAATGACATGAAGAGGCTCTCATTGGACTAACATTAGATGCTTTGAGCATTAACAAATAATGAATGCAATTTATTAAAATAATATGAGTATAGAGATTCCTGCTCCAATCAAGATGGAAAAATAGGGGCTGGATTTACACTCCCACCAAAAACAATAATAAAAATGACAACGACTACAATGATAAACAGGTACAATCTGAAATACTGTTATTCCGTCTTTCAACATTAGATACAACAGACAGTGATCTATGAAAGATGAGAATATAAATGAGGAAAGCCCTATGATCATCCCAGCTTACTATCTGGAAACAGTTCCAGGTCACCTCACAGAGAAGATAAAAACAGGCACAGGCCACAGTCACTTTGGATTGATAAGACAGAGGTGGAAGTCTGGGAAGGTTAAGATGAGTAGAATACACAAGGCAGAGTATTAGAAGAAGAAATCAACAGAGATAGTTTCAGAGGTTTGCAATGATTTTATTTCAAGTCCTCAGCTAAGTACTTACCAGGAATTATTCCTCGAGATTTGGGAAGAAGCCACCTTTAAAACCTACACGGGAAAATCCACAGAGCTCACATAAGGGTGGAAAGTTTGTGTTCCCACTAGCCACAGTATGTAAAGGAAGCACTTGAGGCCAGGAAAAAGACCTCTGAAGAGGATTACAGAGAAAAATGGCCAGTGAAAACCAAAGGCCAGGAATAGCCCATGTCTTCACCAGGGCATGAGGTAGACTATTCAGAGTATTGTTGTTCAAGGAGTGGGTTAAAACTAGTCCTAAATGAAAAGATGCACTGACCTCTCCTAACAAAGCATAAAGGAAAGTCTCAGAAGGGTCAAAATATATACAAGCAAGTTAATTGAGTCCTAGAATAATGTTTAATAATATTTATAGATTTATAAAATAATCTGCCTTCCAAGAGGGTAAAATTAACAGCACCTGGAAACCAATAATTACCAGGTGCATAAAGATGCAGAAAAATATGACCTATGATAAAGAGAAAAACAAAAAATTGAAACTAACTAGCAAATGATATAGATGTTAGAATAAATAGACAATGACATTTTAAAGTAAGCATTTGCAATAACAAACTTCAAAATTAGTGAACTTTAAGACAGAGTAATATAATTGAAAAACTATTCAAATTGAAATGCAGAGCGAAAAATGAGTAAAACCTCACTGAACTGTGGATCAATTTAAGAGGCCTGATATATTTGAAATTAGTGTCCAATGGAAGAAAATGGGTAAATATCTATTTGGATAAATTACACTTGCATATCTTCCCAGTTAGTTTCTCTTGGAAATAATAATAAAATGGAAAACATCAGGAAAAACATTTTTTTGCATGTTTATTGACTATGCAAAGACATTCAACTGTGCGGATCATAACAAATTATGAATAACATTGTGAAGAATGGAAATTTCAGAACACTTAATTGTGCTTGTGAGGATCCTGTACATAGATCAAGAGGCAGTCGTTCGAACAGAACAAGGGGATCCTATGTGTTTGAAAATCAGGAAAGATGTGTATAAGGGTTGTATCATTTTACCATACTTAGTCAGTCTGGATGTTGAGCAAATAATCTGAGAAGCTGGACTATATGAAGAAGAATGAGACACCAGAATTGGAGGAAGACTCATTCACAATCTGCATAATGCAAATAACACAACCTTGCTTGCTGGAAGTGAGAAGACTTGAAGCACTTACTGAAGAAGAACAAAGACTACAGCTTTCAGATATAGATTACACCTCAACATAAAGAAAATCCTCACAACCGGACGAATAAGCAACATCATGACAAAGAGAAAATATTGATGTTGTCAGAGATTTCATTTTTCTTGGATCCATAATCAACATCCATGGAAGCAACAGTCAAGAAATCAAATGAGGTATTGCATTGAGCAAAGCTGTGGCAAAAGATAGCTTTAAAGTATTAAAAAGCAGTTACTTTAAGATCTAAGGTGCTCCTGACCCAAGCTATGGTGTTTTCAATCATCTCGTTTGCATGTGAAAGGAGGACAATGAATAAGGAAGATCGAATAAGAATCAGAATTTGAATTATGGTGTTGGTGAAGAACATGGACTGCCAGAATAATGACCAAATCTCTCTTGAAAGAAGTATAGCCAGAATGTTCATTAGAAGCAAGGATGAGGAGACTTCATCTCACAGTCTTCCTTCCCTGGAGAAAGGACATCATGCTTCGTAAAGTATAGGGTCAGGACAAGAGAAGAAGACCTCAGCAAGATGGATTGATGCAGTGACTGCAATGATGTCCTCAAGCATAGAAATGGTTGTGAGGATGGCATGGTAATGGGTAGTGTTTTGTTCTGTTTTACATAGGGTCACTATGAGTTGGAACTGACCCAACAGCACTTAACAACAGCAACAACAAGTTATAAATAGTTATTTAAAAAATGTAAATTTTAAAACACAAAATTACAACAGCAGGGAAAAAGAATCTCATGGGATGAGCTCAGTAATAGAGTGGTAGAGTTGAGATGACAGAAAATAGAATTAGTGAACTTGAGAAGAATTTGATAAATTTACCCAATCTGAACCAGGGAAAGTGCATAGAGTTAAAAAAAAAAAAAAAAAAGGCAAAAAGAAGAAATTAGTATTAGCACCATCAGAGTCCCAGAGAAGGAGAGGAGAAAATGAGTAGTGCTGAGGAGAATTTGAAGAAATAAGGGCTGAGAAATTCCCAATATGGCCAAATATGCAAACCAATACTCAAGAATCTGAGCAAACACTGAACAAGATAGATAAACAAATGAGAGATAGATCCCATTAGTGCTGTCGAGTCAGTTCTGACTCATATCGACCTCATGTATAACAGAACAAAACACTGCCTGGTTATGCCCCATCCTCATAATAGTTGTTATGCTTGAGCCCATTGTGGCAGCCACTGTGTCAATCCATCTCGTTGAGGGTCTTCCTCTTTTTCCCTGACCCTCTCCTTTACCAAACTTGATGTCCTTCTCCAGGGACTAGTCCCTCCTGATATCATGTCCAAAGTATGTGAGACGAAGCCTTGTCATTCTTGCTTCTAATGAGCATTCTGGCTGTACTCCTTCCAAGACAGATTTGTTCACTCTTCTGTCAGTCCATGACCCCACTCAATGCCGTCGAGTCGCTTCCGACTCATAGCGACCGTATAGGATAGAGTAGAACGCCCCATAGAATTTCCAAGGAGTCCATAGTGTATTCATTATTCTTCACTCCAACACCATAATTCAGGGGCATCAATTCTTCAGTCTTCCTTATTCATCATACTGCTTTTACATGCATATGAGGTGATTGAAAACACAATGTCTTGGGTCAGATGCACCTTAGTTATATCTTTGCTTTCTAACAGTTTAAAGAGATCTTTTGTCACAGATTTGCCCAATGCAATACATCATTTGATTTCTTGACTGCTGCTTTCATGGACATTGATTGCGGATCTAAGTAAAATGAAATTCTTGCCAACTTCAATATTTTCTCCATTTATCATAATGTTGCTTATTGGTCCAATTGTGAGGTTTTTTTTTTTTATGTTGAAATGTAATCCATACTAAGTACAGGTTCCTCATGAGCATAATTAAGCGTTCTAGAATTCTCATTCTTCACAATGTTATCCATAATTTTTATGACCCACACAGTCAAATGCCTTTGCATAGTCAATAAAAAAACAGGTAAACATCTTTTCAGTTTTCACGGCTTTCAGTCAAGATCTATCTGACATCAGAAATGATATCCTTTGTTCCACATCCTCTTCTCAATTCCACCTGAATTTCTGGCAGTTCACTGTAGATATACTGCTGCAACTGCTTTTAAATAATCTTCGGCAAAATTTTACTTGTGTGTGATGTTAATGATATTGTTTGATAATTTCTACATTCTGTTGGGTCACCTTTCTTTGGAATGGGTAAAAATATAGGTCTCTTCCAGTCTGTTGGCTGAGTAGTTGTTTTCCAAATTTCTTGGCAGAGACGAGTGAATGCTTCTAGCACTGCGACAAATTGTTGAAACATCTCATGTGGTATTCTGTCAATTTCTGGAGCCTTGTTTTTTACCAATGCCTTCAGTGCAGCTTGGACCTCTTCCTTCAGTACCATCGGTTCTTGATCATAGGCTACCCCCTGCAATGGTTGAAGAGTTACTCTGTCTATTCCATCCATCTTCTTTGATTTTTCCTGAATCATTTAATATTTTCCCTGTAGAATCCTTCAATATTGCAACTTGAAGATTGAATTATTTCTTCAGTTCTTTCAGCTTGAGAAATGCCAAGCATGTTCTTCCATTTTGATTTTCTAACTATCTAAGTAATTGCCATTAAGTCAACACTGTCACGTGGCCAGCTTATATACAATAGAACAAAATGTTACCTGTTCCTGCACCATCTTCAAAAATCACCAGCATGTTCAAGTTCATTGTGACAGCCATTGTGCCAGTCCATCTCACCCAGGGTCTCCCTTGCCATCAATGTGCTCTACTCCACCAAATGCAATGTCTTCCTCTAGCAACTGGTCCCTCTCGATGCTATGTCCAAAGCAGTAAATCAGACCATGTTCTCTTGTGATCCACAAGGTTTTCACTGGCTAATTTTTGGAAGTATATCACAAGGTCTTTCTTCTCAGCCTGTCTTAGTCTGGCAACTCTTCTGAAATATGCTACCATGGGTAACTATGGTGATATTTGAAATGCCAGTGTCGTACCTTTCAGCATCACAGCAACATGCAAGCCACAACAGTATGACAAACTGACAGACAGATGGTGACCGAATAGTGTAAACCACAGAAATCTACACCAAGAAACATGATAATTAAATTTATGAAAACTAAAGACAAAGTGAAAATCTTGAAGACAGCCTGAAAAAAGGAAAATTTACCTATAGAGAAACAACAAATGCCAGCAGATATCCCACCTGAAACCATGGAAGACAGAAAGAGTGACATGACATTTAAGTGGCAAAAGAAAAAAAGAAAAATCAACTGAAAATTCTATATCTGGTGAAACTATCTTTCAAGAGTGAGAGAGAAATAAAGACATTCTCAAAGGGAAACAAAGAACTGATCATTAATAGAACTACCCTTAAAGATTACTTAAGGAAGTTTTTGACACAGAAAGAAAATGATGAAAGAATAAATCAGGAAGGAAGAAGAAATAACAGAATGATTAGAAATATAGGTACACATGATAGATTATCCTTTAATTCATGAGTTTTATAAACCATCTTGGTGACTAAAAGGAAAATTATAACACCATTTGATGCCCAAGACAATGATATTTAAAAATGAACAAGTTAGAAAAAACTAAATGGTAGTAAGAATTTCACTCTTCACTTGAAGTAGTAAAATGTTAATACCAGTAGACTGTGATAATTTATACATATATAAATTGGAGATCCTGGATGGTGCAAACAGTCAAACACTCAGCTACTAGCCAAAAGGTTGGCAGTTTGAACCCACCCAGAGCCACCTCAAAAGACAAGCCTAGCAATCAGCTTCTGAAAGGTCACAGCCTTGAAAACTCTATGGAGAAGTTCTGCCCTGCACACGAGGTCCCCATGAGTTGGAATCAACTTGACCGCAGCTAACAAAAATATACATGTAATCTCCAGATAAACACTGTAAAAATATATAAAGAGATATAATCAAACCCTATATAAATTCATCAAATGAAATCTTACATATATTTAAGTAACCCGTAGGAAGGTAAGCATAGAGAAACAGAGGAACAAGAGCTAGACTAAACAAACAGAAAACGAATAATGCAGGTTAAAACACTAATGTATCAACAACTACCTCAAATTTAAATGATCTAGCTACACCATTCGAAAAATAACTGAAAATCCATGCTTACACACAAAAAAATATGCTCCTGCTCATAATAGTTTATTAGTAATAGTTGGAAACAGCCTAAATATCCTTTGTATTACTTTCCTAAGACTGTCATAAATTTTACCACAAATTTAGTGACTTATAAGAATGAGAATTTATTGCCTCACAGTTCCGAAAGCTAGTAGTCCAAATTCAGGGTGTCATCAGGCTTATGTTCTCTGGAAAGACTCTAGGCTAATATCTTTTCTTGGCTCTCCCAGCTTCTGGTAGCCCCAGGAATTTCTTGACTTGCAGCTGCAGCATAACTCTATCATTATACGGCCTTCCTCCCTCTGTTAGTCTGTGACTTTTCTCCCCTTTTATAGGACACTACTCAAATTGGATTAGGACTAACCCTATCTACTCCAGTATGATTTCATGCTAACTTTACTAATAACATCTTCAAAGACTCTATTTTTAAACTATTTCACATTCACAGGTACTAGGGGTTAGTACTTGAACATATGTTTTTGAGGGATACAATTCAATCCATAATATCCTTCATTGGGTCAATAGTTAATCGACTTTTGCTGTAAACATACTATAAAAATCTATTCAGCATTTAAAAGGAATGGGCTCTTGATACACACAATGGCTTGGATGAATCTTTGAGAATTATGCTAAGAGAAAAAGAAAAGCCAAATGCATTTTTTTTTTTAATGATGTTTTAGATATGAACAACAGATTCTTTTTTACCGTGGGTTAGGAACAGGGAGGAGGGCAGACCTTTCAGTAATGGATCCGTACAGTATCTTAACTGTGTGGTGAATACACAAATTTATACATGGAAAAATTATACAGAGATAAATACACAAGCAAGCACACAAAAAGTGAGTACCCATAATACTAAGGGAAACTGAATAAGACAGGCAGAGCATTTCAATGTCAATTTCCTAGCTGTGATAACATATAACAATTTTACAAATTATTACCATTGGTGGAAAGTAGGCAATATGTACATGCAATCTCTCTGTATCATTTCTTACAACTGTATGTAAATCTATAATTCTCTCAATAAATATTGAAATAAATAAAAAAGACAGTACAGTTAGCATGGAAAGCTTAATTAATTTCCTCAAGGTAAACCTTAATACAAAACCAACCGACCAGATGTTCCACTTGTAAGTACTTCATTATCCTGCCTCTATGGGGATGCTAAAGAGAGCAAGTCCTCAGAAGAGAGACTGACTTTGAAAACCACACATACAAACAGAGACAGTCCATAGTGCATGGAACTAGAATTATTATAATTCCTGTCCTAGAAACAGGATTCAAATACCATTTTTAAATGAGGAACTTACCTAGAGATGGTGACATAGCACTACTTAACACAAAAACCTCAAATATTTACGGTGTTTCTCCCACTTTATACATGTGATACTTGAGGCTTATAAAGTTTAAATACCTTGGTTGAATTCTTACCCAGGAGTAGCAGAGAAATGATCATTGTGGGAGAGGCAGCAACCTGAGGGCTATTACATATGTGGGGACCATGTTATCAAGTTTGTCTTGAGAACACTGAATCTGGGGACTGGTAGGTGGTATACACTCCTCTGTTACAAGTATGAAAAATGAAACTGCAGCTCAGTAGCTGGGGAAAAATGGATAGATTCCAAGCTCCCCCAAAGCACAGGGTAAGAGAGAGGAGCCTATAATACACACATTTCTTCTAATAATATTAACTTGGCAACTGAGACTTCATTTGAGAATGTCAAAGTATTCAACATGGTGGGATGGAGAAAAAAGACTGCAGAGAAGTTGGACAGGCTAATATATGCAGTTTTTAAAACATATTCCAGGAGGTTCAAAATTTTAAGCACAAACTTTCTTTTTTTTTTTTTTTTTTTTGCATTTTCTGAAAAGACTCATTTGGGTCAAGATGCCATTTTCAGATATTGCTCCTATTTACAAGATGGGATATTTGAATATATGCACAAATTTGTGAAAGAACAGGAGAAGACTGAAACATAGAAATGGGACATGAGGGTCACCACATATAAACTTAAGAATTCTCTGGTAGTTATAATTTCCATCACACAGAGCTTGAATATTTTCCATCAAAATTCAATATCAGTACCAATTTCAGTAAGTTCTTTGGGTCTCTCAATAAGACTAAAACTTTTTTTTTTTTTTAATATTTTCAGAATCGCCTTCCCTGTAGGATTTCCCTCTACACAAACCCGGTTGCATTAGATGTTTTTAACTATTATAAGCATAATACAAATTAGAAGCAGAAATTTTGATTTCTTTCTAAATCTTTTTCCTTTTTCAGTACGGTAGCAAACACCATAGCAGAAGTCTTACTGTAATGTTGACTTTGCTGTTCTTGAGATACCTCATTTTAAAAGCCCATGGCTGATTTATGAATCTATTTCTTAACCTGCTCCATTATTCACAAGACTGAGTGTGCTGGCAAAATAACCAGCGAAGCACAATTTTAAAACTTGAATTCTCATTGCTATGAATTTAAATTACTCATTGATTTCATATTTGGGCAGCATTTACACTTCATAGAAAATTAAAGGTTACATGTTAATAATATTCATAAAAAAAGGAGGAGATAAATGCCTCTATAAGAGTTCTTCTGAAAACCATGAATATAACATGTATTTTTAATCTTCACTTTTTTTGTTATATGTTTCAATATAAAAGTAAAAGTTACTTTTTTACTGTTGTAAGACATAAGTTGTGGTTGTTAGGTACCATTGAGATGGTTCTGACTCATAGCAACCCTATGTATTACAGAAAGAAACACCGCCTGGTCCTGTGACATCCTCACAATTGTTATTCCTGACCCAATTGTTGCAGCTGTCATGTCAATCCATCTCCTTGAAGATCTTCCTCTTTTTTGTTGACCTTCTACTTTGGCAAGTATCCTGTCCTTCTCTAGGGACGGGTCCCTACTGATAACACATCCAAAGTATGTGAGACAAAGTCTCCCCATCTTTGTCTCTAATGAGGATTCTGGCTATACTTCCTCCAAGACAGTTTTGTTCACTCTTCTGACAGTCCTTGTTATAGCCAATATTCTTTGCCAACACCATAATTCAAAGCCAACAATTCTTTGGACTTCCTTATTCATTGTCCGGCTTTCGCATGCATATGAGGAGATTGAAAACATCACAGCTTGGGTCAGATGCACCTTAGTCACTAAAGTGAAGTCTTTGCTTTTAACACTTTAAGGAGGTCTTTTGCTGCAGATTTGCCCAATGCAATGCATCTTTTGATTTCTCGACTTCTGTTTCCATGGGGGTTGATTGTGAATTCAAGTAAAATTAAATTCTTGACAACTTCAGTCTTTTCTCCTTTTATCATGATGCTGCTTCTTGGTCCAGTTTTGAGGGTTTTTGTTTTCGTTATGTTGAGGTGTAATCCATAGAGAAGGCTGTTATCTTTGATCTTCATCAGTAAGTTCTTCAAGTCCTCTTCACTTTCAGCAAGGAAGGTTGTGTCATCTGCATAATGCAGGTTGTTAATGAGTCTTCCTCCAATTCTGATGTCATGTTTTTCTTCATACATTCCAGCTTCTCAGATTATTTTTTCAGCATACGGGCTGAAAAAGTATCGTGAAAGTATACAACTCTGACGCATCTTTCTTAACTTTAAACCATGCAGTATCCCCTTGTTCTGTTTGAACAACTGCTTCTTAGTCTAAGTACAGGTTCCTCATGAACATAATCAAATGTTCTGGATTTGCCATTCTTCGCAATGTTACCCGTAATTTGTTATGATCCACACAGAATAATGCCTTTGCATAGTCAATAAAACACAGGCAAACAGGTAAACATCTTTCTGTTATTTCTCTGCTTTTAGCCAGGGTCCATCTGACATCAACAATGATATCCCTCATTCCACATCCTCTCCTGAATCCAGCTTGAATTTCTGGCAGTTTCTTGTCAATGTATGGCTTTTGAATGATCTTCAGCAAAATTTTACTTGTGAATGATATTCATGATTTTTTGGAATGAGTACAAATAAGGATCTCTTTCAACCTGTTGGCTAGGTAGCTGTCTTCCAAATTTCTTGGCACAGAGTAGTAAGCAAGTGCTTTCAGTGCTGCATCTGTTTGTTGAAACCTCTCAATTGTTTTTTTGCCAATGCTTTCAGTGCAGCTTGGACCTCTTCCTTCAGTGTCATGGGTTCTTGATCATATGCTACCTCCTGAAATGATTGCATGTCCAATAATTTTTTCTGGTGCGATGACTCCCTGTATTTCTTCCATCTTCTTTTGATGCTTCCTACATCATTCAATATTTTCCCTGTAGAATCCTCCAGTTTTGCAACTCTAAGCTTAAAATTTTCTTCAGCTCTTTCATCTTGAGAAACGCTGAGAGTGTTCTTCCCTTTTAGTTTTCTAACTCCAGGTCTTTGCACACGTAATTATAATACTTTTTCTTCTCGAGCTGCCTTTTGAAATATTCTGTCAGGTGTTTTACTGAATCATTTCTTCCTTTCATTTTAGCTACTCTACATTCAAGAGCAACTTTCAGATTCTCTTCTGACATCCATTTTTGTCTTTTCTCTCTTTCCTGTCTTTTTAGTGACTTTTTGCTTTCTTCATGTGTGATGTCCTTCATGTTATTCCATAACTTGTCTGGTCTTTGGGTGTTAGTGTTCAACATGTCAAAACTATTCTTGAGATGGTCTCTAAATTCAGATGGGATATACTCAAGTTTTTGCTTTGGCTCTCATGGACTTGTCCTAATTTTCTTCAACTTCAACTTGCATATGAACAATTGATGGCCTGTTCCAAAGTTGGCCCCTGGCCTTTTTCTAACTGATGATATTGAGCTTTACCATCATCTCCTTCCATAAATGTAGTCAATTTGATTCCTGTGTTTTCCATCCTTTGAGATCCACGTGGATAGTTGCCATTCATGTTGGTGAAAAAGATATTTGCAATGAAGAAGTCATTGGTCTTGCAAAATTCTATCATGCGATATACAGCATTGTTTCTATCACCAAGGCAATATTTTCCAATTACCAATCCTTCTTTGTTTCCAACTTTCATATTCCTATCTCCAGTAATTATCAGTGCATCCTGATTGAATGTTTGATCAATTTCAGACTGCAGTAGTTGGTAAAAATCTTCAATTTCCTCATCTTTGGCCTTAGTGGTTGGTGCCTAAATTTGAATAATCATCATATTAATTGGTCTTCCTTGTAATCATATGGATATCATCCTATTACTGACAGAGTTGTACTTCGGGATAGATCTTGAAGTGTTATTTTTGATGATGAACATGACACTATTCCTCTTCAATTTGTCATTCCTAATACAGTAGACAATATGAATGTCTGATTCAAAATGGCCAATATCAGTTCATTTCAGCTCTCTAATACCTGGGATGGAGCCCTGGTGGCTCAGTGGTTAAGAGCTATGGCTGCCAACCAAAAGATCAGCAGTTCAAATCCACCGCTGTTCTTTGGAAACCATATGGAGAAATTCTACCCTGTTCTATGGGGTTGCTGTGAGTTAGAATGGAGTTTTTTTGTTTGTTTGTTTGGTAATATGCAAGATATCAATGTTTATGCTTTCCATTTCATTTTGATGACTTTCAATTTTTCCAGATTAATTCTTTGTACAGTCCATGTTCTGATCATTATTGGATGTTTGCAGCTATTTCTTCTTATTTTGAGTTGTGCCACATAATCAGGTGAAGGCCCCGAAAGCTTGACTTTATTCGTGTCATTAAAGTTGACTCTATGTTGAGGAGGCAGCTCTTCCATCTGTCGTATTTTAAGCACCTGCCAACCTGAGGGGCTCATCTTCTGGTACTATATCAGACAATGTTCTGCTGCTATTCATTAGGTTTTCACTGGCCAATTTTTTTAGAAGTAGATGCCAGGTCCTTCTTCCTAGTCTGTCTTAGTCTAGAAGCTCCACTGAAACCTGTCTACCAAGGGTGACCCTTCTGGTATTTCAAATATCAGTGGCAAATCTTCCAGTAACACAGCAACACACAAGCCACCACATTATGACAAACTGACAGACACTTGGTGGGTAAAAAAATATAGTTAACACAAAATTTGTCAATTCAGCATTTATTATTTGTATGACTCAATAAAAATTATTTTTATATTTAAACATATACTTGTGTGCTATAGTTTTAACTTTTAATAATAGATTTACACAATAGAATTTTGAAAATGAATATGAAATATGCCTCCTTTCTAGTGGCATGAATGTCTAAATTTTGCTATATTCTCTAAAAGCCATTATACTATGATTAAAATAAGGTTAGGTATAAATGACCTTATACCTTAGAGAAATGGTAATTATAACCTGCAAAGGTCAATAGAAAATTGAGCCTTTGTTGGTTTTATTTTGCTTTTGGGCTCAGGCAAACAGGATACCCGGAAATAAGGGTTTTCATTAAATTCTCTTCAATTCACATCAATTTCATTAATCCCTCTTCAGAAAGTGTCACAAATAATGGGATGAGTGGATAGTGGGACTCCCTACAAGTCTCTGTTTTGTACTCAATCAGGGGTAGGTATTGTATGAGGCAAAGACTTTTGGAAATAAACATGCTTAAGAAGACCTATCCCCACTTCCCTTTTTGTTTTTGACACACAAATAACCAGACGTGTTTATTCAAGTGCAATAAATGCCATGATGGATATAAGCATGCACCACTTTGGAAGGAAGAGGAAGAAGTTAGGAAAAAATAATTGGAAGTGCTGACTTTAGGGTTTTGAAAGGTGACCAGAAGTAGCCTGCAAAAAGAAAAGATGGGTGTAGGGGAGAAAGGATATGGAAACTTCTGGGCAGAATGCTGCTTGTAGGATAAGCCACATTATGGCATGTCAGGATAATGTATATTGAATTATTCATGTGTATGGAGCCATTCATGCTGCTAAAACACCACAAGAGTAGGTAAAATAACATGCCGAGAAGCTCCATAACCGTAGAAACTCAGGCAAAATTCATAGTAACTTAATAATACCTTTTGTGAATTCACATTGGTCTTTTCAACTGCTGCATTCATAATTAAAAAAGAGAAAAAAAAATTAAGGAATAATGACCCTAAATTAACCATTTTTAAGAAAGTTTCTGTAGAATAACTAACAGGAACTGTTGCTATTTTAGTACACTTGTGGGCAGCAATAAGAATCTTATACTTTTGAGGAATATGTTACTATTACGCAAAATATTAATTGATCAAAATGTGCACGTGACTGAAAGGTCAAAATATGAGAAGTAATTTGTCAAGGTGTTACAGAGAAACTTTTTCATGTACTGTGTGGTTAAAAGGAAGCCTGCCTGCTACAATGAAATGATCACTATGCCCTTCACATTTACCCTTCAGTAAAACTCAGTCTCAAGGAACCCAAGAAATTTAATTTTTGAAAAGTTATAATTAAATGAATAGTCATTATATTGACTGAGGAGCCCTGGTAATCCTGTGGTTAGGCATTTAGTTGCTAACCAAAAGGTCAGCAGTTCAAATTCACCAACCACCTCTTGGAAACCATATGGAGCAGTTCTACTCTGTTCTATAGGATCACTATGAGTCAAAATCGACTCGGCAGCAACATTGACTGAATGAAATACATTTATAAGAACTTAGGATATTTCACATTGAGCCAATCTGAAAAACATATAACATGAATTTTTTTTAATGTGAAATGGAAGTGATGCTTTGCTAGAAAAAACGTGCTTTTTTCTCCAAAGGAAAAACTTAAAAACTTCATTTTCTCTAAAAGACACGATTGCTTTCAAGAGACCTTCACATTGCCCATGAAATAGCTAATAATTCATCACATATTTAATGCTTTCTTCTTATTAGTCTGCAAATTGCAGCCAACTGAAATTTCAGTATGTTGTGGATTCAATTTCAAGAATTCCATCTTCACTTTTACATTGACATTGATAAGAAAAAAGAGAAGCCTAGTTACATTGCTTTGATAGCATTAGTTTCATTTCATCAAGCTTCATTTTTCATCATAATTTTAAGTGTCATTTTGAATTGAGCCCCCAAATATTTTTCAGTAAATTTTCATGGATTGAAGATGAATCCTAATACATGTAAGACTACTTTGGTTTGGAAACCCTTGAGGTGTAGTGGTTAAGTGCTATGGCTGCTAACCAAAGGGTCTGCAGTCTGAATCCACCAGGCAGTCCTTGGAAACTCTATGGGGCAGTTCTACTCTGTCCTATAGGGTCACTATGAGTCAGAATCGACTCAACGGTGATTTTTTTTGGATCCTTGGTTCTTTTCTTACAGTTGAAATCAAATTTCCTGGGCATTAAATTTAGAGGTCACAAACATTTTCACAAAACAAACAATGCTGCACACTTTCTGGGTATTTAATTTTGTAGAAAAAAATAGTCAGAGTATGACTTCTGCTTCCAGGAAGTTTTCTTAGAAGTGAATTTCCTTATTTCTCCTGCTAACTACAGTTAAAATCCCTGAACATTATATATAAAACAAACATAAGAAGACCCTGAAATTTGGGGAGCAAAAATGCAGTGGGTAAGAAATTTGGGGACCAAGAAGTGATACATTGGAAAGTTCCCTGAGTTTTCGTTTTTGCCTCATATATTTCAGACTTGGAGATGAAGAAACCAGCACCCAGAACAGGCAATGGGTGCAGGAAAAAAAAGAAAAGAAAAGAAAAGCTCCAACAAAAGCTTGTTCCTTTTAACCAAAGAACCAATAAAGAGACAGCCTAGCAAAATAGACAGTAACTGCTCTACTCAGTCAAACACCACAAACAAAATTATTGTTTCCACTGGAACTCACACATAAAAAGCCAAATGGGCAGCCTAGACTTCCACCCACAAAGCTGTAATGAGGTTCACTAAAATCCCCACTGGGGTGGTATCAGAGAATTCCAAGTAGGAGCCAGGACTTTCATTTTTCTCAGCTGGTGATGAAGTCACCCTGCCCTTCAGTGTCAAAGGAGACCAAAAGGGATCCTGAACTTCTACTTCAACTCAGCAGCGATGAGGCATCACATGGATAGGAAATCACATGAAGAGTCAAGATTTTCATCATCCAGAAGTAACAAGGTCACCTGCACTACAGTGTCAATAGAGACAGCATGAGGAACTGGAACTACCACACAGACACAGAAGAAATGAAGAGCCCCTCCAATGGGTGTTGACTTAGGCCCAGTGGAGGACCTGGACTTCTATTTCCATCTGGAAACAATGCGTTGGCAATGACCTTTTCCCTGGAAAAGTTGTCGGAGGAAACAAGTTAAAACTGAAGATTAAATAAGATCCACCTTCTCAGAATGTAATACAAAGATGCTAGGTTTAAATGAAAAAAATATCTTGTCATATGAAGAACCAGAAACATCTCAAACTGAATTAAAAGAAGACAGGTAGATGATGCCAACACCAAAATGACAGAGATACTAGATGTATCTGACAAAGATTTTAAAGATTTTCATTTTTTTTTTAAAAAAAAAGACCATCTCAACTGATGCAGAAAAGGCACTTGACAAAATCTAACACCCTTTCCAAACATTCAAAAGCTAGAAGTAAAAGGTAACTTCCTCAAGATGCCAGAAGGCATTTATGAAAAACCCACAGCAAATACCACACTCAATACTGAAAAGCTGAATGCTTTCCTCCTAAGGTCAGGAACAAGACAAAGATGCCTGTTTCAACACTGGAATTCAACATTGTGTTAGCAGTTCTAGCCAAAGAAAATAGGCAAATAACAGAAATAAAGGTATCCAAATTGGCAGGGAGGAAGCAAAATTACACCTCTTGGCAGATGACATGACCCTATATATATAGAAGGTTCCAAAGAATACACAAGAAAGCTATTAGAACTAATAAATTCAGCAAATTTTCAGGGTACAAGATCACATGCAAAATCAGTTGTTCCTATGAGCTAGCAATGAACAGTCTGAAAAAAAAAATCCATCACAATAGCACCTAAAAGAATAAAATACCTAGGAATAAATTTAACCAAGGAGGTGAAAAGCCTATACACTGACAACTACAAAATATTGCGAAAAGAAATTAAGGAAGACCTAAAAAAGGGAGAGACCTGTGTTGGGTAATTAGAAGACAATATTGTCAAGATGTCAATAATACCCAACATGATCTACAGATTCAGTGCAATCTCTATCAAAATTCCAACATTGATTTTTGCAGAGATAGAAAAGCTGATGCTCAAACTCACATGGAAATGTAAGAGGCCCAAATAGCCAAGATGATTTGAAACTCACACTTCCTGATTTCAAAACATACTATTAAGCTACAGTAATCAAAAGAGGCTGGCATTACATTAAGGATGGCATATAGACAAGGGGAATAGAATTAAAAAATCTGGAAATTAACCAGTACATCTATTTAGTCAATTGATTTTCAACAATGTTGTCAAGCCCATTCAAAGGGGGAAAGAATATTGTCTCCAACAAATGATGCCTGAAAACTGGATCTCTACAAGTAAAAGAATGAAGTTAGACCCATATCTCACACCATACGCCAAAATTTACTTAAAATAAATCAACGACCTAATTAACTCAACACAGATCAATGAACTCAATATAAGAACAAAAACCATAAAACTTTTAGAAAAAAAACAAAGGGCTAAAGCTTAAGATGTTTTAGGCAATATTCTTAGCTATGACAAGCTTGTTGCTGTTGTTCCTAGGTGCCCTTGAGTCGGTTCTGACTAAAGCCACTCCATGTACAACAGCACTGCATCCATTTGTTGCAACATCTCAACTGGTATTCCTGGAGCCTTTTTTTTCATCAATGCCTTCAATGAAGCTTGGGACTGTTCCTTCAGTACCATCAGTTCTAGATCATATGCTACCTCCTGAAATGTTTGAACGTTGACCAATTCTTTTTGGTATGGTGACTGTATTCCTTCCATCTTCTTTTGATGCTTTCTGTGTCATTTAATATTTTCCAGTGAGAATCCTTCAGTATTGCAACCTGAGACTTAATTTTTTCTTCAGTTCTTTCGGCTTGAGAAATGCCAAGCATGCTCTTCCCTTTTGATTTTCCAACTCCAGGTCTCTGTACATGTCATTACAATACTTTGCTTCTTGAGCAGCCCTTTGAAATCTTCTGTTTAGCTCTTTCACTTTATCATTTCTTCCTTTCACTGTAGCTACTCAACTTTCAAGAGCAACTTTCAGAGTCTCTTCTGACATCTATTTTTGTCTTCTCTTTCTTTTCTGTCTTTTTAAAGACCTTTTGCTTTCTCCATGTATGATGTCCTTGATGTCATTCCACAACTAGTCTGGTTTTTGGTCATGTTGAATTAGTTAAAGCTATTCTTGAGATAGTTTCCAGATTCAGGTGGGACATATTCAGGGTTGTGCTTTGGCTCCGTTGGATTTGTTCTAATTTTCTTCAACTTCACCTTGAACTTTCATATGAGCAATTGATGGTCTATTCCAGTTGGCCCCTGGCCATGTTCTGACTGATAATTTTGAGCTTTTACATCATGTCTTTCCACAGATGTAGTCTATTTGATGTATGGATATTATCCTATCACTGACAGTATTGTACTTCAGGATAGATCTTGAAATTTTTTTTTTTTGACTATGAATGCAACCTCCTTCCTCCTCAAGTTGTCATTCCCAGCATAGTAGACCATATGGTTTTCTGATTTGAAATGGCCAATACCAGTCCATTTCAGCTCACTAATGCCTAGGATATAGATATTTATGTGTTCCATTTAATTTTTGGTGATTTCCATTTTTCCTAGATTCATACTTTGTACATTCCACATTCTGATTTTAATGGATGTTTGCAGCTGTTTCTTCTCATTTTGAGTCATACTACAACAGCAGATAAAGGTCTCAAAACCTTGACTCCATCCATTTCATTAAGGTCAACTCTACTTTGAGAGACAGCTCTTCCCCGGTCGTATTTTGAGTGCCTTTCAACCTGAGGGGCTTATCCTCCAGTGGTATATCAGACAATGCTCTGCTGCTATCCAGAGGCTTTTCATTGGCTAATTCTTTTCAGAAGTAGACTGCCGAGTCCTTCTTCCTAGTCTATCTTAGTCTGGAAGCTTAGCTGAAACCTGTCTGCCATGGTTGACTCTGCTGGTATTTGAAAACCAGCAGAGTTTCTGCTGGCATAATTTCTAGCATCACAGCAACAGGCAATCTCCCACAGTACAACAAACTGACAGACGTGCTGCAGGACGCCAAGAGCACAAAGCAACAGAAGATAAAATAGATAAATTGAGCTCCATCAAGATTAAAGACTATTAGTGCATGTTATGGATTAAATTGTGTCCGCCTAAAATATGTATTGTAAATCCTAACCTCTATGCCTGTGGTTATAATCCCATTTGGGGATGGCTTGTCTTTGTTGTGTTAATGAGGCAGGATTATTTTAGGATGTATTTTGAGTCAATCTCTTACAAAACATAAAAAGAGCAGATTAGGACAAGTGAGCAAGCAGAGGTGGAGGAAGAGAGATGCCAAGCCACATGAAGATTCTCCAGAAGCAGAGGCTCAGAAAAGACAAAGACCTTCCTCTAGAGCCCACAGAGAGAGGGAGCTTTTCTCTAGAGCCGGCAACTTGAATTTTGATTTCTAGCCTCCTAAACTGTGAGAAAATAAGTTTCTGTTTGTTAGAGCCATCCATTCGCAGTGTTTCTATTATAGCAGCACTAGATAACTAAGATAGTGCATCAAAGGATATTATCAAGAGAGTGAAAAGACAACCTACAGAATGGGAGAAAATCTTTTGAAGTCATGTACCAAGTAAGAGTTTAATATCAAGAATGTACAAAGAACTCCTGCAACTCAAAAAAAAAAAAAAAAAAATCAAAAAATGGACAAAGATCTTAAATAGGCATTTCACCAAAGAGGATCTAAAAATGGCCCATAAGCACATGAAAACATGCTCAAGATCATTAGTCATTAGGGAAATACACATCTAAACCACAGTAAAATATCACTTTACACCCGTTAGGACAGCTGTTATTTGAAAAATAGAAAATAGCAAGTTCTGATGAGGGTGTGGATAAATTGGGACTCTTGTACATTGCTGACTGGAATGCAAAATGATGTAACCACTGTGGAAAACGATTTGGCAGTTAGTAAATAAGTTAAACATAGAACTACCATGTGAGCCAGTAATTCCACTCCTAGGTATATACCTGTCTTAGTTATCTAGTGCTGCTACAATAGAAATACCACAAGTAGATGGCTTTAACAAACAAATTTATTTTCTCATCGTTTAGGAAGCTAGAAGTCCAAATTCAGGGTGCTGGGTCTAGGGGAAGCCTTTCTCTTCCGTCAGCTCTGGGGGAAGATCCTTGTCTCTTCAGCTTCTCTTTCCTATTTCCTTGGAGATCTCCATGTGGATTGGCGTTTATTTTTCCCCTATCTCTGCTTTTTCTGCTTGCTTAAAGGAGCCCTCTTGGCACAGGTTAAAGCAATCCACTCCTAGCTGAAAGGTCGACAGTTGGGAACCACCAGCTGCTACACTGAAGAAAGATGTGGCACTCTGCTTCCATAAAGATTTACAGCCTTGGGATCCCTATTGGGTCACTATGAGCTGGAATCAACTCCAGGGCAGTGGTTTTTTTGTTTGTTTTGGGTTTTTTTGTTTGCTTGTTTTTCTGCTTGCTTAATCTGCTCCTTTTATATTTCATCCTAGCAAAATAATATAGTTTTAATATATGCAACAGCATGAATTAACCTTGAAAACACTATACTAAGAGAAATGAGCCAGACACAAAAGGACAAACATTGTATGATTCCATTTATATGAAATACAGGGAGTACTTGACTTAAATGTATTCCAGTTATGACAAACCACATCACCACTGTCCTTTTTTTTTTTGGTACATCTTATTGCCAGTAATACGTACTACATACAACATTACAGCGTATAATTTGCTAACGTTATTCCCAGATGTTCACTGGCAGACGTTCACTATTAGGATTTGCTGTTCAAAACACTGCCATATAGCAGACCATGGCCTGGTCTACAATGAAGTTGGTGTAAGTGTTAGGAGTCATAATGGATTAAAAGTTCCAGGTATTCTATCAGGTTGATATGATGGAAAAGATCAGTGGAAAAAGCACCTATATGGTAAACCCAAACCAAACCCACTGCCATTGAGTCAATTCCAGCTCATAGCAACCCCACTGGGTTTCCAAGGCTCTAAATCTCTTCAGACTCAGACTACCACATCCTTCTCCCAACAGAGCGGCTGGTGGTTTTGAACCATTGACCTTTTGGTTAGCAGTTGATTGCTTCAACCCTGCACCATCAGGGCTCCTGTATTTAGGACTTTATATTGCTGATGTGGAACCACTCATACATCACAAAGAAGGGGAATTGACAGATCAGGAATTAATGGATTTTGAAAAGGAAAGAAATGCTGAAGAAGGAAGAAATAATGACAAAGAGGAAGGAGAGAAGTTGTCAAAAATTTTTACACTGAAAGGATTAGCTGGATTTTTTTCTAAACTAAATTAGGGACTTCAGTTGCTTGAAAACACTGACCCAAACACTGATTACTTTGCTAAAGCTGATAGGCAGATTCGGAAAGCAGTGAGATGTTACCAAGAAATATATGAAGAAAAAAAGAAAAGGATCGTACAGACAACCCTCACTAATTTTCTGACTAGAAATGTCTTACCTTCTACAAGTGGAGTTATTACCACAACTAACAAAATGCCAGTGTCTTCCAACTCTTCTTCATCATCATTGGAGTAAATTTTTAATGATTTGTGTATTTTTTTTATGTCTGTATGTATGTGCGCATGTATAGGCATGCATCACTTGTCCATTTGGGCAACATTCAACTTCATATATGTCCATGAGCATAAGCACTTAGATGTCTGAGTGCCAGGACACTAGACTCCCATCTTGAGCTCTTCTGCTCAGCTGCTACATGTGGCCTGGAAGCCACCTAGTCTTTGGTGATGGAGGCCCAGGCCCAAACTCCTAACCCCAGTCCCCCTTAGCTCCCATGACTCGGCAGTTCTCCTCCTTGCATTTTGCCTGGTGAGGTCCCATAGGGGGCAAATGGAAAGGTATGCACCCTGAGCCCTGGCTAAGTTACCCTTGACCCCCTTGGCCTGAACCGTCTCCTCCCCCAGGCAGGTTTTCATAGGCAAGCCTGATTTCCCTTGCAGCTGGCTTAGCAGAAAAGGCAATGACACCCAGGCAGGACCCGGCTGAGTGCTCACCTAAGGTATCCCCTGAGGGAGCTGGCCAGACCATGCACTGCACAGCAGCCCCATGGTGCCCCATGACCTGCAGACATAGGTGTGTTCATACAACATCTAAGCCACATAATATCCTATTTCACAGCGGATAGTAAGCGACACGTGTTGTTGTTGTTAGGTGCCATGGAGTCACTTCTGACTCAACGTGACCCTATGTACAACAGAACAAAACACTGCCTGGTTCCGAGCCATCCTCACAATTGTTGCTATGTTTGACCCCATCGCAAGCATAATGCCTTTCTTCAGGAACTGGTCCCTCCTGTCCAAAGTGATGCATATCTGTATTAAAGTATATCCGTAAGTTTATATATAATGTTTACAACTCCCAAAGACAAATAAAGGTTGGATATATAAAGGTACTGATAATAAAGGGTCATAACAATGAAACTAAAAAAAGAATGAGGCTTTTGACTTACATCAGAACAGACTTACAGTGGAGTAGTTGGAATAGAAACCTGTCATAAATCAGGGACTATCTGTATCTAGAATATGAAAATCCGTAGAGACAGAAGGTGGATAGAGATCAACATGGACTGGGTGGAGTGAAGAATGAGGGTTATTGTCTGAGACGTACTGAGTTTCAGTTTGGGATGATGAGAAAATCTGGAAATGGATAATAGTGATAGTTGCACAGTCTTATGAACGCAATTAATGCCAAGAAATTGTAAACTTAAAAAGTTTAAAATGCCACATTTTATATAGTGTATATTTTATATATATTTATGTATTTGATTATGACAAAAAAAAAAGCAGCAGCAGCTATGTGAACAAGAGCAAGATAAACCCAAGGAAACCTATGCCAAAAAATCATAATTAAACTTGTGAAAACTAAAGATAAAGATCCTGAAAGCAGCCAGAGGAAAATGAAATCTTACTGATAGGCAACAAACCATTAGAATCACAGTGGATTTCCCTTCTGAAACCAGGGAGGCAAAAAAGAAATGGAGAAATATTTTTCAGGTGCTGAAAGAAAATAACTGCCAACTGAGAATCATATACCCAGTGAAAATATCTTTCCTAAGTAACAGCATTATCAGATGAAGAAAAACTAAGAGACCTTATTGTCAGCAGACATAACCTAAAAAAAAAAAAGGAATTATCTAAACAGAAAGGAAATTATGAAAGAGGAAACATTAGAACATTAGAAAGACAGAAAACTATAAGCAAATAAATGGATAAATGCAATAGGATATCCTTCTCTTATTTTTTCCTGTGTTTAACAGATGAATATCACCATTTATCTTGGGTCACAAAGTTGTTAGTTACCCTTGAACCTATTCTTCCTCGTGGCAACCCCATGAGTGCAGAGTAGAACTGCTCCATAGGAGCCTCTGAGAGGCTTCGAATTGCCAATCTTTTCACTAGTAATCAGGTACTTAACAGTTTGCACTACTCAGTGACTCCCTACAACTATTAAGGGAATTTAATTCATAATTTAAAAATTGTACCTGAAATATAAATCTCCAAGTCCAGAAGGTTTTACTGGAGAATACCATAATTTTTTTTTAAATGAATTAACCAGAATACTGTACAATGCATTGCAGAATAGAATAATTGAGAATACTTCTCAATTCATTTTATGAGGTTAACATTACTCTTATACCAAAACCAAATAAAAACATTACACGATTTAAAGTCTTACATAATTTCAGTAATCAAGACACAGTGATATTGGCAGAGGGATAATAAACACATACATAATGGTACAGAATAGAGAAAGAAGAAATAGACCTACACAAATATGCCCAACTGATTTTTTAGAAAAGGTTCAATAGGAATTAGATGGCAGAAAGGCAAACTTTTCAAAAAGTGGTACTGGAGGAATTGAATATTCATATCTCAGAATTGATACAAAAAAATAACTCCAAAGCTCTCATCAAATTAGATGTAGGACTATAAAACTGTTAGAAAATATAGGATAACATTTTTGAAATCTAGCGCCAGACACATAAAATTGACACCCAAAGCACAATCCATAAAAGGAAAAAAAAAAAAAAATGACAAAATGTATTTCATTAAAATTAAAAAAAAATAAAGCCTCTTGCTCTGTGAAACACCCTGTTAAAAGGACAAAAAGACAAGGTACAGACTGGGAGTAAAAATGGGAAACTACATAACCTAGAGAGGACTGTTCTTGTTAGGTGCCATTGGGTTGGTTCCAATTCATAGCAACACTATGTACAACAGAACGAAACACTGCCTAGCCCTGCACCATCATTGCTATTTTTGAAGCCGGTGTGTCAATCCTTCTCATTGAGGGTCTTCTCTTTTCCTTACCCTCTACTTTACCAAGCATGTGTCCTTCTCTAGGGACAGGTCCCTCCTGATAACATGTCCAAAGTACTTGAGACTGAATTCTCTCCATCCTGGCTTCTAAGGAGCATTTTGGCTAGACTTCTTTCAAGACAGATTTGTTTGTTCTTCTGGCAGCCCATGGTATATTCAATATTCTTCACCAGCATTATAATTCAAAGGTGTCAATTCTTCTTCAGTCTTCCTTATTCATTGTCCAGCTTTCATACGCATATGAAGCAATCGAAAATACCACGGCTGGGGTCAGGCACACCTTAGTCCTCAAGGTGGCATTTCTGCTTTTGAACACTACCCACCCAACTAGAGAAGTCTTTTTCAGCAGGTTTGCCCAATGCAATATGTCCTTTGATTTCTTTCTCTCTTTTTTTTAATTTTTATTATGCTTTAAGTGAAAGTTTATAAATCAAGTCAGTGTCTCATACAAAAATTTAAATTTATATACACCTTGCTATATACTCCTAATTGCTCTCCCCCTAATGAGACAGCCTGTTCCTTCCCTCCACTCTCTCTTTTTGTGTCCATTCCACCAGCTTCTAACCCCCTCTGCCCTCTCATCTCCCCTCCAATAGGAGATGCCAACATAGTTTCAAGTGTCTACTTGATGCAAGAAGCTTATTCTTCACCAGTATCTTTTTCTATCCAATTCTCCAGTCCAATCCCTGTCTGAAGAGTTGGCTTTGGGAATGGCTCCTGTCCTGGGATAACAGAAGGTCTGGGGCCCATGGCCACTGGGGTCCTTCCAGTCTCAGTCAGACCATTAAGTTTGGTCTTTTTACTAGAATTTGGGGTCTGCATCCCACTGCTCTCCTGCTCCCTCAGGGGTTCTCTGTCCTTTGACTTCTTGACTGCAGCTTCCATGGGTGTTGATTGTGGATCCAAGTAAAACAAAACCCTTGACACCTTCAGTATTTTCTGTTCATCATGATGTTGCTTTTTGGTCCAGTTGTGAGGATTTTTGTTTTCTTACTAAAGGACTAGTATCTAGAATGTATGAAGAAGTTTCAAAGCTCAATAGTAAAAAAGGAAACAACCCAATTAAACCACGGACTAAAGACATAAAGAGATATTTCATCAAAGAAATTATGCAGGTGCAAATAAGCATGTTAAAAGATGTCCAAAATTATTAGCCAATAGAGAAATTCAAATTGATGTCTACTCCGGTGAATGTAGGATGTGCACTTGAAAAGATTTTGTATGACACAGTTGCTGCATTTAGTATTTTACAAGTGTAAATTAAAGAATTACCATCAAATTAATTGTTGAGACTTATTAGTAGATGCAGATACATTTATAATTGTTATGTCTTCCTGATAAAATATCCCTTTTATTATTGTGGCATGCCCTTCTTTATGTCTGGTAACTCTTTTTATTAAAATAATATTTCATCTAATATTAAAATAACTACATCAGCTTTCTTCTATTTTCAACCTATATATTTAAAGTGTCTCTTTCAGACAACTCTGCTTTTAATACTCTGACAATTACTGATTTTAAATTAGAATTTTTATATCATTAAAATTTATTTTAATTATTGATATGATTATATTTAGACATGACAATTTATTATACCCTATTTCTCCTCCCTGATTTTTGTTCATTTTAACCTTTTCTTGCCTGTTTTTCATTATTTAAATATTTTTAAATATTGCATGTTAGATAATCTATTGCATTTTAGCTATACCTCTTCGTAAAACTATTATTTTCTGTTTAGTCATTACTCGTAGAATTGAATTATACATGCTTAATCTTTCATAATTAATGAAAGGTTAGAGTTAATATTGTATCACTTTATTAAAAATAATAGAGTCCTTACAGATATGCAGGCCCTTTCATTCCACACTTTAAAATACTTGTCATATACATTAAAAATAGGTATATGGGAAAACACACCAAATAATGTCATAATTTTTTGCTTTAAGGAATCATCATTATTTTAAGAAAGTAAGGGGAAAAAAAAGTGGCCTTTTATATTTCACACAGAGTTATCATTTGTTTCTCTTCCGTCATTCTTGAAAATTCATATTTTTATCTGGTTGTGTTTCCATTTAGCTTTAAAAAATTAGCATTTCTTATAGAGTAGGTCTTTTGGTTCTGTATATTCTCAGTTTTCCTTCACCAGAGAATGTCTTTGTTTCAGTTATTGAAGGAAACATTCATGGACTACAGAATAGATTTTGTTTTGACGGTTCTTTTTTTTCAGTACCCTAAATATATTGTTTCATTAACTTCTGGCCTTCATGATTTCAGATGAAAAATCCATGATCGTGAAATCATTACCACTCCATATGAAATGCCCCAGTTTTTGCTACCTGCTTTACCTTCAGCTTTTATCAGTTTGGTTAGGCTATATATACCTGGGCATGGTGTTCTTTGAGTTTATCCTGTTTGGATTTGCTAAGTTTATTGATTCTTTACATTTAAATCTTGTACCTAATTATGAAGACTTTTTTTTTTTTTCTTTTTTGGCTTAGTCGTTTTCTCCAATAACACATAGCTTATATGTTTCAATATTGTCTCAGAGAACCTTAACATTACTTTTAATTTATTTTCTTTTCTTTATGTTCTTTAGACTGAGTAATTGCTATCAACTAATTCTTTGCTCTATAATCTCCATTTTTGCTATGAACTCATCCAGTGAAATTTTGTATCTCAGATAACATATCTTTCCATTTAAAATTGTCTATTTAGTTCTTTATTTTTTAACAAGTTTTTATTTCTCCACTGAATTCTTTAAATTTTATTAATTTAATTTAAATGGGTTTTTCTGTAACTCCTAGGACACAGTTATGATATTTTTAAATATTTTTGTCTGATAATTCCAACATCGGAGGAATCTTGAGATTGGTGTATGTCCATTGTCTTCTCCCTTGAGGATTGGTTATATTCTCTTGTTTCTTTGTATATTGAGACATATTAAGTTGTATCCAGGACACTGAGAATGTAATTGGCAGTGTTGATGTATTCACTTACCCAGTGTTATGAATTGATTTGTGCCACTCCCCAAAAATATGTATATAAATACTTATATATATGTGTTAAAGTCCTAGCCCCTTTACTTGTGGATGTTATCCTGTTTGGAAATAGGATTTTTCTTTTGTTACATTAATGAGATCATACCAGATTATGGTGAGTCCCAAACCTAATGACTTCTGGGTTATAAAAAGAGCAGAATAGACACAGAGACACACAGTGGAAAGATGCCGTATGAAGACAGACAGACATGACAGATACATTTACAAATCAGAAATGCCAAGGATTACGTGCAGCTATTAGAAGCTGAAACAGACAAAGAAAAACCTCCCCTAAATCTACACCCTGAATTCAGACTTCTGTCCTCCTAAGCTGTGATAAAATAAATCCACCCACTCGTAGTATTATTTTGTTACAGCAGAGCTAGGAAACTAAGACGGCAGGATATAAACTGGCTTAGAACGAGATGATGAGTTCTGTCTTGCCTTTTGTAGATGTTCATACAAGTCTCAGTTCAGCTCTCCAAGCCTTGTTTAGGTCTGTCCTGCACATGCGTAGATCAGTGCTTAGACTAAGACTTAGCTAAATAGTTCAAATCTCTGTTCACTGCTCTAAACCTTCCCTAAGCTTATTTCGGAATATCCCACAGATACATAGCTCATGAGTCAGGCTGAGTCTTATGCAAGTTTATATACAATATTTGGGGATCTCCTCCTTTGACTCCTTCTCTTTAGCCTAAAAGTATTTCATTTCTTATTTTTATTCTGGCCAGAAAGGTGGTACTTCTTCTAGAGTGTTAACCACCTGTTGGCTTCCATGCTGCTCTCTGCAAACAGAGCTTTTGTCCAAAAATCTTCACAAGACAAAAAAAAAAAAAAAAAAGCTATGCAGTTTACTTCTCCAAGTTTTGACATGTATCTGCAATTTACCTGCAACCCTGGTGGTGCTGTGGTTAAAAAGATTGGTTGTTAACCGAAAGGTTGGTGGTTCGAGCTCCAAGGGAAAAAGATGTGGCAGTCTGGTTCTGTAAAGATGTACAGCCTTGGAAACCCTGTGGGGAAGTTCTACTCTGTAATATAGGGTTGCTATGAGTTGAATTTGACTTGATGGCAATGGGTTTAGTTTTGGTTTGGCTTACTTTTCAGTGCCCTCTAATAGCTGATTGTTATGTTTTGTCAAGCATTTTTAGTTGTAGTCAGTGGGAAGTAAGGCCATAGTGAAACTAGAAACCCTCATTTAGTTTTTTATTATTTCTATGTATTTGGTGAGATTTTCTATATTCTCATTTACTAAGGGAATATTTCATTTTTCTTCTTTGAGGATATTGACATTAAGTGTTATATATAGAATTGTGCCCTCCCCAAATGTGTTGAAATCCTAACCCCTGTAGCTGTGATCTTGTTTAGAATTTTTTTTTCTTTTTTTATGTTAGATCCTAAACTAAATCACTTCTGAGTTAAAAAAAAAAAAAAAAAAGACCAGAATTGACACAGAGACACACACACGGGAAGGCACATGCCATGTAAGGATTGTCTATAAGCTAAGGAACCAAGGAACATCTGGGGTTACCAACTAGGAAGGAATCAACAAGGCCAAGAACATGATTTGGAATTTTAGCCTCCAAAACTGTGAGAAAATAAATTTCTGTTCTTTGGAGTCATCTGTATGTGGTATTTGTTGCAGTAGTTAGGTAACTAAGACAAACTGTATGTAGTATTTGTTGCAGTAGTTAGGTAACTAAGACAATTAAAAAAAAAAAGAAGTAAATTCCTTGTCTGCTATTTCCAACACCATGATTCATTTTGGCATCAGATTTGTTTCCTTTTATTCCCTCAAAAATGTGTTCCATTTTCTTCATTTTCCTTTGTTAGGTAATTTTTTATGTCATCCTGGATGTCATGAGGGTTACTTTGTAAAGATTTTAGAATTTGATATTTTTCTTCAATTTTTTTTTCTTTTGTGTAAGCAGGCAAGTAGCTCGGATTGTTTTGCATGACAGCTCTGTTAACTGGGTGGCAGCTCCAGTCTTAGGTCTGATTTTTTTTTTTTTTAAATCTTCAGGTGAATTCCTTCGAGTCTGTTCTGAACATTCATGGTTCAGGGATAAGGAGGATATGTGAGCAGAATGAATTTGTGGATCTCATCTTGGCTCTTTCTCTTCTATTTCCCCCACTCTTCAATTTTCTGGCTTCAGAGGAACAGAATGTCAGTGGTTGTCTTCCCCTTAGTGGTCCCCCATTGCCTTCAAGTTGATTCCAATTCATAGTGACCCCATGGGTTTCTGAGGCTGTGAATCTCTAAGGAAGCAGACTACCACCTTTTTCTTCCAAAGAGCCACTGGTGTTTTCGAACCATTGTTCTTTCTGTTAGCAGTAGAGTACTTAAACCATTGCACTACCAGGGTTGCTTCCCTTAGTGATCAGTCGTGGAATTTTTACAATTGAATAGATTTGTTTCAAGTTTTCCTTTTCACTATCAGCTAATGGTGACTTTTGAATCCAGTAGTTCATGCAAAGTGATAGCTATTTTCTAATTTTTCCTTTACTTTTATGATTATCGTTCCAGATTCTTCTGTAAAGGAGAACTCAAACTCTGGGACTACTTGGTTGACTTTAGTGTATGTATTATGTATTTATGGCAGAATAAATTTTTAATTCTTTTTCTTTACCTTACAGTTTTCAGAGTAATGACTTTAATGTTAATCACTTCTAATAGAGATCAATAGGATATTTTTTTGTTTGTTTATTGGTTATATTTGTTTTATAGCATCCAATGAACTCATGACATTTTAAATATTCAATGAGTTTGAATCAATTGTATTTATTTTGTTTGTGGATCAAAGTGTCCATCTTAGTGCAATATGCCACGTTGCTCCTATGACATTTTTACATAAATTCATTGGTTTTTTTCTTTCTGATAGAAAAAGATATTCCAGGTTTATCACGTACATTTTATTTCTCTGACCTGGAACTAGCCATTCTTCTCAAACATTCTATTTTCAGTGAGTAGGTAATATTCATAGTGAGCAATCTAGGAATTAGGGATACTCATTGGGCAACCTCGTCATTCTTTTTAAGCCATTTCAGGATAAGAAATTGAAGCCTACACATTTTTTAAAGGGAAAAAAAATAATGAGTTAATACTAAAAATTACAATTTAATTTTAATATTGACTTCCATTTCGTACTGTCATACTGAATATCTTGGTTCCTAACAATATTAACATAATTTTATTAATTTGATTTTATGATATTATATGAAATCATTTCAAAATAATAATACTTTATTATTATTCCTTTCAAGACTTCCAAGGAAGTTTTTAATTTCTTTGCTTTTCAGTTTTCTTTAGAAATGCTGTACAGGCAAAACAATGTTTTCCAAATAAAATAATTATTTTTGTAAATAGAAGAAAAAATGTACTTTAATATTTTTTCTAATTTTATTTACATAAAAGGTAAACTTTCACTGTGCTTTTCTTCACTTTACAAGACACTTGGGTCACTTCAAATCAGTACTTACAGATAGCTCTCATTCCACTTCATAGTTACATTGTGCTCTGCTTGAGAAGTGTGTCATTATTTACCTAGTCATCTCCAATTAAACCCACTGCCGTCGAGTCGATTCCGACTCATAGCAACCCTATAGGAGAGAAAGATTTTGAACTGCATAATATACCGTTTAAAATAACTAATTTTAAATAATCAATCAGTGGTTATTTAAAAATTTTGCTACTACAAATAATGCCTCAACAAAGAAACTTAAACATAAGTAACTTTCTATTTGACATGAAATGTGGTATAAAATATAAATGCATAATTAATTTTGTTAGATATTACCAAAGTGCCTTCAATAGGGGATATACTAGTTTTTATTTCCTTCAGCAACTGTCTTTTTCTCTAAATTCTCACTGGCAAATGCTACTAAGATTTTGTTTTTGACCATGTGATTGAAGAAAAACGGTGTATTATGCAGTTCAAAATCTTATTTTTGTTACTATGAAGTAGGAAACACATCTTTCTAACTTGGATTATTGGTCTTTTTCTTCCAAAGTTTTAAAATCTCTTTATAAATCATGACTGTCAGTTATTTTTCTGTTACACTATTGCAGTGTTTAAGTTTTAATTTGCTTTATTTCTTGTGTATAGTGTTATTTTCTTTTTCTGGAGTTCATTATAATCTTTTCTTTTAATTTCTGAGTTTTGAATCTTAGGTAGAGAGCTTTTTTTTTTTTTTTCCAACTCCAAATCATAAAATATTTGGCAAATACTTTCTTCTAATATATGAATGATTCTAATTTTTAAAATTTTGATTTCTGATCCACTTAGAATATATCCCATTATGTCAAATGAAGTCCAAACTAATGACTAATTTTATCTTCTTCCAAATGACTCTCAAGTTGTTTCAACTTTATTTAGCAGTTCATGTTCACATCACTGGTTGTGGTGCCACAAATATCATATACTAATTTTCCATTTGCACTTAAGTTCATATCTGATCTTCCTATTCTGTTCCATTATTCTACCATTTATTCACAAATCAATACCCTACCCTTTTTTAAAATATTTATTTTATTTTTGGTGAAAACATACCGAGAAAAACATGCACCCGTTCAACCATTTCTACGTGTACAATTTGGTAACATTGGTTACATTCTTCATTTTGTGTCAACAGTCATGCTATTTCTACTCAAATTTTTTTACCACCATTAATTAAGACTCACTCTCTCCTCAATAAGAAGCCATGGTGGATCAGTGGTTAAATACTTAGCTGCTAACTAAATACACACAGCTACTCTGTGTGAGAAAGATGTGGTAGCCTGTGTCTGCAAAGATTACAGCCTTGGAAATCCCATAGGCAGCTTTACTTTGTCCTGTAGGGTCACTATGAGTTGGAATTGACTCAATGGCAATGAGTTTGGTTTTGGTTTTAGTCCTCTTAATCTTCTTATCTACGCTTTAGAGTTACTGTTGTAAATTTGGTCTTATAATATTTTGAAAGAGCACAATACTCAAGGCATATGTTCTTTAGTAATTGAGCTAAATTACCGTTTAGTTTAAAAATTACTTCAGGGGATAATTTTGGTATCTGAGGGCATGGATTTGTGAGCTCCTCCAGTCTCAATGACTCCGGTAAGTCTAAAATCTTTAAGAATTTGAAATTCTTTTGCATGTTTTTCTCCCTTTTGATCAGGACCTAGCTATTTTGTCCCTGATCAAAACATTTGGTAATGGTAAATAGGAACCATCCAGTTCTTCTTGTCTTATAACAGAGGAAGGAGGTAGTAGTTCATGGATGCAATTAGTCTTGGAATCAAGTTTCCTCTCTGATTCCTGGGTCTCCTTCTTACTCTATTGCTTCTGGGGAATAGAGAACAATTATTGTATGTTTGATGGTTGTTGGCAAGCTTTTAATACTACTCACAGAAGAAGGGGGTAGAAAACAAACTCTAAACAAGTTGTTCCAGATGACTGGGCTGTCTCTCAAAACCACGGAATTGAACCAAGAAAAGTAAACCCATAAGGTGTTTGGTTGTGCCTAAATAGTATCAGCATCTGTAGTCTTTTTTAACCTTTTTTTGGTTGCTGTTGTTGCAAAATTGTATGCAATGTAACATTTGCCAATTTATCCTTTTCTTGTGTACAGTTTTGTGATATAATTTACATTAGTCAAGTTGTATAAACTTTATATATATATATAAATGCCACCTTTCTCATTACCGCATACAAAAAGTCACTATTACCTAAACTAAAAAAATAAAAATAAACCTTTGCCATTAAGTCAATTCTGACTCATAGTGACCCTATAGGACAGGGAAGAACTGCCCCATAGAGTCTCCAAGGAGCACCTGGTAGATTCAAACTGCCAACCTTTTTGGTCAGCAGCCATAGCACTTAACCACTACACTACTAGGGTTTCCCACTATTACCTAGGGAATGATTTTCCCTATCCACCCCTTCCCACCTCTGGTAACCACTAATAATCATTAGTCTCTATAGGTTTCCTATTCTTACCCTTTCATAAAAGTGAGACCATACAATATTTTTCCTATTGTGATTGATTTATTTCACTGAGTATAATATCCTCAAGGTTCATCCTGTTGCAGCAGCATGTATCAGATCTCTTTTCTCTTTGTGGCTGAGTCATATTCCATTGTACATATATATCACATTTTGTTCATTCATCTGTTGATGGGCACTTGAGTTGTTTCTGACCTTTTGCTATTGTGAAAAGTGCTGCAATGAACATAGGTGTACATATGTTTGCTTGTGTCACTGTTTTATTTCTCTAGGGTATATACCCAGAATTGGAAATGCTGGGTCATATGGTAGTTCTATTTTTAATTTTTTGAAGAGTTGTCATACAGTTTCCTATAACAATCACATCATTTTACAATATCCCACTACTAATAAGCCAAGTTTCAAAATAAGTTATTTTATATATATATTTTACCAAATGGTAAGACAAGTTCTTTATATTGCTTTTCAGGACAGTCATGGATATTCATGCCCTGTTTTTTTTTTCCCTCCCATATTAACTTTGTTTGAGCCCATTGTTGTAGCCACAATGTCAGTTCATCTTGTTGAGGATCTTCCTCTTTTTCTCTGAACCTCTACTTTACAACATGATGTCCTTCTCCAGAGGACTGGCCTCTCCTGATCACATGCCCAAAGTGTGTGAGAAGAAGTCTCACAATGCCATCCTCACTTTTAAGGAGCATTTTGGCTATACTTCTTAACAATGATTGTGAGGATGGCACAGGGCCAGGCAGTGTTTCGTTCTGTTGTAAATAGGGTCACTATGGCTCGGAATTGACTCAGAGGTATCTAAAAACAACAATGATGTATTAATTTTAAAATTAACTTCTCTAACTATAGGTCAAAAAATTCTGCTATTCTTGTATAGAAATATCTATTTTAAAAAAATCAACTTAGTGAGTATTGGCCTCTTTACGAAGATATTTCTTCTTATACAAAAGTGTTCTGATGGTAAATTTTATGTGTTAACTTAGGTAGGCTATGGTGCCCAGTTATTTGGTCAAACACTAGTCTAGATGTTGCTGTGAAGGTTTTTTCGTAGCTGTGATTAATATTTACCATCAGTTGACCCTAAGTAAAGGAGATTACCCTTGGTAATATGAGTGGGCCTCATCTAATCAGTTAAGGGCCTTACTAATAAAAATTGAGGTTTCCCTGAGAAGTATAACTTCTCTTTCAAGACAGTAACAAAGAAATGCTGCCTGAATTTCTAGTCTTTCTATGGATTTTGAACTCAAGACTACAGCATCAACTCTTGCTTAAGTTTTCATCCTATCAGCCTACCTTACAGGTTTTGGGCTTGCCAGATCCCAAAATCATATATGGAAATTTCTTTCTTTCTGTTACTTCTGTTTTTCTAGAGAACCCTGACTGATACTGACACAAGCCTGACCTGTCTTTCCACTAATTTCAAGTAAATTTTTGTTTACTTTAGGAAATTAATCCTGTTTTATATATTTATGATAAAGTGTGTGTTAAATACTTAACTTCTCTGTAACTATTTTAAATGGGAATTCACTACACTATATTTTCAAATATGTTTTTTTTTTTTTCTTGATACATTGTCTTGTTTGTATGGTAATATTATCAGCTAATTTTTCTAAAGTCCCTTTTTGCTTGTATTTTCTTATCTATTGAATATCTTGGGTTTTCAAGAAATAAACATCTTTATAAATGGAGATTGGTTTACAACCTTCCAGACTTTTTCGTATGTATATGATTTTGTGATTTGTGTGTGTGCACCTGTCCACAGGATCTCTGTCTTCTAGTAGTAAAACTTGGGTTTAAATTTGTTTAATCCAGCATTCCCAAATAATATTTGACCACAGAGTCATATTTATTTATCCAGTGCCATCGAGTCGATTCCGACTCATAGCAACCCTGTAGAACATATTAATCTTGTAAAGTATATTTTGAGAAAGATGCTGTATTGCTTTTATATGACAAAACACTTCCTACTTGATCTTTAGTATGAGTACATACATATATATACATATATGCTTCCATGGAAGCAACAGTCAAGAAATCAAACGACGCATTGCATTGGGCAAATCTGCTGCAAAAGGCCTCTTTAAAATGTTAAAAAGCAAAGATACCACTTTAAGGAACAAGGTGTGTCTGACCCAAGCCATGGTGTTTTCAATCACCTCATGTAACTGTGAAAGCAGGAAGATGAATAAACAAGACTGAAGAAGCATCGATGCCTTTGAATTATGGTGTTGGCAAAGAGTATTGAATATACCACGGACTGACAGAAGAACGAACAAATCTGTCTTGGCAGAAGTACACCCAGAATGTTCCTTAGAAGCAAGGATGGCAAGACTGTGTCTCACATATTTTGGACATGTTATCAGGAGGGATCAGTCCCTGGAGAAGGGCATCATATCTGGTAAAGTAGGGGGTCAGCGAAAAAAAAAGGATGACCCTCAAGGAGATGGATTGACACAGTGGCTGCAACAACGGGTTCAAGCATAACAACAGTTGTGAGGATGGCGCATGACCAGGCAGTGTTTCGTTCTGTTGTGCATAGAGTTGCTATGAGTTGGAACTGACTTCATAGCACCTAACAACAACAACATATATATGTATGTATGCATATACATGTGTACTGTGCAGTATGGAATCACTTTACGGAAAAAAGCGATTAAGCCTTTTGGTCCTGGTTCCAAAACCCCACCCAGTAGTTGATCTTTACCAGGATTGGCTTGGAGGCCCTGCACAATCTGACCTTTAACAGGATTGTCTGGGTGGATCCCACTCTGTAGTTGATCTTTCCATGGATTGGCTGGGGAATACCACCTTTTA
This sequence comes from Elephas maximus indicus, assembly GCF_024166365.1. Lineage (NCBI taxonomy): Eukaryota > Metazoa > Chordata > Mammalia > Proboscidea > Elephantidae > Elephas > Elephas maximus. Next base: position 114,589,170 of record NC_064826.1, on the reverse strand, counting down.
GTTGACCTTTACACAGATTGGCTGGAGGTTCCCACCCAGTGACTTATAAAAACCCTAGAATATGGAGGCTCAGATAAGGTTTCCTGATCTTTGAGAGGCAGGAGAAGAGCATGTCCTTTGGACTCTGAGGCCCTGCATTATGAACCTCCCAGACTGAATACAGGTGACACAGTACCAGAAGTGGAGACAAATGGGCCACAGAGTGCAAAGACTGAACCATGGCTGAGAGGTGAGAGGAGCAACCAGGTGACTTCACTGAGCTTCTTGTGTCAAAGTTTCCTTATGGGTGCGAATGAGCATTGGTTTTCAGGAAGCCTAAGTGAGCCCCGTTTGAGACTTAAGTGGGCCCTCTTGAGAGACTGAGGTCCCATGCTGAGATCCCTCCTGAACTTTGCCCTTTGTATATTTCATTTCTGTCCATATCCTTTGTTTATCACTCTCTGTTATTAAAGTTGGTATTGCAGATGTTTCCTTAAGTTCTCTGTGACTGTGCCAATGAATTTTTGAACCCAACAGAGAAGGAGTGCCATGAGGGGAGTACCTGGTGTCATGGTTTTCCTTTCAGCTGGTGTCCAAAAAAGTGTCTCCCATTTACATGTGTGTATATGTGTGTGTCTTTATCTAGCAGATTTAGTTGATTACATCTTAATGCAAGACTGTTTCTGATTCTCCTAGATATATGACATACTGTGTGTCTTTGTTCAATTTAATGTCTCTAGACCCTGATGTCTTCAAATATAAAATAACAAAATTAACCAAATTTTTATAAAGATTATAGATTAAAAAATTAAAAGCAAACATATTGCCATCAAGTTGACTCTGACTCATAGCTACCCTAAAGGACAGAGTGATGAACTGCCGACTTTTTGGTTAGCAACCAAGCTCTTAACCACTGTGCCAGGCTGGCATGGAGAATAAACTTGATAAGCATTATTTTTGAGACGCAACATAGTTTAGACAACTGCTCATACACTTATAATCTGTAAGCCCTACTTTCTTTCAGTATGTTTTTTGAAGATTAGAAAATAAAGGAAAATTAATCTACCTTTTTCAATGACTGGCACATTAAAGAAAAAAATGCTGTCAAGTTGACTCTAATTCATGGTGACCCCATGTGTGTCAGAGTATAACTGTGCTCCACGGAACTCTCAATGACTGCAATCTTTCTGAAGTAATCACCAAGGTTTTCTTCTGATGCAAAACTGGTTGGATTCCAACTGTCAACCTTTTAGTTAGTAGCTGAATGCTTAACTGCTTGTGCCATGCAGGGACTACTGACTGGCACATCATAGGTATTTAATACAGGGTAACTATTATTTTAATTTTTTTGGTTCCCTAGTATCTACCAGATGACTCAATGCAATGCAAATCACACTCGCCTATTTCTGTAGTATTAGTAAAATATTTTCAAGCTTCATGGTAAAATAAGAAAAGCTAAAATGTTTCCCAAGAAGTTGAAGCAAGTTTGTTACAAGTTGACCTTGAAAATTCATTATCACCTAATTATCACTCTTCATTTTTTAACTCTTTCTAATTAATGCTGATAAGAACCAGCATATATATGATATGTATATGCATGAAATGTATATATATATTTATTATTATTATGTATATGTGATAAAATCCAAAGAGGACAAAAACATTTAAAGACTTGATAGGTGATTTAAAAAAAAAACAAAAAAAACACAGATACACACATAGAGCTTGGAATAAGTGCTCTCTTTACTCAATATGAAAGTGCCCTTCATGCTACATCACAAGGTCAGTAGAAACCAAAATTCTTTTATTGAACTATATAGAAATACTTCCAGCTGTAAAATATTAGAGAAAATCAGCTTTGGCCCCACCTGCCTAATCAAAGTTTATTCTTCCCATTCACAAGTCCTCGCTTCTATTTTTTTTTTTCTGTCATTCCACTCATTCAAATAAGGTTCTTAAGGATCTGCACATTTTATTTGACTAAATACCTCAGTCTCCTGGGCACTCATGTTATCTATGTCTGTCACTTCCTCTAGAAAGCTCTCCTAGAGATATTCTTCCTCCTCATCAAGGCCAAGTCCCTTGTTTCTATTTCAGAGCTTTCACAGTGCCTTCATTGCTCATATTTTACTATAGACCATGTAACACTTCATTATAACTATGCAATTGCATTTCTATTATATGATCACGGTTGTAAACTTTTCAAAGAGAAAACTGGGAGACTATCATTCCTATAGAAATTAATTCTATCATCAGAAACAATTACACCTAAGCTTGCCAAACATAATACTCAGTAGACTTCATGTAGATATGGTTAATGAAAATGCGAATCAGTGTTTAAGAATATGTTCATGATTCACTCCTCAAATGCACAAAAATTATACATGTACAAAAAGTGTGGAATACAAAACATCACAAATAGTATAACACAAATTGGCCAAAAAATTGCTGCATGTTAATATAGTTTGATGATGTTTTTAGCTTCTCAGTTTTTCTTATCTCCCTTTTTTCAACTGTTAGAGTAATACTAATGAGTACATTATCTTTCAAACTATTTTAAAGTAAACTTTATTTTGATTCTAAAGAGTTGACTGTTTTTCTCTCTTTCACCATATCTGCTTGATAGATTAAATGGAATCACAGTAGGACATTTAGGGGCTATATATTCTGTTGACAAATTTATGATATAAGTATACATGCAAAGTAATTTATGCACGATGAATGAGAAGAGTTGCAATACCCTGACAACATGTTTTTTTCCCATACATTTTATTTTATGAATTTCTCTAAATATTAGTGTCATGGAATGTTATCTGCAGCTCATCTTTCCTTTAACTTCTGAGAATATTTGAAACTTGAGACAAGTAAGTGCTTTCATTATAAAGCAATGTTAAAACGTATGTATAATTATTAGGAAATGTACTTTACCTCTATAAAAATATTATCTTCAAGTATATATATATATTCATTCAAGAAGATACATATATATTCATTTTATATATATACATATATTCATCATATATATATAAATATATATATATATATATACACACATCAAATATATCACACACACGCACATCCCATTTGAAGTTTTTATTTGGAGTGTATTGATTTAAATCAAATCAATATGAAATATATTTTAAATATTCCATGTTCCAAGAGGCAATAAATAAATAAATAAATAAGCAGTCACTTCCAAAACAAAGGAAGTTCAAAAGTGGCACTTTCAGGCAGGCAAGATATACTGCACATTTTAATAAGTTTTAAAGAACATGTGTTTAAAATATGATCATAAAATTGAAATTCACAAGGGCAGTGGTGCTAAACTCTATGTCTTGATTTGCAATTAAAATTACAATCACATGGATTACTTTATACGACACGCTACACTAGTTGGGCACCAACTGAGATTTATTTCACCATAGATGATAATCCTCAGGTGACTCTTTGAAGAGATGCATGGGGGTGGTGGCTGAGTATATATATATATAAAATCTCAAAAATTCAGTTTAGTAGTCATTATCTCCTGAGGAACCCTGGTGGTACGGTTGTTATGCACTAAGCTATTAACTAAAAGGTCAGCGGTTTCAACTCACCAGCCTCTGTGTAGGAGAAACATATGACAGACTGCTCCTGTAAAGATTATAGCCTTAGCAGAAGGGGACAGGAACTGGTTGAAGGGACACGGGGAATACAGAGTAGAGAGGAGGAGTATGCTGTCTCATTAGGGGGAGAGCAGCTAAGAGTACATATCAAGGTATATATAAATTTTTGTATGAAAGACTGACTTGATTTGTAAACTTTTACTTAAAGCACAATTAAAAAAATAAAAATAAAAAAACCTCCATAGGTTTGGTGGAGTTTCTTTCTCTGACAGAATTCAGATACATAGTCTGTCCATAAACAAAATTACAAGTAAATGATCTACCTAAACACTCCTTTTTACTGCTAGGAGATGACTACAGGTAAAGAAGGAGCAAAATGTAATAAGGATGTGTGTATAATCTTCTCCCAAGCCTCAATTCTTAAAGAAAACATTATCATAGGATTGGCATTATTTGAATTTTATAAACAAATATATCTAAAATACAGACTCAAGTGACTTAATGAAAGCTACATGTGCCTTCCTATGAGCCAAGTTTTGAAAATACACAATTATGCAAAAAAAAAAAAAAAAAGATTATGGCCTTATAAACCATATGGGCAGTTCTACTTTGTCTTATAGGGTTACTATGAGTTGGAATCCATGGTAGTGGGTTTGAGTTTTTTTTTTACTACCTCCACCCTATAAATGAGTCATATGTATCAACGTCTCAGTGACAGGAGCCACCTCAGATTATGCTCTGCTGTATTTCACTTTCATTGGATATTTTGACTTGACGCTATCCAAAAATTGCCTCCTAAAGATCAGTGCTTTCGAGCCCCAGGCAGAAACAAAGTAAATCCTATTTAGAGGGCAGAGCCTTAACCAAGGCCTTGAAATATTCCCTCAGATAAAGTACAGACCAACATGAGCTCTTGATCTAAAATTACAAAATTTACAAAGATATGAGTCGCACTGTATAATGTCATTAGAAATTATTCACGGTAGAATTAATAATTGCGTAATTCTTGAGTTTTGATATTTTAGCTATGTGGAATTATGAGGTAGAATATAAACCAGATGAGTTTTAAAATTTAAAATGAAAAAATATGGAGCAAAAAGCATAAAGAAGCAAGACAAGGTTAAGAATGACTGCATAGCTTTTCAAAGCCATTACATTGGAAGATCATCTGAAGATTATTTAATTAATTACCGAGGAGAACATACCTGTGTCTGACTTGTCAAATATTTTACTAGGTCTCGGGCACTGTGAGACTAAATATTAATGTTGTATATTTCTTTCTGCAGGAAATAAAAAAAAAGAACCTGCTGCCATTAAATCTATTCCAACTCATAACCACCCCATGGGACAGAGTAGAACTGCCTCATAGGGTTCCCAAGAACCAGCTAGCAGATTCGAACTGCTGGCCTTTTGTTTAATAGCTGAGCTCTTTCACCACTGTGCCACCAGGAACCTCCAACTTACTCAGTTGTTGTCCCTTAATTTCATATTGAACCCAACCTAGCACTTTCCTTACTATTCTTTTATTAAATTTCTTATAAATAGTTAATTCCCCAAATGCTTACCATCAAATACGTTAGCTCATTAATGAATGAAATAACTAAAGAAATCTTTGACTCATGATCATTATATATTTGTATGAGATTTATATTTTCAACCTTATAAAACTGTATTTTACTACAGTATCAACAATACCACTGTATTTAGAAAAGAAGTAGATAAGACTTTCAGAAAGTACTGTAATTGAAGTAAAAAATTAAATGGAATTTTTAAAAGGGCTTGAGACAATGAGGCAGAGAGTGGCAGAGAGAGGATAAGCGAAATTGACAACATAGAGTATACCTGTGAGAAACTAAGGGAGAGGAGGGAAGTCCCAATATATTTTTCATCACAGTTCCAGTGTGAGAGGACAGCTACAATAGAGATTTGACAGAAATCACCAGTTGTCCATCCAAATCCAATTCCCCTCTTCTTCTATAATATTGGAATTATAGCTGGCCATGTGGCTACTATTCCCACATCTAAGTACAGTACTACCTAGTACTTGACCAAATTATCTCTAATGGAAGGTAAGCAGGAGTGACAGCTAGCATTTCCAAGTCCGGGCCATAAAACATTGGGCTATATTCCTCCATATTGTTTCCCCATCCAATAAGCTGAAGTTTAACGTGACTGTGACCCAGCTTTGACAATAAAGAAAAAGTCAGCTTCCTAAGGTAGAAATGAGATTTGGGGAATGCAGATCATGATAGCCCACCTACCTGTCCTAGTGTTTTATATGAAGAAAAAAAAAAATACAACTCTTTGCACTTCAGACTGTGAAAAATAATTTATTTATATTAAACTACTTTATGATTTGGCTTCTTTCTTATATCAGCTTAGTTTTGACCCTAACTCATAGAGAAATCAGAAGCTTGAAGTGGGGGAGGAAGTATAGCTAAAATATCAAAAGCTAAACTATATTGCATAGGCTGGCATAAGGCAGGGAACAGAGAGGAGACAAATATAGCAAGGTAAATAGCTGCTAGTGCTGATTGGTGAGGCATGGCAAAACATTTGGTAAAACTATTGTTTTAATAACTTGGAAGGGAAACTCAAGAAGAAAACATACAGAAAGAATTGCAAACATTTAAAAATCATGGACTTGACCAGATGCAATAAAATGTATCAAATTTGGGGTCATGAATAATGTAGGTGCCAATGACAGCCTGTGAGAGAGCCTGCTACTTGTCCACCAGCAAATGTTTTCCCGCTTTTCGTCTACAACCGTAGCTTTGCCACTAGTGTGAAAACAAAACTTTTCACTCACACAGCACTTAGGAGATATCAAAACTGAGTGCCTTGTTTTATCAGTCCTAATTAACACAACCATAAACACTTGTACCCCTGTCCCTTTACCATACCAAGCCAAACCCATTGCAGTAGAATTGATTCAGACTCCTAGTGACCCTATAGGACAGAGTAGAAATGCCCCATAGGGTTTCCAAGGCTGCCACATCTTTCCACATAGGAATGGCTGGTGGGTTCAAACCACCAACCTTTCGGGTAGCAGCCAAGGGAATAACAGCTGTACCACCAGGGTCCCTACCACCCACCTTACTAGCTCTTATAAACTTTTTCACCTCAGTGAGCTATTATGTGAATTTCTTTACTAGAGTTTGTTTCCTTGCTTTCCAAGTAAATAAATTCAGTACTTATTTTGTTTGTTACTGTATTGGTCATTGATTTTTTCTTCATTAGTCTGAAAATTCCACCAGGTTTGGCCTCACCTGGGTCAATGGATATCTAAACTTGAGAAGGGAGTACTACAGAGCACCATGATCCACAATCCCAAGTCTGCTGTTCTTGTGAGAAATAGATAAATAATGAAAGCATTCTTTACGATCTGAGTTTTTGTTTGTATCCTGCCCAGTATTACCAGGAGTAATACACTATGTGACTTGGGTGTGATTCTAGGGTTTATTGGTTGAGATTTGAACCTTGGTTTATTGTCTGGTTATTCATCTAATGTCTATAAGGAGAATGTTTGTCTTTTCTCCACCATTGGTGAGTTCATCTTCCTGGTAGAAAGGAAAACATTCTGTGTTGTTTTGTGTTCACCTTGTGCACTGTGAGCTCGAATATGTTAATATTTCTCTTAAAGGAAATGCTAGAATCCTACACATGGATTCATTATGTGTTTGTATGGTAGTGTACCAGCCTTTCACTGAAATAATTTTGAATAAAAATAGTCAAAAAGGATAAGGTTTACATTTCTCAGGGTTTCTATAACAAATAAGGAAAAACAATTTTTATTCTATGGGCTTTTTAGTTGGTAATAAAATCTGAAATTTTGGATATGAATTTATAATATCTAGTCCAGATAAACCCATTGCCCTCAACTCAATTCCAACTCATAAAGACCTTGGTGGTACACCAGTTAAGAGCTATAGCTGCTAACCAAAAGATCAGCAGTTCAAATCCAACAGCTGCTCCTTGGAAACCCTATGGAACAGTTCTACTTTGTCCTACAGGTTCACTATGGGTTGGAATCAACTCTACAGCAACAAAAAAAAACAGGTTTGGTTTTTTGGAGTCCAGGTAGGCTGATCTAATAATCATGATAAGAAACTCCATGAATCACGTTATAAGGCCTCTTAGAAGGTACAGGAGTTCCTGTGCTGATTGATTTAGAAACTAATATAAATATATGAAAATTCAGCTATGTCTTAGTCTGAGCTCTTTAAAGAAGCCAAACCAGTAAAGTGTATATGTATAGAGAGAGAAAGAGAGAGAGAGATTTATATCAAGGAAATAGCTCACATGATTGTAGAGGCTGGAACATCCCAAGTCTGTGGATCAGGATAGAGGTTTCTCTTGATTCACATGGCAGCAGGAGCTGGAAAACCCAAGCAGGGGTCTTGCTCACAGGCTGTGAAGATCAATGAATCCCAAGATAGGCAGGTAAGCTACTAGCTCAAGTCCCAAGAACTGGAGGTCAGATGAACAAGAGGCAAGTGCAGGATCCAGAACAAGCCAAAAACCTTGGTAAGGTGAGCAGGAAGGAAGTAGGTGGTGAAGGGCAGAGAGATGAAGGCTGAGGGGGTGGTGAGCCCCCACAGGCCCCAGCCCCACCAGTACCGTTCCACAGAATCCATCATGCGGATGATCACAGATCAAATTTCAACAGAGAAGTGATCGCAACATTATATAGCTGCCAAAAGATTGAAAATCATGGCCTAGACAAGTTGACCCATAATCTTAACTGTCACAAGCTCTTAATGCATTATACACATGGACTTTTTAAAAGGATATTTTTCAGATGAAGCTGTAGTTTTAAGGAAAAAAAAAATCTCTAAGTTTTTGGCCTAGATTTCTGGGGTATAAAATAAAAAAGAATGTAGGGCAGAATCTTATTTTTTCTAATAGGTTTAGAGCCTGTAAACAATTTGAAATGTTATAATAATTGATACATAAAGGTAAATAATTTGAAAGTTTAATAATAATTCTAAAAATAAATAAATAATTCTAGCCAATATAAATTCTATGACATTAGATTAGATTCATAGTATATGATCTTTACATGATTTTATTGCTGACTAAAAATAATTTCAATATAATATTCTACATTATCAAGACTTGGATTTTGTTTTTCCATATTCTAATTAATCCAAGTTTCCTAAATATCCTTACTGATTTTACTAGTCAGGTAAGCTAACATTGTTTTCACAGGTGTTTAAGATAGTGAAAATGTAAATATATATGTTCTACTGCATCGAACTATAATAACCAGTAAGTTACTTTTTGCAAATTCAGAAAATATGCAAGTTATATGAATCTATAGAGGTATTTCTTAAGTTATGCACGTATTAAAAATGTAATATATTCCTGATTTCCTTGTGTGTGTGTGTGTGTGGCTGGATTGATGTTTAAGTCATCCAAAACAATAATTTGGCATGAATAAATGGAAATATTTAAACAGTTTATGTTAAATATAAACTGCAAATCTACACAAAGTACTTTCTGAAACAAAAACGGTCCTGTTAAATTTTGAACTTTTTGCTATGTGTTTTTATCATTTCAAAATAGCTTAAGTATATTCACTGTGGTTAGGTACTTTTTTCTGTGGTTAGAAATGAAATGACAAGAATGCCATAGTAATGACTGGAATTGAGTGTTAAAAAAAATTAACAACACATTAGTTTAATAAAATAGTAATAATAGCAATCACTTCTTAGTACCTATTCTATGCCAAACATCATTCTTAGTGTTCTACAAATTTTAACTCATTGAATCTTCAAAACAACCTATGTCATGGGTGCATTTAGCACCCTTTTTTAGAGAGCAGGAAACAAAGATGTGAACTTAAGTAACTTGTCCTAGGTCATGTAACCAGAAAGCAGCAAACTTATTTGAATTCCAGAAATCTGGTCCCTGAGTATTGACTTCTACTAAATACACTATAATGCCTTTCAGTATTGATTTATAATCTTTAATATTTTCACTGATGTTTATACTCGAGTATTTTTTTCTGAATATCACAGTTTTTAATTTTTGAACATGCTCTAGTGAATCCTTAATTCTTAATATCAACATTGATTTATTACTGATTTTAAGACACTGAAATTTATTAATGACAAATTTTAGTTAAACATTCTTAAGGAAATCAGAAGCAAGAGAACAAACAAAAATCTGGAGTTTTTTTTTTCCATATATTCTTTGGCTTACTGATACACATTTTCTATCTATAAAGCTAGATTTAAGTTGACAGAATCAATGTGATATATACCTTCTTTTACAATATGTTCATAAGATTAATGAATAAGAATAAGGAAAAAATCTTAAAATGATAAAAAATGGAGGGCTAAAAGCTAAACGGAAAGTATGACTTTGAAATATGTGTTCTGCTGTCCATATGAGAAAACAAAGAATTATTTGCTTTATAAACTATACTAAAAAAACAAAGTCTATTCTATATATTTTCCTCAGTTCTATATACTTTCGAGTCTCAAGAGTCTGACTTTTGTGTTTGTCTTCCCTCTTTTATTGATTGCCAGACATTTTAAATAAAAAGCAAAACAGGGATTCTTTATTTTGACCAAGTTTATGTTACATATTCATTGTCACTGTAGTTGAAGAAGTAGCCAACTCAATAACTATTCCTTATTCTTGTGGCATTCTCCTCTGCTGGGTCTAGGGGAAGGTCCTTGTCTTCTTTCAGTATCTGTGAGCCCAGCATCCCTTGGAGATCTCCATGTGTCTTGGCATCACTTTCCCCTGGGTCTAGGAGGATATGAGCATAGGGTCTCCATGGTCAAAGGAGGCACTCCACTCCAGGCTCTTCTTTCTTTATGGTACTGAGGTCCCTCCATCTCTGCTCCCTTCTCTCTCCTGTTAACTCTTACTAAAGGTGGTACAGTCCACACCCCAATGAAACTCTTCTTGCATCTGATCAGGGCTGTGACCTGAGTGAGGGCATTGCATGCCTCCCTAATCCTGCCTAATTAACAAACATAACCTAATATTCTTTAACATAACCTAATCCTGCCTCATTAACCACAGGCAGAGGTTAGACTCTACAATATATCACAAAATGGAGGATAATCACACAATACTGGGGATCATGGCCTAGCCAAGTTGACATGTATATTTGGGGGCATAATTCAATCCATGACAGATGCACTTTAGAAAGAAAAAAAAAATGATCCTAGAAATAATTCCTGACATATAAGGAGAAATTTTGAATGCATAATTTGGTCATATCAATAGTATGTAAGACAAAATAAATAACCACTAAAAGAAGACAAATAATGTATAAATTACAAACTACTGAAAGAAAATAAATTGTAATAATTAGAAGTATATTAATTAAGAAGAGATTAAAGAAAAAGAAAATAGTAAAGCTGAGACCTAAATAGCCCAAAATAAAAAGACAGAAATAAAATTCCAATATATCCATAAATATAAATAAATATGTTATTTTAGGAAAAGGACAACTATTCTCACATTAGATAAAAAGACGAATCCCACCACTAAGATTATTTAAGGTATAAAAGCCCAACATTTACATAGAGTATTTACAAACAGATACTAAGGCAGAGCTGGCAAATGTGTTGCTGTAATGGTAGATTTTTAACAGATTCATTAAAAAAAAATTTTATTCAGGCTGAACAAAAAAGAACACAGATCTAAACAATCACAGAGAAATAGCGAGGGATAATAAGAAAGAGAAGATTTTTAAAAAGGACAGAATGAAAACACAGATCACCTATGAGGAATGACAGAGTGCAAATTTCTTAATAGCAATACGGAATGCTAGAAGATGGTAGTAAAATATTTTCAATACGCTGAGAGGGATATTAAACAATGAAATAGACCATAAGTATTTACATACCACACTGAAATATTATCCTAGGAGAAATGCAACATAAGCTATTCACTCAAAGAAAAAAAGAGATTACAATTAATAAGTCATTCCTAACAGCATTTATAAAGAAGAACATAATACATAGATGATAGATAGATGATAGATGATAGATAGATAGATAGATAGATAGATAGATAGATAGATAGATAGATAGATAGATAGATAGATAGATAGATAGATGATAGATAGATAGATAGATAGATAGATAGATAGATAGATGATAGATAGATAGATAGATAGATAGATAGATAGATAGATAGATAGATAGATAGATACTTGAGGTTTTTGATTAAAAAAAAATGGTGATAAAAATAGGAAAATCCAAAGGAAAAAATTAAAAGCCTTCGCCACATGAAATAATAACAATATCTAGATGAGAGTTAAATTAACACAAAAGAACCTCTCGTTCAGCCAGTAAGACACAGAAACCAACTAGATGGTGCTCCCGCTGGCCAAATCTGTGGCAATTTCAGCATCAAGATAAATATCGGTAGCAACAGATTTTAACCAGTTGAATAAATGAGTAGTCCATAATTTCACACTGATGAAAGAAAGAGAGAGAGGGAAGGGGGGGGAAGGGAGGGAGGGGGGAACAGAGACAGAGAGGGAAGGAAAGAAAGATAGAAAGAAAAGAAAGAGAAAGGAAAGAAAGATTGAAGGAAAGATGGAAGGAAGGAAAGAAAGAAGAGAAAGGAATAGAAAGTTCAATGAGGAAAGGGACATTTACGTGGTCTCAAAGTAGCTCTACACAACATATATATTAATTTCAATGGAAATACGGGTAACTTGGGTGGAGAAGCATAGGAGACAGCTGCTTAATCAAATAATCACCAGTAAAGGGGTCAATCTAATGGTGTTCCTTTTGAGAAGATACAAATGTCTATCAATAGTACAGTGGCTCAAGACACACCAGAAATCTATACAGCAGTGAAAATAAATTAACTACAGATATATAGAATGATATGCAAGAATCTCAAAAAACATGTTGAACTAGAAACAAATCACAGAAGAATGAACCATAGACGGGATATATCTGTTGGATTCTGTTTAAAAATACTTCCAAATAGTAAAGCCTAACTAAGCAAATAGATTTGGGTTCATATATTTTAAGTGTATAAAGAAAAACCAGGGTATTAAATTCATATTTTATTATAGTGATGTCTTTGGACAGGAAGAAGGAGAATGTATATAGGACATTTAAAATGTAGTAGTACAAACAGATATATGCACACCCATGTTTATTGCAGCGCTGTTTACAATAGCAAAAAGCTGGAAGCAATTAAGGTGTCCATCAACAGATGAATGGTTAAATAAATTATGGTATATTCACACAATGGAATACTACGCATCGATAAAGAACAGTGAGGAATCTGTGAAACATTTCAGAACATGGAGGAACCTGGAAGGCATTATGGTGAGCGAAATTAGTCAGATGCAAAAGGACAAATATTGTATAAGACCAGTATTAGAAGATCTTGAGAAATAGTTTAAACTGAGAAGAACACATTCTTTTGTGGTTATGAGAGGGGGGAGGGAGGGAGGGTGGAAGAGGGTTATTTACTGATCAGATAGTAGATAAGAACTACTTTAGGTGAAGGGAAGGACAATACTCAATACAGGGAAGGTCAGCTCAACTGGACTGGACCAAAAGCAAAGAAGTTTCCTGGATAAACTAAATGCTTCAAAGGTCAGCAGAGCAAGGGCAGGGTTTTGGGGACTATGGCTTCAGGGGACAGCTAAGTCAATTGGCAAAATAAATTCTATTAAGAAAACATTCTGCATCCCACTTTGAAGTGTGGCGTCTGAGGTCTTAAATGCTAACAAGCGGTCATCTAAGATGCATCCATTGGTCTCAACCCACCTGGATCAAAGGAGAATGAATAACACCAAGGACACTATGAGCCCAAGAGACAGAAAGGGCCACACGAACTAGAGACTTACATCATCTTGAGACCAGAAGAACTAGATGGTGCCCGGCCACAACCAATGACTGCCCTGACAGGGAGCACAACAGAGAACCCCTGAGGGAGCAGGAGAACAGTGGGATGCAGACCCCAAATTCTCATAAAAATACCAGACTTAATGGTCTGACTCAGACTAGAAGAATCCCGGCAGTCATGGTCCCCAAACCTTCTGTTGGCCCAGGACAGGATCCATTCCCAAACAATACTCATCAGACGTGCAATGGACTGGACAATGGGTTGGAGAGAGATGCTGATGAGGAGTGAGCTACTTGTATCTGGTGGACACTTGAGACTGCGCTGGCATCTCCTGTCTGGAGGGGAGATAGGAAGGTAAAGAGGGTTAGAAACTGGCAAAATTGTCATGAAAGGAGAGATTGGAAGGAGGGAGCGGGCTGGCTCATTAGGGGGAGAGTAAATGGTTGTATGGAGTAAGGTGTATGTAAGTTTATATGTGAGGGGCTGATGAGTTGCAAACTTTCACTTAAAGCACAATAAAAATTATTTTAAAAAATGTAGTAGTAATATTTTATGATTTGAGCTGGGTTGAGGTCTCCATGATGATGGTTATATAGCTATCTATACCCATTTACATGTTTGAAATATGTCAGAATACATTTTTGAAAGATTACTCTGGCTGGTGCACCGGCTGTTGCCAACAAGAATGGAAACAGGGAGACCAGCTGGAAAGTTATTGCAATAATCCTGCCAAAAGGTAATGTTGGGTTGAATTAAGGTATTGGCAAGAAAGACAGAGAGAAATGGATTGTTAAAGTGTACATTTGGAAGGTGGAACTGATTGATTGTCCTGATGGAATGATGTAAATGTGGATTAAAAGAGAGGTATATTTTCTTTTACACCAGATTACTCCAAGTTTTTTCACCCTGGTAATTAGAGGATATCATATGTTTGGAATTAAGTATGGAGAGATTGGCAATGAAGAAAGAAAAAAATGACAGAAAAAATTTAAAGTCTCATGAAGACTAGAAAGGACGGAATCCAGAATACAAATTGAGGAACTAGCCTTTGCTAGGAAGAGGCACAATTTCCTTATTTTAACAAGAGGAAAGAGGAGAATGAATACTGATGTAGAGGACTCAGATTCAAAGGATGGAGAGACGAGCAAGTTCACATCTAAAGGCTTCCATTTTGTCAATGAAATTTGAGGTGAACCCATTATCTGATAAAAGGAAAGAATGTGAATTTTGAAGAGAGAAGAGGAGACATTTACTAACGGTTATGGGATTCAACTGAATGAAACTCTGTGACAAATATTAATTGCACAGAGGAACTTTCTCCAGTAAGAAAATTACAAGGACAGTTGTTCTCAGAGTGGCTGAGGGACCCTGTACAACCATGAAATCCTTTCAGTGAGATAAAAATAATTTTTTCCAAAGTACTGAGGTGTCATTGGTTTTTTTCCACTCTTGTGCTCTCCTGAGTTTGAAATGTAGTTTTCCAGAACCTTAATGACGTATGATGATGCCATTGCTCTGAAAGCCAATAGAATATGTTTGTGAATTCTTGTGTTTTAATTTTCTTTTAGTTTTAATGTTTAATATGGTAAATATCGACTGATTTAATCCACATTAACAAAAGCCCTTTGGGATGATCAATAATTTTTAAGAGTAGAAAGGAGTCCAGAAACCAAAAAGTTTGATAACTACTGTTCTGGCAAAGAATCTTTTTCTCAATATTTTGAGAGGGTTCATTTCTTTAAGATAAACAATTCTCAAAGAATGAGCTTATTTATAATATATACTGTCTAAAACCTTATTATATTTGTTTATGTAAAACTATTTTTAGCCTTCCCCAAGATTCGCTTTTCATGCTCCATGATTCATATTCACAAGAGTTCTATTACCTCTTCCGGGATTACAGGATCCTTTTTCCTAGGAATCCTTCTGTACTCTGTTACTTTAGTGGGTTTATATGCACATATCAAGTGTGACCTTCTGCATGCAACTTTTCTGACCACCACATTTAAAACCAACGCCAAGCCAAGCCTCCGTTACCTATCTGCACTCTCTATCCCCTTTCTCTGGTTTATTTTCCCCACAGCACTTACTGCTATTTGAAATATGTTTTACATATATTTTTATTTCCTTTCTTCCTCTACTTAAAGAGAAGCTTCAAGAAGACTTAGAAATTTGTCAGGTGTTTTTTGTTTTGTTTTGTTTCTCTACAGCAGTGAAAAGTACTGCAGTATTTGTTTAATAGATAACAAAGGAAGGAAGGAAGAAAGAAATGAATATATTCCCTATTACAAGTTAGCACACTTCTAGGTGCATGGAAACATAGTATTAAAACATGGACAACGCCAGTGATTTTTAAAGTAGTGTATTTTCCTCTGTAATTCAACAAAATGAAGAGTAGGAAAAGGTAGCTCCTTCAGGGCCAAACATCACGCTAAGTTACACTAAAATCATATGCTTCCAAGATAGTAAATATATTTTTTTTGGAAACTCACTTATTGAGATTTCATTTAATGTAGGTAACAACATCATTGATGTGAATAAAAGAACCCCAGATACAGAGTGAATAGAACTGGACTGAGACCTTTGTCACTTCACTTACATTCTGAGAGATCTTACCTAACTCCTTAAATCTTCAGAGCCTGTCTTTCCTTATGTGAAATTTCAGCTATACTGAAAATTTAAGAAGATAAAAAAGTGAGACGATTAAAATGTGAAGTTATTAAAAGTAATTTATAAGAATAACAACAATAATGCAATAATTTACCTTCATATTTTCATACTTATCATAGTACATAATTTTTTGTATTATACTTTCTAAATTTTATTCAAATTCTATTAAAAATTAAAGTGGTTTTGCAGGAATCACAAAATGCTTCACACGAGGAGAATCTGGTCTAAAATGTCTAGGGCTCGAAGAAAAAACGTGCTCAATGGCTGTGTCTCTGAATTCATAGGTCCATTGGCTGTTCACCTTTGGCTTCATGTCACATATGTGGACATAACTAAAAGAGGAAAGAAGGACTCAGTAATGTCACCACAAGTGAATTGTTTAGATTTGCTTCAAAAGGTTCATTTCATTTTATTTAAAAGTATATAGAGAAAAATCTCAAAACATCTACAAATTTAACTAAACAGTTTGAATTTTTGAGTTCCTATGTGCCAATCATCCTTTTATGTATGAGATAAAATCCAAGGCAAAGGAAAATTTTTCATAAAATTTGCAAAGTTTAAAAATACCTATGAGATCACCTGGAAAAGGCTGGCCTGGCATCTTTGGGTTCAAACAGAAAAAGTGACAATTTTTATTATTGAAGGGTTCTATTTGCAAGTCAAGGCTACACACGATAAAGAGTTTTTTTTTTTTTTAATACTCTGACCCGAAGAAAAAAATTCAAGCCTCGAGTTACAATTTTGAAGGATGCTATGAGCGAAATATCAAGTGATGCAGGAAGCATCAAAAGAATGCAGAAGGAATACACAGGGTCACTGTACCAAAAAGAACTGGTCAATCTTCAATCATTTCAGGAGATAGTATATGATCAAGAACCAATAGTACTGAAGGAAGAAGTCCAGGTTGCACTGAAGACATTTGTGAAAAACAAGGTTCCAGAAATTGATGGAATACCAATAGAGATGTTTCAACAAACAGATAAAGTACTGGAGGTACTCACTTGCCTATGCCAAGAAATTTGGAAGACAGCTACCTGGCCAACCAACTGGAAGAGATCCAAATTTGTGCCCATTCCAAAGAAAGGTGATACAACAGAACACGGGAAAAAAATCTCTTTTGGAAGAAATACAGCCAGGAAGCTCCTTAGAAATGGGGAAAGCGAGACTTCATCTCACATAATTTGGATATGTTATCAGGAGGGACCAGCCCCTGGAGAAGGACATCATGCCCGGTAATGTAGAGGGTCACTGAAAAAGAGGGAGACCCTCAATGAGGTAGATTGACACAGTGGCTGCAACAACAGGCTCAAGCATAATGACAATTGTGAGGATGGCACAGGACTGAGCATTGTTTCATTCTGTTGTACATAGAGTCCTTATGTCTCAGAGCTGACATCAGGGCACCTAACAACAACAATCCTACGAGTTAGGTCACAATCAAGATAGCTTTTTAACATCACACAACTTCAAGTTGTAAGCCTGTTACTTGAACTGAAATATGTCCAACTCCGAAACTCATTCCCTTGGTAACACCAACAATCAAACGAGTTGCTGTCGAGTCAGTTCTGACTCCTGGCAAACCCATGTGTGTCAGTGTAGAACTGTGGTGTTCCACGGAGTTTTCAATGGCTGTGATCTTTTGGAAGTAGATTTCCAGCCCTTTCTTCTGAGGCACCTCAGGGTGAATTTGAACAGCCAAACTTTTTGTTCGTAGTTGAGCATTTAACCATTTGTGTTACTCAGGAAATCCTTCAGGCAACACACTAGACTACTTGTTCTCTTAGGGGTAACTACCAAAAGATGATCTTTTAATAGGGGCAGAACCAACAAACTAGGCTTTAGGAGTCGTTTTAGAAGTAACAAGGCTTTGGTGTGTAGCCATACAGACCACTATTTAGTAAGGGGTGAAATGGTAGTGTTGACCTTTATCGTCCTTTCAAATCAGGGATTTGACTAAAGAATCCAAAATTCCACAGTATGCGATTTTAAATTTAAAAAAAAAAAAAAAACTTTTCATCTAGCTTCTTTTCTAACCAACAAAGAGGCTCTGTATGTGTGTGTCTGAGTGTGTTTAAATATTCAATGCATAATTGCCTCAAGATAGTGGTGTTTTTCAGTTATTTTTGAAATGAGTGTTGTTTGAAGGATTTCATACTATTTTGTCCTATTTCCTCCCTGAACAACCAAATAAATCACTCTTCCCTAGCAAGTTCAGCTTTTCATTTGTGACAAATTTAAAAACCTGACTAGCTGAAAAATGGGAGGGTTTATTTTTCTTTCCCTTTTGTGAATGAGACATTAAGCCTTAAATTGCCTTCGGTGACAAATCCCTTTCATACCTAATCCCTCATAGAAATACCTTAGTAAACTGTAAGTGACAGAAGTCTGCAAAGAAAGAGGTATCTCAGCCTTGTAAATAAACCCTCTTTGAGAAATAGAAATATGGGAGTGTGCTTATCCTACAGATTTTTTTTTTTAAAAAATAATGGGATGAAATGGTTTAAAAAGTGAAACAAAATAAAGATGGCATCAAGTCTTCTAATTATTTTGTCAAATGAGTTGTATTTTTAGCCTTCTGTTTCAATTGTTCAATAATTTTATGAATTTAAAGATGAAAATAGCGTTGGTTCTTTATTTTCTTTAGAATTGTCTATGTTATTTACAAAAGAAAGTCTCTTAATTATTTATATAATGATTAGCTCTGTAAAGTCTAGTCAAATAAACTAATTTGTTAATATACTTTCAAACACTTTTGTTTACTGAAAAAGATGTTGATGATTCTATGTGTCCAGCGTTGTCCCGTGTACTTGGAGATGTTAAGATGATTAAGATGAGGGCCCTAACCCAAAGGACTGTAAAGTCTACCTGTTGACTTAAATAGTTAAAATCAACTATGAGTGGAGATGAAACCCTTGTGGCATAGTGGTTAAGAGCTATGGCTGCTGACCAAAAGGTCACGAGTTTGAATCTACCAGGTGCTCATTTGAAACACTATGGGGCAGTTCTACTCTGTTCTACAGGGTTGCTATGAGTCAGAACCAACTAACAACAACAACAGAGATATAATGAAAGTGTGGTCAAACTACTTTAGGTGGCAATCAAAGGACTTTTGAAGTAGACCTTAAAGGATGAAGAAGAATGTACACTGAAACGAAGGGAAGAAATACAGGGAAAATATAACAGGGTAAAGGGACACATGTACAAGGTGAAAATAGTTTATATATATATATATAAAAAAAAGCATAGTAGAAATTCTCCTCTATGGCTTTGTGTGGCAGCAGCAGGAGTTGAGAAACCTAACATCAGGGTTAATTTTAAAAGTGTAAGGAAAAAAAATTTTTTTCAGGAAATAAATGTGGACTTGAAATTGGTCTTCTAGAGTGAGGGAATGTCAGAATTGAAGTAATTATGGCAGTTTCCTAGACGTCTTCATGAATATGGTAGTTTGTTTTGAAATATTCAATTTATAGTTTCGATAAATACAAAGCAAACATAAGCAATATGCTCTTTAATCTTTAAATTTCACAATTTATAAATGGCTACTTACGTTTTCAAATAGCCTTAAAAAAAATTGCCATCAAGTCGATTCCAATTCATAGTGACCCTATAGAATAAAATAGAACTGCTCCATAGAGGTTCCAAGGAGCGCCTGGTAGATTTGAACTGCCAACCTTTTGGTTACCAGCCATAGCACTTAACTACTATGCCACCAGGGTTTTGAACAGCCTTACTAACATATAATTTACAGACCATAAATTTCAGTCATTTAAAGTGATTTTTAGAATATTTGATGGCTTTTAGTACATTCACCGAGTTGTGCAACTGTCACCACAATCTAATTTTAAAAAACATTCCATCACTCCAAAAAGAAATCCCTAAACTGTTAGTAGTTATTCCCCACCTGTACTAAAATCCCAGCCAAAATTCTACCCTCATTCCCTGTAGATTTGTCTGTTCCGAACATTGCATATGAAGGGAAGAGTACACTATGAGGTCCTTTGTGATTGGCTTCTTTCACATAGCACAGTGTTTTCAAGGTTCGCACATCTTGTAGCACGTATCAGTACTTTATTCCTTTTTATGGCTGAATAATATTGCATTGTATGGCTATGCCACATATTGCTGGTCCATTCATCCGCTGATGGACGTTTGAGTTGTTTCTACTCTACTCTGGCTGTTCGGAAAAATGGTGCTATGAACATTTGTGTACTTCATGTAAAGCTTTTGGGGATCTGTTTTCATCTCCCTGGGAGTGGAATTGCTGGATCACATAGTAACTCTTTAATTTTTTGAACAACTGCCAAATCGTTTCCCAGTGTGGCTACACCATTTTACTTTCTCACAGCAATGTTGGAGTATTCTAATTTCTCCACATCCTAGACAACAATTGTTACTATCTGACTCTTTATTATAGCCATCCTGGTGGGTGTGGAATGGGCTCTCATTGCAGTTTTCATTTGCATTTTCCTTACTAATAGGAGCCTTGGTGACCCAGTGGGTAAGAGCTCGGCTGCTAACCAAAAGGTCAAAAGTTTGAATCCACCAGTCACTTTTTGGAAACCCTATGGGGCTGTTCTACTTTGTCCTATAGGGTCACTGTGGGTCCGAATCAACTCAATAGCAACAGATTCTTTTCTTTTCTTTTATGACTAATAATGTTGAATATCTTTTCATGTACTTACTGGCCTTTTGTATGTCTTTGTTAAGTATTCAGAAGCTTTGCTCATTATTAATTGTTTTTCTCTTAATTATTAGTTTTGTAAGAGCTATTTATATATTTTGGATACAAGTTCATTATCAGATATATGATTTGTGAACATTTTCTCTCATAAATGGTTTGTGTATTTTCACTTTATTGATGGTACCATTTTCAGTACAAAAACTATTAATTTTGATGAAGTCTAATTTATTTTTTGTGTATGTGTGTGCTATGTTTAGAAAACCACTGCCTAGTCCAAGGTTCGAAGATTTACACTTTTGTTTTCTTCTGAGAGTTTTATACTTTTAGCTCTTACATTAAGGTATTTGATCCATTTTGATTTAATATTTATAGATAGTGTCAGCTGGGGGTCCAACTTCATTCTTTTGCATGTGGATATCCAGTTGTCCCAGAATCGTTAGTTAAAACACTATTCTTTCCCCCTGGCAACCTTGTCAAAAATCATTCAGCTGTAAATATTAGAATTTATTTCTGGACTCTTAATTCTATTTATGTATGTGGCCAGTGCCATATCGTCTTGATTACTATTGCTTTGTAGTAAGTTTTGAAATTGGGAAGTGTGAGTTCTCCAACTTTGATTTTTTTCAAGATGATATTGGCTATTCTGGGTCTCTTGAGTTTTTACATGAATTTTAGCATCAGTTTCTAAATTTTTACATAGAAGCCAGTGGGAATTTTGATAGGGATTAATTTGAATTTATAAAACAACTGGGGGAACATTGCCATCTTAACAATATTAAGCCTTCTGATCCATGATATAGGATATCTTTTGTTTAGGTCTCCTTTTTTCTTTTGGAGCCCTGGTGATGCAGTGGTTAAGAGCTATAGCTGCTAACCAAAAGGTTGGTAGTTCAAACCTACCAGCAGCTCCTTGGAACCACTATGGGGCAGTTCTACTCTGTTTTGTAGGGTTGCTATGAATCAGAAACAACTCCGTGGCAATGGCATTGGTTTTTGGTTTTCTTTCTTTCAATAACGTTTTGTAGTTCAGAGTATAGGTTTTATACTTCTTTTGTTTAATTCATTATATTTTATTATTTTGTTCCTATGGTAAATTTTGTTTTTTAATTGTGCTTTAGGTGAAAGTTTACAGTACAAATTATTTTCTTATTCAAAAATTTACAGTCTAATTGTTTTGTGGCAGTGGTTGCAATCCCCACTTTTCCCTTTACACCCCAGGTTAACCATGTCCATTCATCCAGTTTTCCCGTCCTTTTCTGCCTTCTTGTCTTTGCTTTTGAGGAGGCATTGCCCATTTAGTCTGGTATACTTGATTGAACTAAGAAGAAGTATGTTCCTCACGTGTGTTATTGTTATTATAGGTCAGTTTAATCTTTGACTGAAAGGTAAGCTTTGGGAGTGGCTTCAGTTATGAGTTAGCAGGGCATCCAGGGGACAAGTCTTGGGGAGTTGCTTCAGTCTCTGTCAGACCAGAAATCCCGGTTGTTTTTTGAAATTGAATTTTGCTCTACATTTTTCTCCTGCTCTGTCTGGGATCCTCTATTGTGATACCTATCATATGACAGCCAGGAATCATCTAGCTCTTCTGGGTTCAGGATGGTAGAGGCTGTGGTTCATGTGGTCCATTAGTCCTTTGGGCAATATTTTCCTTATGTCTTCAGTTTTCTTCATTCTCCTTTGCTCCAAACATGCTGGGACCAATAGATGTATCTTGGGTGGCCACCCACAAGCTTTCAGGACCCCAGATGCTACTCACCAAAGTAGGATATAGAATATTTTCTTTATGAACTATGTTATGCCAGTTGACCTAAATATCCTCCAAGACCACGGTCCTCAGCCTCCAGCCAGAGTATTTCTGTCCCTCAGGGTATTTGGATGTGTCTAGGAAGTTTCTATGACTTTGCCTTGACCAGGTTGTGCTGACCTCCTCTATATGTGTGTTGTTTTTCCCAACACCAAAGTTAACACTTACCTATTATTTAGTTAGTGTTTGCCCCTCCCCATGCCTCCGCTTCCTCATAACCATTAAAGATCGTTTGTTCTGTGTGTAAACCTTTTCTTGGGCTTTTATAATAGTGGTCTCATACAGTATTTGTCCTTTTGTGATTGGATAATGCCCCCCATATTCATCTTATTGTGAGTTGTTTCACAGATTCATCATTGTTCTTTATTTTTGACTAGTATTCTATTGTGTGTATGTACCATAATTTGTTCATCCATTCATTTGTTGATGGGCATTGTCTTAGGCTGTGTTCTCTAGGGAAGCAAAACTAGTGAAGTGTATAAATATATATAGAGAGAGATTTATATCAAGGAAAAGGCTCACGCGATTGTACAGGCTGAAATGTCCCAAGTCTGTGTACCAGGATAGAAAAAGCATCTCTCAATTCACATAGCCACAGGGGCTATAGAACCCCGGATTGGCAGGTCAGAGAACGGGGCTCCTACTCTCAGGCTCTTAGGCTGGGCTGTGAAGATCAAGGAATTCCTACATCTGCTGATAAACTGATAGCTCAAGTCCCAAGAACTTGAGGTCAGAAGAACAGGAGGCAGCACAGGATCCAGAATGAGCAAAGAAGCCAGAACATCTGCTTATATTTGGATGCAGGCTACACCCCCACGCCTCCAAAGAAACTCCCTTTCAACTGATTGGCTACTTACAGCAGATTCAATCAGGGAAGTGAACACTGAGAATCATGGCCCTGCCAAGTTGACACGCAATCTTAAGCATCACAGGCATGTTTTCATTTGCTTGCTGTTGTGAATAATGTTGTAATTAACATGGGTGTGCATATCTTTATTCGTGTGACAGCTCTTATTTATTATATTCCTGGGAGTGGGATTGCTATTTCTAACTTTTCAAAGAAGTGCCATATTGTTTTCCACAGTGGTTGTACTATTTTACATTTCCACCAGTAGCACTGTTTCAATCTCCCCGCAACCTCTCCAACATTTGTTATTTTCTGTTTTTTTTTTTTTTTTTATTTGTGCCAGTAATTTCAGAGTAAAATGGTATCTCATTGCGGTTTTGATTTGCATTTCTCTAATGGCTAATGTTTGCAAGCTTTTCCTCATGTTTCTATTAGCCACTGGAACATCTTTGGTGAAGAGTCTGTTCATATCCTTTGCACTTGTACTATTGCTATTTTCAGAGGAAATGGTTTCAACCTCTCTCCATTGAAAATTATGTTGGCTTTTAGTTTTATATACCTGCCCTTTATTTTATTGAGGATTTTCCCTTGTATTCCTATTTTATTGACAGTTTTTATCAGGAATGGGTTTTGAACTTTATCAAATGCCATTTCTGCATCAATTGAGATGATCACGTGATTCTTTTTTGTTCTATTTATGTGGTGATCACATTGATTGATTTTGTAATGTTGAATCTCGTTAGGGGTCTTCTGTTTTTTGCTCTACCCCTCTACTTTGCCAAACACGATGTCTTTTCCCAGGGCCTTGTCCCTCCTGATAACATGTCCAAAGTACATGAGATGAAGTCTCACAATTCTCACTTCTAAGGAACATTCTGGCTGTACTTTTTCCAAGACAGATGTGTTCGTTCTTCTTGCAGTCCATGGTATATTCAATGTTCTTCACCAACACTGTAATTCAAATGCGTCAATTTTTCTTCAGTTTCCGTTATTGACTGTCCAGCTTTCACAGGCATATGAGGCGATTGAAAATAACATGCCTTGGGTCAGGCTCACGTTAGTCATTAAAGTGACATCTTTGCTTTTGAACATTTTAAAGAGATCTTTTGCAGTAGATTTTCACAAAGCAATGCATCATTTATCATTTGATTTCTTGACTGCTGTTTCCATGGGCTTTGATAGTGAATATGAGTTAAAAAGAAATCCTTGACAACTTCAATCTTTTCTCCATTTATCATGATGTTGCTCATTGGGCCAGTTGTAAGTATTTTTGTTTTCTTTATGTTGAGGTGTAATCCATAATAAAGCCTGTGGGCTTTGGTCTTCACCAGTAAGTGCTTCAACTCCTCTTCACTTTTAGCAAGCAAGGTTGTAGGCATCTGCATGTCAAAGGTTGTTAATGAGTCTTCCTCCAACCCCGTTGCCCCATTCTTCATTGTATAGTTCAATTCTCAGATTATTTGCTCAGCAAAAAGATTGAATAAGTATTATGAAAGCATACAATCCTGATCCGTACATTTATTGATTTTAAACCACAGTGTATCCCTTTGTTCTATTGGAATGACTGCCTCTTGATCGAAGTACAGGTTCCTCATGAGCATAATTAGGTGTTCTGGAACTCCCACTCTTTGCAAAGTTATCCATAATTTATTATGATCCACACAGTCAAATATCTTTGCATAGTCAATAAATCATAGGTAAACATATTTCTAGTATTCTTTTTTATAATTTTTATTGTGCTTTAAGTGCAAGTTTACAAATCAAGTCAGTCTCTCACACAAAAACTTATATATGCCTTGCTACATACTCCCAATTACTCTCCCCCTAATGAGACAGCCTGCTCCCTCCCTCCACTCTGTCTTTTTCTGTCTATTTCACCAGCTTCTTACCCCCTCTACCCTCTCTTCTCCCCTCCAGGCAGGAGACGTAAGCATAGTCTCAGGCATCCACCTGATCCAAGAAGCTCACTCCTCACCAGCATCCCTTTCCAGCCCATTGTCCAGTCCAATCCCTGCCTGAAGAGTTGGCTTTGGGAATGGTTCCTGTCCTGGGCCAACAGAAAGTCTGGGGGCCATGACCACTGGGGTCCTTCTAGTCTCAGTCAGACCATTAAGTCTGGTCTTTTTTATGAGAATTTGGGGTCTGCATCCCATTGCTCTCCTGCTCCCTCGTGGGTTCTCTGTTGTGTTCCCTGTCAGGACAATCATCGGTTGTAACCAGGCACCATCTAGTTCTTCTGGTCTCAGGCTGATGTAGTCTCTGGTTCATGTGGCCCTTTCTGTCTCTTGGGCTCATAATTACCTTGTGTCCTTGATGTTCATTCTCCTTTGGTCCAGGTGGGTTGAGACCAATTTTTCTAGTAGTCTTTGCATTTAGCCATGATCTATCTGACATCAGATCTTGTATCCCTTGTTGGAGTACAATTTTAGTATTCTGTCACAATCCTTTTTATTTCAGCTGGGTTTGTTGCAATATCCCACATCTCATTTCTTATTTGGGTTATTTGCTTCTTCTCCTTTTCTTGTGTCTATTTTGCCATTGTTTTTTATTTTGTTGATCCTTTTAAAGAACCAGCTTTTAGTCTTATTGATTCTATTGTTTCCCTGTTCTCTATTTCATTTATTTCTGCTCTACCCATTGTTTTTGAGTCAATCCTAAATCATAGCAACCCTATAGAGCAGAGTAGAACTGCCCCATAGGGTTCCCAAGGAGCACGTGATGGATTTGAACTGCCGACCTTTTGGTTAGCTGTGGAACTCTTAACCACTGTGACACCAGGGCTCCAATTTATGCTCTAAGCTTTATTATTTCCTTTCTTATGACGCCTATGGTCTTCTTTTGCTGTTCTCTTAGTATTTGTTCAATTTGTGGTGCTAAAGTTTTGATTTGGATTGTTTTTTCTTTTTTGATGTGAGTTTATTGCTATAAATTGACCTCCGAGCACTACTTTTGCTGTGTTCCAAAGATTTTGGTATTCTGTGTTTTTGTTCTCATTTGATCCTTGGAATATTTTTTTTTATTCCCACTTTGATTGATTCTATTACCTAGTTGTCAAGGTATTATTCAGTTTCCATGTATTTGATTTTTTCTCCTTGCTCTTGCTGTTATTGATTTCTACTTTTATGGCATTGTGTTCAGAAAAAATGCTTTGTTTTATTTCCAATGTTTTGGATTGTATCGAGGGTTGCTATGTGGCCTAAATTGTGGTGTATTTTGGAGAATGTTCTATGTGATTTGGAAAAGAATGTGTATTTTGCTATTGCTGGGTGGAGTGTTCTACACATGTCTATGAGGTCAAGTTGGTTGGTTTTGGCCTTCATATCTTCTCTTTGTTGAGTTTCTTTCTGGATATTCTATCCTTTACTGAGAGTGGTGGATTGAAATCTATTATGGTGGAACTGTCTATTTCTCTTTTCAGTGCTTTTAGAGTTTGTTTTCTGTATTTTGGAGCCCTAACATGGCTGCATAGAAATTTATTAGGGTTACATCTCCTTGGTGGATTGTCCCTTTAATCATTATATAATGTCCTTCCTTGTCATTTATGGTTTATTTCTCCTTAAAGTCTAACTTATCTGAGATTAGTATTGCTCTTTCTGCTCTCTTTTGGGTACTGTTTGCTGTTGTTGTTGTTTTTAGGTGTCGTCAAATCAGCTCCGACTCATAGCGACCCTATGCACAACAGAACGAAACACTGCCTGGTCCTGCGCCATCCTTACAATTGTTGTTATGTTTGAGCTCATTGTTGCAGACACTGTGCCCATCCACCTCGTCGAGGGTCTCCCTCATTTCCACTGACCCTGTACTCTGCCAAGCATGATGTCCTTCTCCAGAGACTGATCCCTCCTGACAACATGTTCTAAGTATGTAAGACGCAGTTTCGCCATCCTCGCTTCTAAGAAGCATTCTGGTTGTACTGCTTCCAACACAGATTTGTTCATTTTTTTGGCAGTCTATTGTATATTCAATGTTCCTCACCAAAACCACAATTCAAAGGCATCAATTCTTCTTCGGTCTTCCTTATTCATTGTCCAGCTTTCACATGCATATGATATAATTGGAAATACCGTGGCTTGGGTCAGGCGCACCTTAGTCTTCAAGGTGACATCTTTGATTTTGAACACTTTAAAGAGGTCCTTTGCAGCAGATTTACCCAATGCAATGCGTTGTTTGATTTTTTGACTGCTGCTTTCATGGCTGTTGACTGTGGATCCAAGTAAAATGAAATCCTTGACAACTTCAATCTTTTCTCCGTTTATCATGATGTTGCTTATTGGTCCAGTAGAGAGGATTTTTGTTTTCTTGATGTTGAAGTGTAATCCATATTCAAGGTTGTGGTCTTTGATCTTCATCAGTAAGTGATTTAAGCCCTCTTCATTTTCAGCAAGCAAGGTTGTATCATCTGCATAGTACAGGTTGTCAGTAAGTTTTCCTCCAATCCTGATGCCTGTTCTTTGTGTAGTCCAGCTTCTTGGATTATTTGCTCAGCATACAGATTAAATAAATATGGTGAAAGAATACAACCCTGATGTACACCTTTCCTGACTTTAAACCATTCAGTATTTCCTTGTTCTGTCTGAACAACTGCTTCTTTATCTATACACAGTGTCCTCATGAGCACAATTAAGTGTTCTGGAATTCCCATTCTTCACAATGTTATCCATAATTTGTTATGATCCACACAGTCGAATGCCTTTGCATAGTCAATAAAACACAGGTTAACATCCTTCTCTTATTCTCTGATTTCAGCCAGGATCCATCTGACATCAGCAATGATATCCCTGGTTCCACATCCTCTTCTGAAACCAGCCTGAATTTCTGGCAGTTCCCTGTCGATGTATTGCTGTAGCTGTTTTTGAATGATCTTTAGCAAAATTTTGCTTGTGTGTGATATTAATGATATTGTTCTATAATTTCCTCATTTGTTTGGATCACCTTTCTTCAGAATAGGCATAAATACGGATCACTTCCAGTCAGTTGGGCAGGAAGCTGTCTTCCATATTTCTTGGCATAGACTAGTGAGCACCTCCAGCACTGTATCCGTTTGTTGAAATACCTCAATTGATATTCCATCAATTCCTGGGGCCTTTTTTTTCACCAATGCCTTCAGAGCAGCTTGGACTTCTTCCTTCAGTACTATTGGTTCCTGATCATATGCCACCTCTTGAAATGGCTGAACATCGACTAATTCTTTTTGGTATAATGACTCTGTGTATTCCTTTCATCTTCTTTTGATGCTTCCTGCATCAAAAAAAAAGATAGCAGGAATACACAGGGTCACTGTTTGCTTGATATGTATTTTTCCATCCTTTTATTTTTAATACTTTTATGTCTTTGTGTCTGAGGTGTGTCTGTTTATAGACAGCATATTGATGCTTTTATATCCACTCTGCCACTCTCTGTCTCTTCACGGGTTCATTTAAGCCATTTACATTCAGTGTGGCTATCAACAGGAATGAGTTTATTGCTGTCATATTGTTGTACTTTTGTGTGTGTGTGTGATGCCGATTTTTTTGTTTGCTTATTTTGTTTCTCTTACTTCCCTGTGCTGAGTTGCTTTTGTTTGTGAATTTTCTTTTCTTTCTTTATTATAGATTTTATGTTTACCGAGTCTTTACATTTTTCTTATTTCTCATTTTGATGAGTATGTTTGCCAACTTTCTTTGTGTGTTTGTGGGTTAGGCTCCATGAAGTCAGTTCCAACACATAAGAATACTATGTAAAACAGAACAAAACACTGCCCAGTCCTGTGCCATCCTCACATTCATTATGCTTGAGCCCATTGTTGCAGCCACTGTGTCAATACAGCACGTCAAGGGTCTTCCTCTTTTTCACTGACCCTCAACTTTACCATGACGCTCAACACACCCTTCTTCAGGGACTGGCCCCTCCTGATTACTTGTCCAAAGTTTTTGAGATGAAATCTCACTATCCTTGTTTCTAAGGAACATTCCGGTTGTACTTCTTCCAAGACAGGTTCTTATGTTCTTTTGGTAGCCCACAGTATATTCAATAGTCTTTGCCAACACCATAATTCAAAGGCATCAATCATTCTTCAGTCTTCTTATTTATTATCTCTCTTTGGCATGCATATGAGTTGTTTTACAATACCATTGCTTGAGTCAGGCATACCTTAATCCTCAAAGTGACATATTTGCTTTTTAATACTTTCAAGAGGTCTTGAAATGCAGCAAAATTGTCCAATGCATTGAAATTTACCCTTATCTTCCTAAGTTTGTACCAACCTTTTATTACTTCACATCATCTTGACTTCCTCTCCATTTGAAAGTTCATTACTTACACCATTTATTCCCCTTTTTATTGTTTTGACATTATCATCATTACAGATTGACATATCTGTTCCCTGTTTAAAGTCTTTTAGCTTTATTTTATTCTTGAGAGTTCCTTACCTAGGTTGGTATCTGGCTGATGCTATCCTGTGTCCTAGACTCCAGTTGTTGTCTGATGTTGGTTCTCTAACTGAAGGACTCCCTCTAATATTTCTTGTAAGTATGGTTTAGTTTTTACAAATTTCCGTTTATCTCGAAATGTCCTAATTTTACCATCGTATTTGAGAGAGTTCTTTAGGATGTATTCTTGTTTGGCAGTTATTTATTTATTTTTCTTTCATGGTTTTATATATGTTATCCCATGCCTTCTTGCCTGCATAGATTCCATCTAGTAATCAGAGCTTAGTCTTATTGTTTCCCCTTTGTAAGTGAACACATTTTCTGTCTTTGTTCTGTCCCACATAATTCTTAGGTTTTCTTCATTCTTTTCTCTGATTTTTCCTCAAACAAATTGGCATCCATTAATTTTGTCTCCAATCTTGCTGACTCTCCCTTCCATTCTTTCAAATTTTTCCTAAAATCTTCTATTGAGCTGCCCATTTCTGAAGTTTTGTTGTCTATCGCTTGGATTTCTAGTCACTCGTGTTTGTATGATTTCTAATTATTTATTTTGAAGTAAAATCCATTGCCATTGAGTCGATTCTGACATTTTGTTCTTGTGTTATTTTTCTTCTCTTGCTTTGTCTGTGTTTTCTTGATTTTGGCTATGTTTTCATTGACTTTGTCTGGTTTTGCCTATTTTTTCCTTAGTATGTGTGTGTTTTCTTTGATCTCTTTCCTAAACTTTTGGAAAGTCCTAAATATTAGTCTTTTGAATTCCATGTCAGGTAGTTTCCATGCCTTTTCTTCTACCAGGAGTTTATCTAATTCTTTGGTCACTTTCTGGAGCCATCTTGTCTTGCTTTTTTATGTTCTGATATTGTCTACTATCTCTGAGACATTAAGGTATTATTTTCTCTACTTATTGATTGTATGTTCATTTGTTTTGTCTTGCTTTTTTGTTTTGTTTTGCTATGTCAAGGCAGGTGGGACAGGAGTGCTTTGCTGCTTGCTTGTCTTTGGGCTCAGTAGTTCTCATCACCTCATCTGGGTGGTCAGTACAGCAGCAGGAAGGACGAGGCTGCTCCATTGTCCACTGGTTTAATGAGGTAGCTGCGGATGGAATGGATGTTCACCGTCTTCCTCCAGATGTTGGTCCCATGGTATGGGATCATTCACAGCTCCTTACAAGATGAGTCGTGGTGTCAGATGGGGTGTGGTACTGGCTCACTTCCCACCATTCAGGAACTGTTTGAGTGGGTGGAGCAGAGAGGTAGTGTGGGCATAGTGTGGCAGCATGGGTGATAGTGGGAAGGGGGGAGGTGGCACACAGGGCTAGGTGGACGGGAGAAAGAAAACATAAGACAGAGAGAGAAAAAAGATAGCTGGAGGTTGGTGGCTGGAGAGAACTGGGCGACAATGTGAAGCAGGGGACGTGGCATACCAGGCTAGGTGGGAGGGAGAAAGAAAAGAAAAGAGAAAGAGAGAGGAAAAAAGTAGCCAGCAGCTGAGGGCAGGGTGGACCCAGGGCTAGGGGGAAGGAAGGAGAGGAGAGGTAGTATAATGGACTAAAAAAAAAAGTGAGAGATAAAAGAAAAGAAATAAAATAAAATAAAATGTTGCATGGTAGGGACTGGTGGGAGTGGGAAGTGCAAACCTGGGAGAGTGGTGGGCCGGTGCACCAAAGGCTTTCTAGCCAAGGCAGCTTGGTGGTAGCCAGTGGGTGGGGGAAGGTGGCCCATGGGGTTAGGTGGAAGGGAGAAAGAAAAAGAAGAAAGAAAAACTAAAACAAAGTTTTAAATACATGGTGGTGTCATGGGGGCCAATGAGTGGGGCCAGGGCAGACATGAGGGCCAATGAGAAGGGAAGTTAGGTGGGAGGAAGAAAGAAGAGAAAGAAAAAAAAATGTTGGCATAGTGGAAGCTAGTGGGTGGGGTGGGGCAAACCTGGGATGGCTGTGAGCCAGTGGCTGCCTAGCACTGTGGGGGCTGGTGGGAAGCAGGGGAGGTAGTGTACAGGGATAGCAAGGCTAGGTGGAAGGGAGAAAGAAAAAGAAAAAATGGAAAAATAAATAGTGTGGTGGGAATCAGTGGATGGTGGCAGGCTAGTGGTTGTCTAGTCACAGCGGTGAGTGGGTATTGCAGGAATGCAAGGAAGTGGCATATGAGACTACGTGGGAGGGAGAAAGAAGAAGAAGAAAGAAAAAATAAAAAAGGTGTCTGGGTTAGGCCTGGGGGGTGGAGGTGAGGCTCATATTGTGGTAGGTCCTGCTGGGATGGGGGTGTTCCTGCCTCTACTCACTAGAAGTGTGAGCAGTGGGAAAGCATGTTTCTCTGGTTACTCAGTGCTCTGTCTCTTGGGAGCTCTATCAAGTTGCCTTCCCATGCTATCTGTCAGAGTGGCTGTGCTTCAAGATGGTGATGTTGTGCCATACTATTTGGCAGGTGACCTCTACTCAGTCTCTCTCCTCATTCTCTGTTTTCTGTCAGTTCCATCTTCCATTTGGAGTTTGGTCTAATTCTTTCTATTTTTTGATAATTTTTATTTTGCTTTAAGTGAAACTTTACAAATCAAGTCAGTCTCTCACATATAAACTTATATACACCTTACTACTTTTTTTACTTACTCCCATTTACTGTCCCCCTAATGAGTCAGCCTGCTCTCTCCTTCCAGCCTCTCCTTTTGTGACCATTTTGCCAGTTTCTAAACTCTCTACCCTCCCATCTCCCCTGCAGACAGGAGATACCAACACGGTCTCAAGTGTCCACCTGATACAAGTAGCTCACTCCCCATCAGCATCTCTCTCCAACCCATTGTCCAGTCCATTCCATATCTGATGAGTTGTCTTCGGGAATGGTTCCTATCTTGGGTCAACAGAAGGTTTGGGGACCATGACTGCCGGGGTTCTTCTAGTCTCAGTCAGACCATTAAGTCTGGTCTTTTTATGAGAATTTGGGGTCTGCATCCCACTATTCTCCTGCTCCCTCAGGGGTTCTCTGTTGTGTTCCCTGTCAGGGCAGTCATTGGTTGTGGCTGGGCACCACCTAGTTCTTCTGGTCTCAGGATGATGTGAGTCTCTAGTTCATGTGGCCCTTTCTGTCTCTTGGGCTCATAATTATTTTGTGACCTTGGCGTTCCTCATTCTACTTTGATCCAGGTGGGTTGAGACCAATTGATGCATCTCAGATGGCCGCTTGTTAGCATTTAAGACCCCAGATGCCACACTTCAAAGTGGGATGCAGAATGTTTTCTTAATAGAATTTATTTTGCCAATTGACTTAGATGTCCCCTGTACCCATAGTCCCAAAATCCTGCCCTTGCTCCCCTGACCTTCGAAGCATTCAGTTTATCCAGGAAACTTCTTTGCTTTTGGTCCAGTCCAGTTGAGCTGACCTTCCCTGTATTGAGTATTGTCCTTCCCTTCACCTAAAGTAGTTCTTATCTACTATCTAATCAGTAAATAACCCTTTCCCCTCTCCCTCCCTCCCCCCTGTCAAAACCACAAAAGAATGTGTTCTTCTCAGTTTAAACTATTTCTCAAGATCTTATAATAGTGGTCTTATACAATATTTGTCCTTCTGCATCTGACTAATTTCACTCAGCATAATACCTTCCAGGTTCCTCCATGTTATGAAATGTTTCACAGATTCCTCTGTTCTTTATCGATGCATAGTATTCCATTGTGTGAATATACCACAATTTATTTATCCATTCATCCATTGATGGACACCTTGGTTGTTTCCAGCTTTTTACTATTGTAAACAGAGCTGCAATAAACATGGGTGTGCATATATCTGTTCGTGTAAAGGCTCTTATTTCTCTAGGATATATTCCAAGGAGTGGAATTTATGGGTTGAATGGTAGTTCTATTTCTAACTTTTTAAGATAACGCCAGATAGATTTCCAAAGTGCTTGTACCATTTTACATTCCCACCAGCAGTGTATAAGAGTTCCAATCTCTCCGCAGCCTCTCCAACATTTATTATTTTGTGTTTTTTGGATTAATGCCAGCCTTGTTGGAGTGAGATGGAATCTCTTCGTAGTTTTAATTTGCATTTCTCTAATGGCTAATGATCGAGAGCATTTTCTCATGTATCTGTTAGTCACCTGAATATCTTCTTCAGTGAAGTGTATGTCATATCCTTTGCCCACTTTTTGATTGGGTTGTTTGTCTTTTTGTGGTTGAGTTTTAACAAAATCATATAGATTTTAGAGAGCAGGTGCTGGTCGGAGATGTCATAGCTGAATATTTTTTCCCAATCTGTAGGTGGTCTTTTTACTCTTTTGGTGAAGTCTTTAGATGAGCATAGGTGTTTGATTTTTAAGAGCTCCCAGTTATCTGGTTTCTCTTCGTCATTTTTGGTAATGTTTTGTATTCTGTTTAGGCCTTGTATTAGGGCTCCTAACGTTGTCCCCATTTTTTCTTCCATGATCTTTATCATTTTAGTCTTTATGTTGAGGTCTTTGATCCACTTGGAGTTAGTTTTTGTACATGGTGTGAGGTATGGGTCCTGTTTCATTTTTTTGCAAATGGATATCCAGTTATGCCAGCACCATTTGTTGAAAAGACTATCTTTTCCCCAATTAACTGACACTGGGCCTTTGTCAAATATCAGCTGCTCATATGTGGATGGATTTATATCTGGGTTCTCAATTCTGTTCCATTGGTCTATGTGCCTGTTGTTGTACCAGTACCAGGCTGTTTTGACTACTGTGGCTGTATAATAGGTTCTAAAATCAGGTAGAGTGAGGCCTCCCACTTTCTTCTTCTTTTTCAGTCATGCTTTACTTACACAGGGATTCTTTCCCTTCCATATGAAGTTGGAGATTTGTTTCTCCATCACCTTAAAAAATGACACTGGAATTTGGATCAGAAGTGCATTGTATATACAGATGGCTTTTGGTAGAATAGACATTTTTACTATGTTAAGTGTTCCTATCCATGAGCAAGGAATGTTTTTTCCACTTATGTAGGTCCCTTATAATTTCTTGCACTAGTACTTTGTAGTTTTCTTTGTATAGGTCTTTTACATCTTTGGTAAGATTTATTCCTAAGTATTTTATCTTCTTGGGGGCTACTGTGAATGGTATTGATTTGGTGATTTCCTCTTCGATGTTCTTTTTGTTGGTGTAGAGGAATCCAAATGATTTTTGTATGTTTATCTTGTAACCTGAAACAATGCCGAACTCTTCTATTTGTTTCAGTAGTTTTCTGGAGGATTCCTTAGGGTTTCCTGTGTATAAGATCATGTCATCTGCAAATACAGATCATTTTACTTGTTGCTTGCCAATCTGGATGCCCTTTATTTCTTTGTCTAGCCTAATTGCTCTGATTAGGACCTCTAGCACAATGTTGAATAAGAGCAGTGATAAAGGGCATCCTTGTCTGGTTCCCATTCTCAAGGGAAATGCTTTCAGCCTCTCTCCATTTAGAATGGTGTTGGCTGTTAACTTTGAATTTGTATAAAAAAAAAAAAAATTTTTTTTTTTTTAGATGCCCTTTATTATGTTGAGGACTTTTCCTTCAGTTCCTATTTTGCTGAGAGTTTTTATCATGAATGGGTGTTCGACTTTGTCAAATGTCTTTTCTGCATCTATTGATAAGATCATGTGGTGGATTACATTAATGGTTTTTCTAATATTGAACCAATCTTGCATAAAAAAATTTTTTTTTTTTTTTTTGTATAAATCCCACTTGGTCGTGGTGGAATATTTTTTTGATATGTTGTTGAATTCCATTGGCCAGAATTTTGTTGAGGATTTTTGCATCAATGTTCATGAGGGATATAGGTCTGTAATTTTCTTTTTTTGTGGTGTCTTCAACTGGTTTTGGTATCAGGGATACGCTGGCTTCATAGAATGAGTTAGGTAGTATTCCATCCTTTTCTATGCTTTGAAATACCTTTCATAGTAGTGGTGTTATCTCTTCTCTGAAAGTTTGGTAGAACTCTGCAGTGAAGTCGTTCGGGCCAGGGCTTTTTTTTGTTGGGAGTTTTTTGATTATCTTCTCAATCTCTTTTTTTGTTATTGGTCTATTTAGTTGTTCTACTTCTGACTGTGTTAGTTTAGGTAGGTAGTGTTTTTCTAGGAATTCATCCATTTCTTCTAGGTTTGCAAATTTGTTAGAGTACAATTTTTCATAATAATCTGATATGATTCTTTTAATTTCAGTTGGGTCTGTTGTGATATGGCCCATGTCATTTTTTATTTGGGTTATTTGTTTCCTTTCCTGTATTTCTTTAGTCAGTCTGGCCAATGGTTTATCAATTTTGTTAGTTTTTTCAAAGAACCAGCTTTTGGTTTTGTTAATTCTTTCAATTGTTTTTCTGTTCTCTAATTCATTTAGTTCAGCTCTAATTTTTATTATTTGTTTTCTTCTGGTGTCTGATGGATTCTTTTGTTGCTCGCTTTGTATTTGTTCAAGTTGTAGGGACAGTTCTCTAATTTTGGCTCTTTCTTCTTTATGTATGTGTGCATTTATCGATATAGATTGACCTCTGAGCACTGCTTTTGCTGTGTCCCAGAGGTTTTGATAGGAAGTGTTTTCATTCTCGTTGCATTCTATGAATTTGTTTATTTGCTCCTTAATGTCTTCTATAATCCAGTCTTTTTTGAGCAGGGTATTGTTCAGTTTCCAAGTATTTGATTTCTTTTCCCTGATTTTTCTCCTATTGATTTCCACTTTTATGGCCTTGTGGTCTGAGAAGATGCTTTGTAATATTTCGATGTTTTGGACTCTGCAAAGGTTTGTTTTATGAGCTAATATGTGATCTATTCTAGAGAATGTTCCATGTGCACAAGAAAAAAAAGGTATAATTTGCAGCTGTTGGGTGGAGTGTTCTGTATAAGTCTATGAGGTCAAGTTAGTTGATTGTAGCAATTAGGTCTTCCGTGTCTCTATTGATCTTCTTACTGGAAGTCCTATTCTTCTCCAAAAGTGGTGTGTTGAAGTCTCCTACTCTAATTGTGGAGGTGTCTATCTCACTTTTCAGTTCTGTTAAAGTTTGTTTTATGTATCTTGCAGCCCTGTCATTGGGTGCATCAATATTTAATATGGTTATATCTTCCTGGTCAATTGTCCCTTTAATCATTATGTAGTGTCCTGCTTTATCCTTTGTGGCAGATTTAACTTTAAAGTCTTTTTTGTCAGATATTAATATTGCCACTCCTGCTCTTTTTTGATTGTTGTTTGCTTGATATATTTTTTCCATCCTTTGAGTTTTCGTTTGTTCGTGTCTCTAAGTCTAAGGTGTGTCTCTTGTAGGCAGCATATAGACGGATCGTGTTTCTTTACGAAGTCTGAGACTCTCTGTCTCTTTATTGGTGCATTTAGTCCATTTACATTCGGTGTAATTATAGATAAGTATGAGATTAGTGCTGTCATTTTGATGCCTTTTTGGGTGTGTTGTTGACGCTTTCATTTTTCCACTTACTTATTTGTGCTGTGACGTTTTTCTTTGTAAATTGTGTTCCTCGTTTTCATAGTAGTTGAATTTGTGTTTGCTGAGTCGTTATATTTTTCTTTGTTTTTATTTTGAATTATGGAATTGTTAAACCTCTTTGTGGTTACCTTAATATTTACCACTATTTTTCTAAGTAAAAACCTAACTTTTATCATCCTCTATTGCCTTGTTTCCCTCTCCATATGGCAGATCTATGCCTCCTGTATTGAGTCCCTCTTTTTGATTATTGTGATTTTTTACATAATGACTTCAATGATTCCCTGTTTTGAGCATTTTTAAAATTAATCTTAATTTGTTTTTGTGATTTCCCTGTTTGAGTTGATATCAGGATGTTCTGTCCTGTGACCTTGTGTTGTGCTGGTATCTGATGTTATTGATTTTCTGACCAAACAATTTGTTTAGTAATTCTTGTTGCTTTGGTTTGGTGTTTGCAAATTCTCTAAGCTTGTGTTTATCTGTAAATGTTTTAATTTCATCTTCATATTTGAGAGAATTTTGCTGGATATATGATCCTTGGCTGGCAGTTTTTCTCCTTCAATGCTCTCTATATGTCATCCCATTGCCTTCTTGACTGCATGGTTTCTGCTGAGTAGTCTGAACTTATTCCTATTGATTCTCCTTTGCAGGAGACCTTTCTTTTCTCCCTGACTGCTTTTAAAATTTTCTCTTTATCTTTGGTTTTGGCTAGTTTGATGATAATATGTCTTGGTGATTTTCTTTTTGGATCAATCTTAAATGGGGTTCAGTGAGCATCTTGGATAGATATCCTTTCGTCTTTCATGATGCCAGGGAAGTTTTCTGCCAACAGATCTTCAACAATTCTCTCTGTATTTTTTGTTATCCATCCCTGTTCTGGAATTCCAATCACATGCAAGTTATTCTTCTTGATAGAGTCCCACATGATTCTTAGGGTTTCTTCATTTTATTTAATTCTTTTATCTGATTTTTCTTCAACTATATTGGTGTCAATTGCCTTATCCTCCAGGTCCCCCACTCTGCTTTTCATTTGCTCGATTCTGCTCCTCTGACTTCCTGTTGAGGTGTCTAATTCTGTAATTTTGCTGTTAATCTTTTGGATTTCTGAATGCTGTCTCTCTATGGATTCTTGCAGCTTATGAACTTTTCCACTATGTTCTTGAATAATCTTTTTGATTTCTTCAACTGCTTTATCAGTGTGTTCCTTGGCTTTTTCTGTAGATTGTCTTATTTCATTTCTGAGGTCATCCCTGATGTCTTGAAGCATTCTTTATATTAGTTTTTTATATTCTGCATCTGGCAATTCCAGGATTGTATCTTCATTTGGAAAAGATTTTGATTCTTTAATTTGGGGAGTTGTAGAAGCAATCGTGGTCTGCTTCTTTATGTGATCTGATATCTACTGCTGTCTCTGAGCCATCTATAAGATATTGTAATGATTTATTTTATATTTGCTCACTGAGTCTTATCTTGTTTCATTTTCTTTCAAAATATGCAGATGGGCTACTAGATTGTGCTGTCTTGATTGTTGTAGCCTTTGAATCACTTATGTCCTATTACCAGCTGGTTTGGGCTGTTACCAGATATATAAGCCTAAGAGTCCATTCGCTATTCTTGAATTCTTGAATAAAATTCTTGAATAGAATCAGCTTATTTGTTCTGATTTTGGGTCACCAAGTGTGTGGTGTAGACTGTCACCTATTCACTTAGAGAAGTAGTGGTGATAGTTGTGTGCACCAGAGTCTAGTAGCAGCAGGGGGTCGCACTCCAGGGAAACAGGTTGCTGACAGCTTTCCCCCATGTGCCAGTGAGGTAGGTGTGTCTCTATTCCTAAAGCACTTTGGTGGGTGGGCTCTGTAGCTGTACCTTAGGCACCCAATGCATGTACCTCTACAGATTGGTAGGTGTCAGTATCCTCAGACCCCTTTGGCAGGTGGTTAGGTGGTTTGGGTGGAGCTTCAGCCCTCAGTTCCCCATTGTGGATCAGTGAGGGCTCTGGTTAATAGGTAGAGATATCAGACCTGGAAAACTTGTCTTTCCAGTGATCTGCTAAAACAATTGTAATCAGACCTCTATCAGAATTGCCTTTGCATTATAATAGCCACCTTGTTCCCTGTAGGGATGAAAGCCAAAGACTGTGGGTCTCATATGCTTGGCTGGAGCTGGTTCTGTATTTTTATTTCAGTTTAGGGAAGTCAGGGAAGGATTTTTTGTCCCTGGGTTTTTAGTAGCTGCTTCTCTCAGGCCAGGTGAATGGGTTAGGAATAATAATAATAAAGAACCGCAGAGCCCTTCACTCCCTGGCCCAGGAAATTCCAATGTTAATGAAGCCACCTGGGGCAGGGAGGGAAGGGATCAGATAGATAGGAGAGAGTACACCCAGCAATATAGACAAATTTACTTATCTTGCTTGGTGGTGACTGTGTAGCCTGTGTGCTTGCTGGGTCAAGATTGCCCCCAAGGGTCAGGCCTGTGTCCCTGTGCTTGTGCTGTCTCAGAAGCTGTGGTCAGCTCCACCGCTCCCAGCCCAAAGCCCAGAGCCAAGGTTCCCCTGCTGGGATGCCACACTCCAGGCTCCAAAACCAGTTGCTGCCTCCCAGTGACTTCTCCTCCTGTCAGCCGTCATTGCGCTGCCTACATGCACTGGCTGGGCTTCCCCCAAGGTCACTCCAGGGGGCTAGGGCTGCGTCCTGTGTTTGCGCCATCTCAGGAAGCCGTGCTCAGCTCCCCTGTGCCCAGCCCAAAGCCCGGAGCCAAGGTTTTTTGACTGGGACACTGGCTCCAGGCTCCAAAAACTGTCACTCCTTCCCCGTGGTTGCTCTTTCTCTCATTAGCCGCATCAGTGTGCAGCCTTCTTGAGCTGGCTGAGTCTCTACCGAGGTTATCCCAGGGGGTTAGGGGTTAGGGCTGTGTCCCGTGCCTGCCCCACCTCAGCAAGCCTCAATCAACCCCGCCACTCGGCACCAGGGAACCGCAAGGGCTCAAGGCCGTGGTGCGGGATGCTGGTTCCAGAGGCTGTCACTGCTTCAGGGTGCAGCTTTTCGCTCCCCTGTCACTCAGATCAACTCTTTAGATCTGTGTTTGAAGGTCAAGGTTAGTAGATTGTCATGTATGTGGTCGATTCACTTGTTTTTCCGAGTCTTTGTTGCAAGAGGGATCCGAGGTAGCTTCTACCTAGTCAGCCATTTTCTGGTCTAATTCTTATACCTTCATTTGATGCTTTGGGTTCCATAACCGATATTTATATCTGTTCTACTTCGTTTTTTGGGTCTTTCTGCAGAGGGATGGCATAGTGCATGTATCTTGGGTGCCATAATGGTTCCATCTCTGCAAGTTGCTTTCTTAATTTCATTTTCAGAGAGTTCATTGCTAGTGTATAGAAATACAACTAATTTTTGTATATTGATCTTGTATCCTGCAACTTGCTGAATGCGTTTATTTGTTCTAGTAGTTTTTTAGTAAACTTAGGATTTTGTATATTCAAGGTTATGGCACTTGTTAATCATTTTTTTTCTTCCTTAAAATCTAGATTCCTTTTTTTTTTCCCCCTATAATGGCCCTTTAGTACAATGTTGGATGTAATAGTAAGTATCAAATCCCCTGATCTTAGAGGGAAAGCTTTCAGTCTTTAGCCTTTGAATGTAATATTAGCTGTGGGTTTTTCATAGATGCCCTTTCTCAGATTGAAGCAGTTTCCTTCTATTCCTGATTTGTTGTTCTTGTTGTTTTAATCACAAAACAGTATTAGAGTTTTTCAAATACTTTTTCTGCATCTATTGAGATGATATATGGTTTGTCCTTTACTCTACTTATATGGTGTATTACACTGGCTGATTTTCAAATGTTAAACCAACTATGGCTTCTTGGGATAAATCCCACTTATTCTGTGTGTATAATCTTTTTATGTATTGCTTGATTTTTTATGTTAGCATTTTGTTGAAGATGTTATATCTCTATTCATTAGATGTATTGGTTCTTGCTTTTATTTTCTAGGGATGGTTTGGTATAAGGGTAATATTGGGATCATAGAATTAGTTGGAAGTTGACCCTTTCTCTTCTTCTTGTTATTGAAGCAATCATCTTTAAATGACTGATAGATTCACCAGTGAGTGAATCCATCTGAGCCTGGACTTTTCTTTGTGAATTTTGTCAAATTATTAATTTATTTTAAGTGGCACGGTGGTTAAGAGCTCACCTGCTAATCAAAAGACTGGCAGTTCAAATCCACCAGCTGCTCCTTGGAAACTGCATGAGGCAGTTCTACTCTGTCCTAAAGGTTGCAGTGAGTTAGAATTGACTCAGTGGCAATGGGTTTGGTTTTTGGTTTTTAAGTGTATTCGCATGTTATATTTCTTCTTGAGTTCATTTCAGTAGCTTGTGCCTTTTTTAGGAAATTATTTCTTATACAATTGTTTACATTTTTTTCTCATACTCTTGTGTGTTGCGGTGATCTCCTCTTTTTAATTTGTAATTTTAATTATTGGAGTCATCTCTCCTTTTTCTAGCTTGTCAATTTTGTTGATCTTTTCAAAGAACTTTTGATTTTGTTGATTGTTCTTTTCTTTTTTTTTGCCTCTACTTCTTTTGTTTCCACTCAAATCCTTATTTCCTTCTTCATGTTGTTTTGAGTTTAGTTTACACTTGTTTTTCTAGTGGAACATTAGGCTATTTACTTGAGATATGTCTTCTTTTTTAACATAGGCAGTTACAGCTATAAATTTCTCTTTAAGCACTGCTTTAGCTATACCCCGTATGTTTTGGTATATTGTGCTTCATTTTCATTCATACAAAAATATTTTATCATTTATCTTTTTATTTCTTTTTTCATTATTTATTTCCACATAATTTTAATTTCCCCAAATTCTCTTAATGTGTTTCCTTGTAATTTAATTCTATATTTGTAGGAGAACATACTTTGTGTAATTTCTATCCTTTTATATTTATTGATGTTTGTTTTATGTTTTAGCATATGGTCTATTATGCAGAATAATTTGTGTGCACTTGAGAATCATGTTGATGGGTGGTGTGTATTCTGAGGTTGTTGAGTGGAATGTTCTATAAATATCCATTTGGTCAAATTGATTAATAGTACTATTCAAGTCTGTTATTTATTATTCATCTTCTGCTTAGTTGTTATATTAATTATTAAAAGTGGAGCATTAAAATGTCAAGTGTTTTGTTGAATTGTCTATCTTTCCTTTTAATTTAGTCAGTTTTTGCTTCATGTATTTTAGGGCTGTGTTGTAAGGTGCGTATAAGCTTATGCTGTTGTTGTTGCTGGGTGCTGCTCAGTTGATTCTGACTCATAGAGACCCCATGTGACCAAGCAGGACAGCTCCATAGGGTTTTCTTGGCTGTAATCTTTACAGACCTAGATCACCAGGTCTTTATCCCACAGTGCCACTGGAGGAGTTTGAACTGCCGATGTTTCATTTAGTGGACAAGTGCTTAACCAACATACCACCAGGGCTCCTTTTATAGATGTTTATAATTATTACGTTTTCCTAACAGGATGGATCTTTTATAAATAATATTCTTAAAAATTAAAAAACTTTGTTAGTTTTTAAAAATTAATTAAGCCTTTATTGAAGTGCCAGGTAATTTTCAAGATCCTGGGGAAAAATATCAGTGAAATAGAAGATATAAAATTACTGCACTTATGGAGCAACATTCTACTTGAGAAAGCTAAAAAATAAGCATTATAAAT
Organism: Elephas maximus indicus; assembly: GCF_024166365.1. NCBI lineage: Eukaryota > Metazoa > Chordata > Mammalia > Proboscidea > Elephantidae > Elephas > Elephas maximus. The sequence goes on along the minus strand of NC_064826.1, from coordinate 114,546,206 downwards.
AAGTAAATAATATGTTATTATAGAGAAATGCAATGATCAAGGCAATGAGATAATCACTGCTGGTTAGAGAGGGTAGAGAGGTTTTGAAGGCCACAATTCATATCGGGTAATAACGATAGGCCTCCCTGAGATAACAAACTTGAGATTCATTAGTAGGCTGGAAATCCTAAATTAATTATTTGTAATATTAGTTCTTAACAAAAATAAATGCAGGTATAAGAAAAATAAAAAGAACTTAATGGGTGATTTATATACAGGTACACTTCATTTTATTGTGCTTTGCTTTATTGTGCTTCAGAGATACTGCATTTTTTACAAATGGAAGTTTTGTGGTAACCCTGCATCAAGCAAGTCTATCAGAGCAAGTTTTCCAACAGCATGTGCTCACTTCTTGTCTCTGTGTCACTTTTGGCATTTTTTCAAACTTTTTCATTATTATTAAATCTGTTAAGATGATCTGGGATCAATGATCTTTGTTGTTACTCTTGTAATTGTTTTGGGGCACCATGAACCACACCCACATAAGACAGTGAACTTAATAAATATTGTGTGTTTTCTGACTGCTCCATTGACCAGCCATTCCCTCATCTCACTTCCTTTCCTTGGGCCTCTCTATTCCCAGAGACACAACCATATTGAAATTAGGCCAATTAATAACCCTGCAATGGCCTCCAAGTATTCAAGTGAAAAGAAGATTTGCAAGTCTCTCACTTTAAATCAAAAGCTAGAAGTCATTCAGTGTAGTGAGGAAGGCATTTTACTTGGAATCACAATCAACTCCCATGGAAGCAGTAGTCAAAAAATAAAAGACACTTTGCCTTGGGCAAATCTGCTGCAAAAGACCTCTTTAAAGTGTTGAAAAGCAAAGATGTCACCTTGAAGACTAAGCCATGCTATGGTGTTTTCAGTGGCCTCAAGTGCATGTGAAAGCTGGACAATGAATAAGGAAGTCTGAAGAAAAATTGATGCCTTTGAATTGTGGTGTTGGTGAAGAATATTGAATATACCACGGACTACCAAAAGAATGAAAAAATATGTCTTGGAAGAAGTACAACCAGAATCCTCCTTAGAAGCAAGGATGGCGAGACTACCTCTCACATAGTTTGGATGGGTTGTCAGGAGGGATCAATTCCTGGAGAAGGACATCAAGCTTAGTAAATTAGAAGGTCAGCAAAAAAGAGCAAGAGCCTCAATGAGATGGATTGACACAGTGGCTGCAACAATGGGCTCAAGCATAACAACGATTGTGAGATGGTGCAGGACCGGGCAGTGTTTCATTCTGTGGTACATAGGGTCACTACGAGTTGGAAGTGACTCAGCACCTAACAGCAATAAGAAGTGAGAAAGATATGTCGAAAGCTGAGATAGGTTGAATGTGAGGCATCTTGTGCTAAACAGTTAGCCAAGCTGTGAATGCAAAGGAAAAGTTATTGGAGGAAATTAAAAGTGCTGCTCCAGTGAACACACAAATAATAAGAAATTGAAACACTCTTATCGCTGATACAGAGAAAGTTTCAGTGGTCTGGATAGAAGATCAACATTCCCTTCAGCCAAAGCCTCATCCAGAGCAAGGTTCTAATTCTCATCAATTCTTTGAAGGCTGAGAGAGGTGAGAAAGCTGCAGAAGAAAAGTTTGAAGGTAGCAGAGGATGGTCCATGAGGTTTAAGGAAAGAAAAAACCCATTGCCATCGAGTGGATGCCAACTCATAGCAACCCTATAAGACAAAATAGCACTGCTCCATAGGGTAGCTGGAGTATTCAACCTGCTGACCTTTCGGTTAGCAGCCAATCTCTTATCCACTCCCATCTTCATAACATAAAAGTGCAAAGCGATGCAGCAAGTGTTGATGTAGTAGCTGTAGCAAGTTATCCAGAAGATCTAGGTAAGATAATTGATGAAGGTGGCCACACTAGATAACACATTTTCAATGTAGACGAAACAGCCTTTTATTGGAAGAAGATACCACCTAGGACTTTCATAGCTAGAGAGAAGTCAATGCCTGGCTTCAAAGCTTCAAAGGACAGGCTGTCTCTCTTGGTAGGGGCCAATACAGCTGGTGACTTTAAGTTGAAGCCAGTGCCCATTTATCTTTCCAAAAATCTGAGAGCCCTTAAGAATTATGTTAAGTCTACTCTGCCTGTGTTCCATAAATGGAATAAAAAAGCCTGGATGGCAGCACATCTGTTTGCAACACAGTTTACTGAATATTTTAAGTGCAATGTTGAGAACTACTGTTCAGAATAAAAGATCCCTTTCAAAATATTACTGCTCATTGACAATGCACCTGGTCACCCAAGAGCACTGATGGAGATGTACAAGGAGATAAATGTTGTTTTCATGCCTGCTAACACAACATCCACTCTGTAGTCCATAGATCAAGGAGTAATCTTGACTTTCGAGTCTCACTATTTAAGAAATGCAGTTTGTAAGGCTATAGTTGCCATGGATAGTGATTGCCCTGATGGATTTGGGCAAAGTAAACTAAAAACCTTCTGTAAAGATTCACCATTCGAGATGCCATTCATGGTTCATGGGAGAAGGTCAAAATATCAACATCAACAAGGGTGTGGAAGAAGTTGGTTCCAACCCTTGCGGATGACTTTAAGGAGTTCAATACTTTAGTGAAAGAGGTAACTACAGATGTGGTGGAAACAGCAAGAGATCTAGAATTAGAAGTAGATCTGTAATATGTAACTGAATTGCTGCAATCTCATGATAAAACTTTAACGGATGTGGGGTTGTTTGTTACGGATAAGCTAAGGAAGTGGCTTCCTGAGGTGGAATCTACTCTTGATGAAGACGCTGTGAACATTGTTGAAATGAAAACAAAGTATTTAGAATATTACACAAACTTAGTTGACAAAGCAGCAGCAGGGTTTGAGAGGATTGACTCCAATTGTGAAAGAAGTTCTGTGGGTAAAATGCTATCAAACAGCATTGTATGCTACAGAGAAAACTTTTGTGAAATGAAGAGTTAATCTATGCAGCAAACTTCATTGTTGTCTTATTTTAAGAAATTGCCACAGCCACACCAACCTTCAGCAACCACCACTATGATCAGTCAACAGTCATCAACATCGAGGCAAGACCCTCTACCAGCAAAAAGATAATGACTTGCTAAAGGCTCAGATGATGGCTAGCATTTTTTAGCGATAAAGTATTTTTAATTAAGGTATGTACGTTGTTTTTTTTTAGACATAATGCTATTGCACACTTAATAGACTACTGTACAGTGTAAACATAACTTTTGTATGCACTGGGAGACCAAAATGTGTGATTTGCTTTATTGCGATATTCACTGTATCAAGGTGGTTTGGAACCGAACCTACAGAACTCTGAGGTATGCCTGTATAAGGCACTTTTTTAGGTACTTAATAAGTATTATCTAATTTTCACAGCTGTTAGGTGGTACTCATTATTATCCTCATATCCTATTGAAAAACTTGAGGTTTAAGGCAATTGTTACTTGTTGACAGTCACATGAAGAAGAAGTCTGTGAGAAAAATTAGATTTTTAAAGTCTTCTGTGATTCCACTAAATATTGAAAAGCTTCCATACAGATTCTAGAACATATTCAATAAAATCCTTTCTAAAAAACAAAATCCCTGATATAACCATATGGTAAATGACTCTTCCAAAAGGGGAGCCCTAGTGGTCCAGCAGTTAAGTGTTGGATACTAACCAAAAAGTCGGCAGTTCAAATCCACCAGGCGCTCTTTGGAAACCTGATGGGACAGTTCTACTCTGTCCTACAGAGTCGCTATGAGTTGGAATCCACTCAACTTCAACGGGTTTCATTTTTGGTTTCCTCCAAAAAGGGAAGGTAAAACAAAACTTAAAAAATATATATTTAATGCTCTATTTAGGTTGATTTCAGCTGAGAAAAAATTCAATAGTATTTCTATGTTTTGTTTGTATATTATTTCTTTAACCTTCTCTGTTTTCAAAAAATTCAAGAATGGAGCCCCAGTAGAAGCAGCATATATGTATTTAACATTATTACTAGTATATCTAAAAGTTCGGCTTAGATATTATTTCTATTTTACTTCCATAAGAATACAAATGAGAAATAGTACATTTTAAAGCCTGGGGATAATATAATTTTTTATTTGATAATTAAGTACAGACACAGAAGAACTCAGTGTATGCTTAGGGAAATTTTGTTGGTATAATCTGACATCTCCTGTCTCTTTCAGAGTTTTTCTTTATAAGTATTCCAAAACTTTAACAGTCTTTCTTGCACGTTTCTTCAGTTTGCAATTCCTTAAATTATTAAATAGAACACCATGCATAAATTTGTCTTTACTTCATGAAGAAGTTAATTTATTTGTCATTAAATGGGAGACTAAATAATGTCTGTGAAAATGAAATCATTAGTTTTACTTCTCACATTAATATTCTTATTAGCTTGAGATACTTCCATTAAATCCATAAACTGTGAGGAAGAAATAAACAGATGGTGCAAGAAGGACTTCGCAAGCTACATACGTATGAAAAACGGAGGCATAAGATGGTAATTAGAATTCAGTATTAGAATTGTTTAGGACCTGAAGGATGAGATTAGTGTTGTCACAATTATGACTTCATTTAGAGAAACATTATAGAAATATGGAACTTTAAGTGACTTTGAGAGCCAATTGTTTCTTCCAGTTTTATGTATTCTTAGATCATGTCAGCTTTGGATGTCCATTTAAGTGCCCCTTGGTTGTGAAGCTGTGTGTTTTATTACCTCTGCTATTTGTTTCTGAAAGGATCATATTCCCATATTTATCATTATTATCCCAACCCATCAAAAAAAAATCACTGCCCCCAAATTCTTTCTCAATTCATTATTTCTCAATGCATTGATGAACAAATATATTGTTGTACCTGCTTGTTATTGCCCAGAGAACAATCCTGGCTTATTTAATTAAAAATTTAACACAGTTAAAATCATACAATGCATATGTGTGGTTTTGTTAGATTTTTTAAAATGATAACATTGCATCAAAATATCTCCTAATTGCATTTGAGACTCAGAGACTCTTTTCTCACATAAAGAAGTTTGATTACTTCAACTACTTTCTCTTATTGTTATCTTCTAGTAAGTTTAATTCCATGTAACCCAGAAGCATCTTGTTGCAGAACCCTTGGGAAATTTACTGAAAACTTTCAGAATACTTAAAGTTGTTTTATTATAAAATGGATCTGATAATGTCAACTTCATAGTGTTGAAGGGAAGACTCAAATACATTGTGCATACAAAATGCCTTGCTCTGGTAATTTCTAATATTTAAAAAAAATCTTGGTTTCATTTCTTTATAATGATTCTCACCTGTTTCTGAGCTTGTAGTGGTTCTATTTTAAGATGGGGGGTAGAAGATTATACCACCACCCATCTGTCAGCTTTTCACACTGTGGTGGCTTGTGTGTTGCTAAGAAGCTGAAACTGTGCTGCCAGTATTTCAAATACTAGCTGGGTTATCCATGGTGGACAGGTTTCAGCAAAGCTTCTAGACTTAGACAGGTTAGGAAGAAAGGCCTGGGGATCTACTTCTGAAAATTAGCCAGTGAAAGCCCTATGGATCACAACAGAACATTGTCCAATATAGTGCTGAAAGATGAGCTCTCAGGCTGAAGGCACCAAAAATGGACAGTGGCCTCAACAATGGACTGGAGCATACCAATAATCATGAAGATGGCACAGGACCAACAATGTTTCATTCTGTTGTCCATAAGTTCTCATGGGTCAAAGCTGACTCAACGGCAAATAACAACAGTAATAACAGGGGATGAATGAAGATGATGGTGAGGAGGTCATCAAATAATGTAAAGTTACAAAGTTAAATAATGAAGCACTTCACTAATCCATGATATTGGAATGAGTCTTATTAGGATGAGAATTTCTGGTAAAATTTAGCTGGATGAAAGCCACTAAGCAATCACAGGCAAGAATATTTACACATTAAATGTAACCACAAAAAATTATCTTGCTTCGTACCACAGTCTTCATATTATTTTAAATTCTATGTTTTATACAAGTGTTTACTCTTTTAAGCTGATTAATCAGCCATAGTATGACATTTCTGAGAAAAGTTTTATAAAATGCTAGCTAAAAGCTGTCTCAAAACTTTTAGCTAATCCAAAAAGCCCAGGTAGAAAAACAATCTTTATTTTAGACTAAAAGGATATATCTTCAGTCAAATGTTAGAAGCACAAAATGATGAAATTTCTTTCTTCAAGACGTAATCATTAAGTTATAGCAGCCTTCTTTTTCCCCCGCTTTGAAGAAGCACCAAGAATATATAATACATTGAAGCTTATTCCCTTGCTGCTTTCTGTGCTATCTAATACTGAGCTTAAAGTGTCATGAACAGATACTTGTGAAATTTAATGGAAATCAGTTTAATTGAATTGAGGAAACACACACAGTTCCCTAGCGGCAGCCACTGCAGAGTCTGAAAGCCCAGGCACTAATTTTTTTTTTCAAGGTGTGGGCTAAGAACTACCCTTCCTGACCATTACAACATTACCTACAGCATTACCTTTCTTTTTTTTTTTTCTTTTAAATCAGCATTTCAGAGATTCATTAGAGAAACACAGAATCAGAGCCTCTGTGCATTAGTCTTTCGAAACGCTCCCAAGTTGATTGTATGGTGCAGATAACTTTGATAGCCATCCACTCAGTATAGAGAATATATTTTATACTGAAATACTATGCCCCACCCCTTGACAGCAGTCAATATGCAAGGTCAAAGATGAGTCATATTAACTCTATATATACATACACAGGAGTGTGTGTGGGTGTGTGTGTATGTATGTGTGAAGCGTGTGATATGTGGACTCACATCACATGGAGGTTAAAACTCCATCTTTGATTATCTTTTCACACTCCACCCTTCACTCATAGGGTCAGTCTGCCTCTCCTCCATGCTTCCCCGCTCCACCGTGTGTGTCACCTGGTCTTCTACTTGTGGTATTTACATCAGCATCAGACTCCTCACTATTCTAAGGTGAGGAAGAAAAGCGTTCTTCCCGATGACACCACAATATGACTCTCAATTTTATATAGTTACCATTTTTTCCTTCTTTCATTTTCTCAAATACTACACAATACCAGAACTGCCACTGCTAACACAATGACTGACCAACTCCTTCAGCTGGCTACTCTTTTAATTCAATTTTTAGCCTGGAGTGAAATATAATATATCTCACCCTAATTTTCTAGAGATGCCTCCACAACCAATTCAGTGAGTGTTCCTACCCAAACCTGGACCAGATTCTTAAAGATTTAGCTGCTGAAAAAAAGACAGCTAACTAAGAAAAAAAAAAAAAACTAAGAAGGTGGCCTGAATAAGGAGGTAAGACTGGACTTCAACCTGGATTCATGTGATGTTAATGATAGCCTCTTTAACTACTTGCCCCCCCCCCCCGTGTCTCTAATTCTACCCCTTCCAGTCCCTTAACCTTCCATTCCACGTCTCTGTCTATCTGCTGGACACCACTCTGAGGACAGCCAGCTAGATCCCCCACGTTATCAATGCTGAAAGCATCACTTCCTGATTTCTTTTTAATCCACTGCCATTCAGGATATCAATATTAAGTATATCATTAAATGCTAAACTTATTTTTGAAACTTACATTCTCTTCCTTTATAATTAGAATTTCTTTCCAGTGAATTAAAAAAAAGTGAATTAGACCTCAAAAATATCTCTACCTTGCATTGCTATTATGACATTTTAGTCCATTTCTATGCCTACAATAATTCCCATCTTAGCTATTACAGTAGCTTATAGCCACTTTCTGCCCAAGCAGCACATATGGCCTCAGCACCCTGCACTTTGTGTCTCCACTGTCTGAAATATTCTTCTCCTGGTCCACAGGATCCCTGTACCCTTCTCCAGATTTTTACTCATGTATCATCTCGGGGAGACCTTTCCTAAACCCTCTAGAGAAAACTGCTTCATCCACTACCACCACCACTTCCTTCCCCTCATCCAAGCTTTATTTTTCACCACAGCACTATCATCTTCTGCATTAGTCCTATTGCTCCCATAACAAATTGCCACAAACTTAGTGGCTTATAACAACACAAATTTCTTATCCTACTATTCTGTCAGTCAGAAGTTTGACATGAGCCTCACTAGGCTAAAATCAATGTGTTGGCAGGGCTGCATTCCTCCCGGAGGCTCTAGGGCAGAACTGCTTCCTTGCCTTTTCCAGCTTTTAGAGACCTGACATATTCCTTGGGACATACGGTCTATGCATCCTCAAAGTGAGCAATGTGCCATCTCTCTGATCATGCTTCTCTTATGATATCTCCTTCTCTGAGTGACTATAGCTAGAATAGGTTCTCTGCTCTTAAAGGGTCATATGATTAGATTCAACCCACCTGGATAACCCAAGTAATCTTCCCATCTTAAGGTCTTTAACCTTAATCGTATTAACAAAGTTCCCAGGATTAGGACTTGGACACCTTCGAATGTGTCTTTACTCTGTCTACCATACCACCTAAAATTCTATTTTCAAGTTATTTTATCTCTCTGTCTTAGTTATCTAGTGTTGCTATAACAGCAATACCACAAGTTGATGGCTTTAACAAACAGAAATTTACTCTCTCACAGCCTAGGAGGTTAGAACTCCAAATTCAGGGTGCTAGCTCCAGGGGAAGGCTTTCTTTCTCTGTCAGCTCTGGGGAAAGAGCCTGTCATCAATCTTACCCTGGTTTAGGAGCTTCTCAGTGCAGAAACCCGAGGTCCAAAGGGTGCACTCTGCTCCTGGCTCTTCTTATTTGTGGTAATGAGATCACTCTCCTCTCTGCTCACTTCTCTCTTTTATATCTTAAAAGAGAATGACTCAAAACAAAACTAATCCTGTAGATTGTATCCTGCCTCATTAACATAACTGCCTCTAACCCTGCCTCATTAATATCATAGAGGTTAGGGTTTACAACACATGGGATAATTACATGAGGTCACAAAATTATAGACAACCACACAATACTGTGAATCATGGCCTAGCCAAGTTGACACACATTTTTGGGAGATACAATTCAATCCATGACACTCTCCAATGAATAAAATACAAATTTTGTAAGGATAATTCTTTTTAAGTTTTTTATTATCAGTTTTGATTGTTGCTCTATGCCCAGATCAGGGGCAGATCACCCAATAGGCAAGGTAAGCACAGTGTTTACCTTGCTTACCAGATCATTTGCAGTGAACCACATCAAAGATTCTGCTTCTAGGTATGACTGGCTTCTGTCTCTCTCAACTCCACAGCACCTTTCTACAGAATCAAAGCCTCTTTTCAAATTTATAATCCCTGACAAGGTCAGAATTTCCAGCAAGCAAGTTGTGTTTACTTACTAATCTATAGTGAACAATTTCACATGGGTTTTGTCACATGAAAAAAGCACAATAGTAATGTTTCTATGAGAATAATGCAATGCCAAAATTTGTTCACACTACTTTGTTCACACAATTATTTATAATTTCCTTTCAAGGCTCTGCCATCCATCCTTTTTTTCTAATGGTATCTCTTTTAAATGAGACAACTTCCACTTCTAGATGTTCAGAAAGACCAAATGTATTTATGCCTTTCATTTGTGAAAATGCATTTAAATCTACATTATGCATCTTGCTGAATAGCTTACTTTCCTGTTTGTTAGGATTCCAAGTACTTAGTATGGATTAGATGCCAGATTTGGTGATGTCAGCTCTGGTATCTACAACTCTCCCTATCCTGTGCCCATACTTTTCACATTCTCATGATTTCTCTCCCAAACACTCGGGTGATGGCATATATTGAGTGACCCTCTGCCCTGTTAGTTGAGGAAAATGGAAATTGATTTATTAATCTTGGCAAGGAAGGACCTTTCTGTTGCCGTGAATTCTACAATAAATGGATGCAAAATTTGGAGCAAGAGCAACCTCTATGGTTTCAAATGAAATTGTTATTACCATAATATACTCTTTCTATGGAAGGCCCTATTTATATCCTTGCTAATTTCTGTGCAACATGACACAGACAAAGCAAAATGAGACCTTGGGAATCCCTGATTTGTGCCAGTGCTCTATGAAGTTCAAGATAAGGATCACTTTATTCTGTAGACTTCCACCTGTTGACATTTACTTGTGTTTAAAAAATGTCTCTCAGACTTATATGTGACCTTAAGTAAGGTTTTAACCATCTGCAAGTTTTGGTTCCCTCATCTATCGAATGGTAATAATTGTTACTTCATAGTATTTTTATTAGATTTTAATGAAGTAATTTATCTAAAGCAGTTCCTCATTTCTCAATAAATTGAGTATGTCATTTTGTGAAATTTTCACAATGGTGTATAAAATAATTAGACTTTCATTAATTCTTTTCCCTTACCTGGAATTTAAATAGTTTTCAAAGTATATATTAATGTTCTAAACACTGTTCTCTTTTCTTCTAATCCCTTGAGGGACCACATCCACTCCTATTGAGAAGTGACCGAAATAATTTTCATTGTTTAATAATCATCACAATTTTTCCATCAATATTGGAGAGCTACTATAAAGTCCTAATGAAGAGCTAAAGACCTCCTTTCTCCATGCACACACAATCTTGCTACCAGGTTGTACCAGCAAGCATGTTGCATGTTCTCAATCCTCATGTTTTCTAAGAAGCCCTAGGATGAACCATTCAATCTAAAGTGGGTACGGTAGTATTTTGTTCCTCTATCAGTCAAACTGGTACATAGATAAGGCGACAGTGAGAACCCAGGACCAAATTTAGTTTGAAATATAGGTTAATACTCCAAAAATGTGAGAGCTGTGGATGTATTACATTCTTGCACCCTTTCATGTAAGAGACAGGAATAATTCTAACACGTTTAAAAATAACCATATATCTTGGACATATCTTAAATTTCACTCACTTCAACTAGAAAAAATTATTCCTATCTATTCTCATGCATGGCTTGTGTGTTGTTGTGATGCTGGAAAGTATGCCACCGGTATTTCAAATGCTAGCAGGGTCACCCATGGTGGATGTTTCAGTTGAGCTTTCAGACTAAGACAGGCTAGTAAGAAGGACCTGGTGGTCCACTTCCAAAAAAAAAAAAAAAAATTAGAAAAAAACTTAATGAATAGCAGTGGAGCATTGTTTGATACAGTGCCAAAAGATGAGCCGTCCAGGTTGGCAGGCACTCAAAATATGATTGGGAAGAGGTGCCTCCTCAAAGTAGAGTCGATCTTAATGACAAGAATGGAGTCAAGCTTTCAGAACTTCATGTGCTGATGTGGCATGACTCAAAATGAGAAGAAATAGCTGCAAACATCCATTAATAATCAGAACTTGGAATTTAGGACTATGAATCTAGGGAAATTGGCAGTCAGCAAAAATAGAACAGAATGCGTAAACATCAATATCCTAAAATAAGCCAAAAAGGACTGGTATTGGCCATTTTGAATAGTCAATCATACAGTCTACTATGCCTGGAATGACAATATGAAGAGGGATGGCACTGCATTCATAGTCAAAAAGAACATTTCAAGCTCTATCCAGAAGGACAGTGCTGTCAGTGATAGGACAATATCCACACACCTACTAGGATGACCAGTTAATACAACTCTGACTCAAATTTACTTAACCACTAAGGCCAAAGATGAAGAAATTAAATATTTTAACCAACTTCTGCAGTCTGAAATTGATCAAAAATGCCATCAAGATGCATTGATATTTACTGGTGATTGGAAGTAGTTGGAATATACAGCCTTGGTGATAGAAATGATGCTGGAGACTGCATGCTAGAATTTTGCAAGACCAACAACTTCTTCATTGCGAATACCTTCTTTCACCAACATAAACAGTGACTATATACACATGGACTCACCAGATGGAACACACAGATATCAAATTGACTACATCTGTGGAAAGAGACAATGGAGAAGCTCAATATCATCAGTCAGAACAAGGCCACAGGCAGACTGCAGAACAGACCATCAATTGCTCTTATGAAAAGTAAAGTTAAAGCTGAAGAAAATTAGAACAAATCCATAAGAGCCAAAGTAGGACCATGAATATTTTCCACCTGAATTTAGAGACCATCTCAAGAATAGATTTGATGTATCGAATACAAATGACTGAAGACCAGACAATTTGTGGAATGACATCAAGGATATCATATACGAAAAAAGCAAGGGATGATTAAAAAGACAGGAAAGAAATAAAAAAACAAAATGAATATCAGTGGAGATGCTGAAACTTGCTTTTAAAAGTAGAGCAGCTAAAACAAACAGAAGAAATGATGAAGTAAAAGAGCTGAACAGAAGACTTCAAAGGGCATCTAGAGAAGACAAAGAAAACTATTACAATGAAATGTGCATTGGAGTTGGAAAACCAAAAGAGAAGAACATGCTTGGCATTTCTCAAGAGGAAAAAACTGAAGAAAAAATTCAAGCCTTGAGTTGAAATACTGAAGGATTCTATGGAAAAAAAAAATATTGAATGATGCAGAAAGCATCAAAAAAAGGTGAAAGGAATACACAGACTCATTGTACCAAAAAGAACTGGTCAATGTTCAACCACGTCAGGAGGTAACATATCATCAAGAACCAGTGGTACTGAGGGAAAAAATCCAAGCTGCACTGAAGGCATTGGTGAAAAACAAGGAATTGATGAACTACCAATTGGGATGTTTCAACAAACGGTTGCAGCACTGGAAGTGATCACCTGTCTATACCAAGAAATTTGGAAGATAGCTACCTCGCCAACAGACTGGAAGAGATCCATATTTGTGCCCATTCCAAAGAAAGGAGATACAACAGAATGCAGAAATTATCAAACAATATTAATATCACACACAAGCAAAATTTTGCTGAAGATCATTCAAAAGTGGTTGCAGCAGTTCATCTACAGGGAACTGCCGGAAATTCATGCCAGATTCAGTAGAGGACATGGAACGAGGGATATCATTGAAGAGAATACCAGAAAGATGTTTAAATGTGTTTTATTGACTATGCAATGTCATTCAACTGTGTGGATCATAACAAGTTATGAATAATATTGTGAAGAATGGGAATTTCAGAACACTTAATAAGGAACCTGTACATAGATCAAGAGGCAGTCATTCAAGCAGAACAAAGGTATACTACGTGGTTTAAAATCTGGAAAGCTGTGTGTCAGGGATGTACCCTTTCACCATACTTATTCAATCTGTATGCTGAGCAAATAATTCAATAAGCAGGGCTACATGAAGAAAAAGGCACCAGAATTGGAGGAAGATTCATTAGCAATCTGCAATATGCAGACGGCACAACCTTGCTTTCTGAAACTGAAGAGGACTTGAACCACTTGCTGATGAAGATCAAAGGCCACAGCCTTCAGTATGAATTGCACCTCAAAATAAACAAAACAAAAATCCTCACTACTGGACAAACAAGAAACACCACGATAAATGGAGAAAACATTGAAGTTGTTAAGGATTTCATTCTACTTGGGTCCACAATCAATGCCCTTGGAAGCAGCAGTCAAGAAATCAAATGATGTATTGCACTGGGCAAATCTACTGCAAAAGACTTCTTTAAAGTATTAAAAAGCAAAGATGTCACTTTGAAGGCTAAGGTGCACCTGACCCCAACCGTAGCGTTTTCAATTGCTTGCCTCATATGTATGCAAAAGCTGGAAAGGTATAAGGAAGCCCGAGGAAGAACTGATGCCTTTGAATTATGGCATTGATGAAGAATATTGAATACACCATAGACTGCCAAAAGAACAAACCTGTTTTGGAAGAAGTACAGCCAGAATGCTCCTTAGAAGCAAGGATGGTGAGACTTCATCTCACATACTTTGGACATGTTATTAGGAGGTAAAGTAGGTCAGTGAAAAAGTGGAAGACTCTCGACCAGGTGGGTTGACATAGTGGCCTCAAACATTGGCTGAAGCCTAACGACAATTTTGAGGATGTTGAAGGACATGGCGTTGTCTCGTTCTGTTGTACATATGGCCACTATGAGCCAGAACTGACTTGACAGCACCTAACAACTCCAAAACCAAATTCAAAACCTCTGCTAAAGACCTAGACAGTAGTAAAGTTCTCTGAAGATGGATTTAAGCCTAATCAGAGGTCTTCAGATGTTAACTACCTACTCCTGGCATGTATTATGCTGATTAGGGTAATCCAAAACTCAGCTAATCACGCCAGGTTTGTAGTTTACAGTTAATTTCCAAACACATATATCACACTATTCCCATAGAACTACTTTAAATTATAGAAAATCAAAGCATGTTACAGACAGTGAGTAACAGCTATATCTTCAATTATCATCTCTGGGCAGACGACTCAAATCTAGATCTTCCTCGAAAATACTATAACCCATTGCCATCGAGTCGCTTCAGACTCATAGCGACCCTAAAGGGCACTGTAGAACTGCTAAATAGGGTTTCCGAGGAGCAGCTGGTGGATTCAAAGCACTGATGTTTTGGTTAGCAGTCGAGCTTTTAGCCACTGTGCTACCAGGGCTCCTGTAAATGCTATATTAGTGTTCTATTGCTGCCATAAAAAATTACCACAGATTTAGTAACATAAAACAGCACACACATCTTATCTTACAGATTTGTAGTCTGAAGTCTGATACAGGCTAAAATCAAAGTGTGTATGGGGCTGTGTTCCCCCACTGAAGGCTCTCAGGGAATTCACTTCCAGGCTTATGCAGGTGGTGGCAGAGATCAGCACACGTCCTCCTCACTCTTCCAATCTCTTATGTCTCTTCTTCTGTCACATCTCTCTGACTTATTCTATCTTCTTTGCTGCTTTTAAAGACCTGTGTGATTAGATTTCCACCACCTAGATAATCCAGGATGATTTCTCCATCTTATTGTTTTTGTTAGTTACCTTCAAGTTGATTCCAATTTATGGCAACCCCACGTGTGCAGAGTAGAATTGCTCCATAGGGTTTTCAAGGCTGTGACCTTCTGAAGCAGATCACCAGGCCTGTTTTCCAAGGAAACTCTGGGTGGGTTTGAGTTGCTGACCTTTCAGCTAGTATTCAAGAGTTCAATCATTTGTACTGAACTTAATTCCATCTTCAAAGTCTTCTTTGCCAGGTAAAGTAACATATTCACATATCCCAAGAATTAAGGTCTGGACATCTTTGAGGGGCCATTATTCTGCCAACTACAGTTCTTGTCTAAAAGTCTTCTTGATAAACATTTTTGAGTGCCTCATAAGCACCTCTACATAAACATTTCCAGTATTTAACACCTTTAATTCAAAACTTGCTCATCTACTTGTGTGGTACTCGGATTAACCAGTAAGCAAGGTACGTACTGGCTTACATAAAGCAAAGTAACGAACAGGTTTACATGTGTTTACTTACTAATCTGTAGTGAACAATTTCACATCAAAGTTGTGAAAAACAGGTGACATTGTTCACTATAGATTAGTAAATACTCACAAGTGAGCCCTGGAGTACCTTGCTTATTGGGTAATCCAGCCCTAGTGTGGTTATGTGTATGTTTGCATGTGTGCATGTTTCATCTCAAGAAATGGCTCTACCTATTTGCCAACATCTGAAACCAGTAGTATCCTCAAGTCCTCCCGTATTCATTCAAAATCCAGAGTCCTATTGATTCTAGCTCCTCAAAGCTTTCATCATCTTCAGTAACACTATTCCTGCCTTATGCCCTCATCAGCTTTTTCCCTGAGTATTGCAAAATCACTTTAACTGGTCTTCTGACTCCCAATCTTTAATTCCATACCTTTTATCCACCTTCCCAGAATTCAACCAAAATGTAATTATGCCATCCTCATATTGAAAATTCTTCAGAAAGTGCCCCCTTACCACTGGCCTTGTGATAAAGGTCAATTCTTAGGCGTGGCATTCAGATGATGTCCTTTTTTGTCAAGTTCTGCGTGTTCCAGTCTCATTTCTCACCCTTTTAATCTTCCTCTGTCCTAGCCATGTTGAAATTTTTTAAATTATCCAGAGGTACCACTTGGTTGAGAATAACCTAAAAGCTAACACTTTCAAATATCTCCCTATGGAGCAGACACTCTTATACGTGCTTTACATATGTGGAGAACCCTTGTTATTTAAAAGAATCACCTACAGATCAGAATGCCATCCACTTAGACAATTTAAGGAACATGTTTGTTGTGTGAAGCCAGGGGAAATTAATTGATCCAGAATTAATCAACCCATGCTGTCTCTGCCTTATCGACAAAATGCTATGATTGCACATGACCCACTGTATTGTAATTATTCAGTTACCTCTCTGTCTCTTCCAATAATAGGAGATATGAGAGCCCTGAAAACCATCCTAGCATAATTCCCAATACTCAATTACTCAATAAATCTATGCTGAATAAATAAATGCATCAATATGTGAAAACTAAGCTGAGCTATCAGAAAATGTATATCATCTACCAAAATTTATTTTATTTTTTTTCTAGATTCAAGTCGGTTAGCCTGAGAATATAGTGGCCCACATTACCTGTTTTCATCTCTTATTGATAAATGCTGGTGAACGAGTCAGTCTTTTTGATTCTTTTTAATTTTGAAAAGGGTTGCATTTTTGGTCTTTTCTAGAATCCCTTCCCACTAATGGGAAACTCTTCCAGGTGGGTATGTATGCATTAGTGGCTTATCTACCTGCCACTTTCCTCGTTCTATTGCCACCTTCAGTCTGTGATTAGAAATGCCCATCCTGATAACCCTTTCCTTCCTTCTTCAAACGTACCACCCAAAACATTAACTTTTAAAGGGTATGAAAGCCTCTTATGGGATTATATTTTACAGGGTGCAGGTCAAAGAAGATGAAGTTATGTGAGCAAGACCTACAAAAAGCAATATAATTGGGAAAAATAATGCAGATTTCAACACATTCTGATGAGGCCCTAAACTGTTTAAATTTATTTTATAGCTCCCAATTATTGTACCATTTACCATGGCAAATGCTGCCCTTCTCAGTCTCAGCCCAGCCTTTGCTGTTCATCCTCTGTCCCTCTCTCTAAACAACCAAGGCTGTAAAAAGCAATTTGTACATGTTTATAAAGAGAAAATGTGTCCTGCATACTTGGATACACTGGTTTTTTGTCCTTGATATCTGAGACATCCTTCCATAGAGTACTTTTCTACATGAAACCTTTTACACCCCTCAAGTCTCAGTGAAAAATGCACATCTTTTTGAAGCACTAATGTATTTTCCCTAAATTGAATTAGTAGTCGTGCCTGCCAATGTTTCCCAGCACATTGAATACTTTCTAAACTATTATTATTGTTATTATGCTGTATGATTAATAGGTATTATACCTCAATCATCTCTGCATCTTCCCTTTGACTGGCATAAGAGATATAAAAAGCACAGAAAATGCTTGTTGAGTGGGTTTGAATTGAATCAGATTGATATGAATTGAACTGAGTTGAGGTTTGCCTCTAGCAGTTTTTTGTTTGTTTGTTTTAACAAATGAATTAAGATTTAATTAGAGTAACTAATTTCACTTTAATCACCATTGATGATAGGTCTCTAACTTAATATCAGCTTTACTTTTAAATTTACTGAAATAATTCTTCACAGTTCTACTCTGACACATACACGGTTGCCATGAGAGAACTGGTTTTGGGAGTCCCTAGGTGGCACAAAAATTAAGTACTTGGCTACTAACTGAAAGGTTGATGGTTGAATCCCCCCAAGGTGCCTCATAAAAAAGATTTGGAAACCAACTTCCAAAGGTCATAGCCATTGAAAACTCAATGTGCAGTTCTACTCTGAAACACATGGGGTAGTCATGTGTTAGAATCAACTCAATGGCATTTTTTTTTTAAATACTTCTACTTCTATCTCTACATCTATATCTGTATTCAGTTTGTGTCTAAAGAAGAACACGATTATCGAAAGCCAATTCTTGCCTCCAAAATCTTGAAGGCTCAGGACATACAGGACAAGCCCATGAAAGAACCAGACAGGGAGCTATGTAATGACCTTTTCTGTTAGCCCCTACCATCCAACTATCACCACCATCAAATGGCAGAGTCTCCATCACAATCACCTGCCTTGACACTCAGAATACTCCATTGCCTCCTTCTTTATATGGAGAATCCACATTCTTCTTCTAAACTCCACTTCATGAAGCTTTGCTTATCAAGTCTTCCTCTCCCTACTCCCCATCGTCCTACTTTTTAAAAAAGCCCTCTTAATACTTCAGTGCCAGTTCTTCTGTGTCTTAGTCATCTAGTGCTGCTACAACAGAGAAAATTATTCTCTCAAGTTTAGGAAGCTAGAAGTCCTAGTTCAGGGTGCCAGCTCCAGGAGAAGACTTTCTGTGTTGGGTCTGGATAAAAGTCCTCATAATCAAATGTCTCCTGGTCTAGGAGCTTCTCAGCACAGGGATCTCAGGTCTAAAGGGCACGTTCTGCTCCTGGCACTAAATTCTTAATGGTATGAGGTCCCCCTGTCTCTCTGTTTGATTGCTCTTTTATGTCTCAAAAGAGATTGGCTCAAGATACAACCTAATCTTGTAGATTGAGCCCTGCCTCATTAACATAATTGCCTCTAACCCTGCGTCATTAGTATCAGAGAGGTAGGATTTACAACATATAGGAAAATCACATCATATGACAAAATGGTAGATAATCACACAATACTGGGAATCACCTCCATGGGTCTGTCAGTTTATCGTACTGTGGGGGCTTGTGTGTTGCTGTGATGCTAGAAATTGTGCTGTGATATTCACATATCGGCAGGGTCACCCATGCTAGACAGGTTTCAGCTGCACTTCCAGACTAAGACAGACTAGGAAGAAGGACCTGGCCATTTACTTCTGAGAAAAATTAGCCAGAGAACACCTTATACATAGCAGAACGTTGTCTGATATAGTATTGGAAGTTGAGTCCCTCAAACGACAGGCTCAAGTATAAAAACGATTATAAGGATGACTCAAGACCAGGCAGTGTTTTGTTCTGTTGTACATGGGGTTGCTATAAGTTGGAACCAACTTGAGAGCACCTAGCGACAACATAATAACTGGTAACCATAACCTAGCCAAGTTGATACACAATTTTGGGGGACACAATTCAATCCATAATAATCTGTTTCTTCCATTATAGTGGAAACTTTCTGAAGGAAGGGATTTAGTCTTACTCTTCATTGTGTATTCATTGCCCACAATAATGACTATAACACTTTTACATACTTGTCATATATATATGTATATAGAATGAATGAATAATGACAGTCTGCTGAAGTGAGTTGGCCATGATGCAGAAGTGCTATTTTTGAATTTGCAGAATACTGGCAGAAGTCATCACTGAGCCAAAGGGGATCTGCTTAACCAAGCAAATGTCAGGTACATTTACTTTTTACCACTGTGGGCGTCAGATGGCAGAGCAAATCTTACAGAAATAGGCTTTATCCTGAGCTCCAAGAGGTAAAGATTTTGCCGGAATGGATTCAAGTCCCTCAGGGTATACAATATATTTGTTTTCCTGCCTGAGGCAAGACCAATTATTGACCCAGTGAATTTTGCAAACTATCTCCCAGCTAGAGGAGAAAGTTCAAATCTAGAGGAATGTCTCGATGACTAAATAAAGGAAAGTTTTACAGATTTGAAGAACAAACCAGAAAGAAAAGCATTATGAGGAGATGTAAGGAAATTGAAAGCAGTTTCAAGGGATGAGTGAAACAGTAAGGCCCAAAGGACAAACAAAAGCAGGGCCAGGTCATTCTCAGGGTCAGTCATCTGAAGGAAAAAAAAAAAAGACACATCTCCAGACAGCAAGAAAGAGAGACTCCAGACACAGGGAGACAGAGCTCCTGTTTGAATTTCTCGTAATGATCCTCTGTTTTACACTTTAGGGAGTTTGCAAACGTTTGAGACTTCTCTTGGGTTACAGGGGGAGAAAATTTCAGGGGATAATGTTTGCATAGAACACAGGCTGAAGATGAGTAAACATACTTTCTAAATACAATTACCTGATTAGATGCACAACCGCATTTATTTACCTTCTGTTTGCCACCAATCTTCAGTAAAGCCTGGTCTAAAGTGTTGAATATGGCTGTGCCATGCCAGAGGGAATGAAAGAAATCAACATGTTCACATTTGGGCTGATTGGTGAAGGGCAGTGTGGGCTGGCTGCTCTAACTGTGGAGAGACGCCTAGAGTGGAAACACAAGACCCAGTTTTTACTCAGTCCCCAAATGTTGATTTTCTTTTCTTGATCTTAATATGTGATGCTTCTATGACTTTGCCCTGGTCAGGTTGTGCTGATTTCCCCAGTATTAGTTTTTTTGTACTGTCTTACCTTTCACCAAAGTTACCACTTATCTACTATTTAGTGTTTTTCTGTTCCCACCCTTCCCGTCCCTTGTAACCATCAAAGATTGTTTCTTCCTCTGTGCAAACCTTTTCACTAGTTTTTATAATAGGGGTCTCATACAGTATTTGTCCTTTTGTGAGTGACTTATTTCACTCAGCATAATGTCCTCCAGATTCATCCATGCTGTGAGATATTTTGCAGATTCATCATTGTTATTTATTGTTGCCTCGTATCACATTGCTCCCATGTGTCTGTCAGTTTGTTGTACTGTGGGGGCTTGCATTTTGCTGTGATGCTGGAAGTTATGCCACCTGTATTTGAATACCAGTAGGGTTACTCATGGTGGACAGGTTTCAGCTGAGCTTTCAGAACAAGACTAGGAAGAAGGACACAGCAGTCTACTTCTGAAAAGAATTAGCTGATGAAGATCAAAGACCATAGCCTTCAGTATGGATTACACCTCAACATAAAGAAAACAAAATTCCTCACAACTGGACCAATAAGGAACATCATGAGAAAAGATTGAAGTTGTCAAGGATTTCCTTTTACTTGGATCCACAGTCAACACCCATGAAAGCAGCAGTCAAGAAATCAAAAGACTCATTGCATTGGGCAAATCTGCTGCAAAAGACCTCTTGAAAGTCTTGAAAAGCAAAGATATCACTTTGAAGACTAAGGTGCACCTGACCCAAGCCATGGTATTTTCAGTCACATCATATGTATGGAAAAGCTGGACAATGAATAAGGAAGACCGAAGAAGAGTTGATGCCCTTCAATTGTGGTATTGATGAAGAATATTGACTATACCATGGACTGCCAAAAGAATGAACAGATCTGTCTTAGAAGCAGTACAACCAGAATCCTCTTAGAAGGAAGGATGGTGAGACTGCGCCTTACATACTTTGGACATGTAAGGAAGGATCAGTCCCTGGAGAAGGACATCATGCTTGGTAAAGTAGAAGGTCAGTGAAAAAGAGGAAGACCCTCAACAAGATGGACTGACACAGTGGCTGCAACAATGGGCTCAAGCACAACAATGATTGTGAGCATGGCACAGGACTGGGCAGTATTTTGTTCTGTGGTACACAGGGTTGCTATGAGTCAGAACCAACTCGACAGCACCTAATAACAACAACGGTATTGCATTGTGTGTATGTACCATAGTTTGTTTATCCATTCATCTGTTGATGGTCACTTAGGTTGTTTCTATTTTTTTGTTACCGTGAATAATGCTGCAATGAACATGGGTGTGCATATGTCTATTTGTGTGATGGCTCTTATTTCTGTAGGACATATTCCTAGGAGAGGGATTGCTGGATCTTATGGTATTTTTATTTCTAGCTTTTTAAGGAAGCGCCATATTTTCTAAAATGGTTGTACCATTTTGCATTCCCACCAGCAGGGCATAAGAGTCCTAATACCCCTAAAACCTCTTTAACATGTTATTTTCTGTTTTTTTTTTTTTTTGATTCATGCCAGTAATGTCAGGGTGAGATGTTATCTCATTGTAGTTCTGATTTGCATTTCTTTAATGTCTAGTGATCCTGAGCATTTCCTCATGTGTCTGTTAGCAGCCTGAATGTCTTCTTTGGTCAAGTGTCTATTCATATCCTTTGCCCATTTTTTAATTGGATTATTTGTCCTTTTGTTGTAGAGGTGTTGGATTTTCTTATAGATTTTATAGATTAGGCCTTTGTTGGATATGCCATGGTCCAAATTTTTTTTTCCCTGTCTGTAGATTCTCTTTTTGCTCTTTTGGTGCAGTCTTTTGATGAACATCCCCACTGCCTTCAAGTCGATTTCGACTCATAGCGACCCTATAAGGCAGAGTAGAACTGCCCTGTAGAGTTTCCAAGGAGTGCCTGGCGGATTCTAACTGCCAGCCTTTTGTTTAGCAGCTGTAGCACTTAACCACTATGCCACCAGAGGTTCCTCTTTGATGAACATAGGTGTATAATTTTTAGGAGATCCCATTTATCTAGTTTATCTTCTGTCATTTGTTTATTGTTATGTTTTATATGGTATTCATGCCATATACTAGGGTACCTAATGTTGACCTTGAAACCCTGGTGGCGTAGTAATTAGGAACTACAGCTGCTAACCAAAAGGTCGGCAGTTCGACTCTACCAGGCGCTCCTTGGAAACTCTATGGGGCAGTTCTACTGTGTCCTATAGAGTCGCTATGAGTCAGAATCGACTCTATGACAATGGTTTGTTTTGTTTTGTTTTGTTTAATGTTGACTATTTTTTCTTCCACGATCTTTATAGTTTTGGGTTTTATATTTAGGTATTTGATACATTTTGAAGTATTTTTTATGTATGGTGTGAGGTATGGGTCCTGTCTCACTTTTTTACAGATGGATAACCAGTTTGACAGCATCATTTGTTAAAAAGATGTCTTTTCCCAATTAAATGGGCTTTGAGCCTTTTGGTAAAGAGCAGGTGGCCGTAGGTAGATGGATTTAAATCCAGGTCGCATTGGTCAGATGTGTCTGTCTTTGTATCATTATCAGGCTGTTTTGAGTTCTGTATCTGTACTGTAGGTTCTGAGGTCAGGTAGTGTGAGGCCTCCTACTTTGTTCTTCAGTAACGCTTTACTGATCTGGGGCCTCTTTCCTTCCCATACAAAGTTAATGATTAGTTTTTCTGTCTCTTTAAAGAATGCTGTTGGTATTTGTATCAGAATTGTGTTATATCTCTATTGACATTTTTATAAT
Source organism: Elephas maximus indicus (assembly GCF_024166365.1). Lineage (NCBI taxonomy): Eukaryota > Metazoa > Chordata > Mammalia > Proboscidea > Elephantidae > Elephas > Elephas maximus. The sequence goes on along the minus strand of NC_064826.1, from coordinate 114,523,220 downwards.
GTTGAGTCTTCCTATTCATGAGCATTGTATGTTTTTCTATTTGTGAAGGTATCTTCTGTTTTCTTGCAATAGTGTTTTACCATTTTTCTTTGTACAGGTCTGTTACATCCCTGGTTAGATTTATTCCTAAGTATTTAATCTTAGGAATATAAGGGACTGTTTTAAATTGTATTGCTTTCCTGATTTCTTTTTCATTCTTCTCTTTACAGGTATATAGGAATTCAATTGATTTGCGTGTGTTTACATTATATTCTGCTCCTCTGCTGAATCTATTAGTTCCAGTAGTTTTCTTATGGGTCTTTAGGGTTCTCCGTGTATAGTATCATATTATCTGTGAATGGGGATAGTTTCACTTTTTCCTTACCGATTTGAGTGTTGTTTATTTCTTTTTATTGGCTTATTGCTCTAGTTAGGGCTTCCAGCACAATGTTAAAAAGGAGTGGTGATAAAGAGAATCCCTGTCTTGTTTCCATTCTCAAGGGGAATGCTTTCACCTCTCTCCATTGAGAATAATGTTGGCTGTTGAATTTGTATAGATGCCCTTTATTAGGTTGAGTAATCTGCCTTCTATTCCTATTTTATTGAGGGTTTTTAAATCAGGAATGGGTGTTGGGCTTTAAGGACGTCTTTTCTGTGTCAATCGAGATGATCATGTGATTCTTTCATTTTATTTATGTGGTGGATTATGTTGATTGATTTTGAAAGGTTGAACTATCCTTGCATACCTGGTATGAATCCCACTTGGTCATGGTACATTATTTTACATATACATGTAATGGTGATTTCTATCAGGTAGAATTTTGTTGAGAATTTTTGTATCTATATTCATGAGAGATAATACAGATCTGTAATTTTCTTTTCTTTTCTTTTCTTTTGTGGTGTCCTTGCCTGCTTTTGGTATGAGGGTTATGCTTGCTTCATATGATGAATTCGGGAGCAGCCCTTCCGTTTCTATATCCTGAAGCAGTTTGAGTAGTACAGGTGTGAGCTCTTCTCTGAATGTTTGGTAGAATTCTACAATGAAACCATATGGATCAGGCCTTTTTTTTTTTTAATAAACTTTTTAGTCTCTTCTTTTGTTATGGTTCTGTTGATTTTCTACCTCAGTTTGTATTTGTTTAGGTTGGTAGTGTTTTTCTAGAAATTTGTCCTTTTCTTCTAGGTTTCAAATTTGTTGGAATACAGTTTTTCATTGTGCTCTGTTTTGATCCTTTTTATTTTAGTTTGGTCTATTATAATGCCCCTCATTTCATTTCTTATTTGAGTTATTAGCTTCTTGTCCTGTTTTTCTTTTGTCAGTTTGTCCAGTGGTTCATTGAGTTTGTTTATCCTTCCAATTAATCAACTTTTGGTTTTGTTGATTCTTTCTATTGTTTTTTTCTATTCTCCATTTCATTTATTTCTGCTCTGCTTTTTATCATTTCCTTTCTTCTGATGTCTGTGAGCTTTTTTTTTTTTTTTTTGCTGTTCTCTTTCTATTTCTTTAAGTTGCAGGACTAACATTTTGATTTTGTCTTTTTCTTCTTTTTGCTATGTGCACCTATTCCTATAAATTGACCTCCGAGCACTGTCTTACCTATGTCCCATAAGTTTTAGTATGATGTGTTTTCATTCTCATTTGATTCTAGAAGTTTTTTTGATATTGTTTATTACCCAGTGGTTTTTAAGACAGCTGTTATTAAGTTTCCATGTATTTGATTTTTTTTTCCTTGCTTTTCCCGTTATTAGTTTCTACTTTAATGATATTGTGATCAGAGAAGATGCTTTGTATTATCTTAGTGTTTTGTATTTTGTTGAGGCCTAAGATGTGGTCTATCCTGGAGAATGTTTCGTATGCATCGGAAAAGAATGCATATTTTGCTGCTATTGGGTAGAGTGTTCTATATGCCTATGAGGTCAAGATGGTTGACTGTGGCTTTAAGATCTTCTGTATCTTTGCTGAGTTTCTTAAAGATGTTCTTTCCTTTACCAAGAGTGGTGTGTTGAAGTCACCAGCTATTATTGTGGAGCTGTCTATTTCTCTTTTCAATGCCGTTAGACTTCATTTTATGTATTTTAGAGCCCTTTTGTTGGGTACATAGATACGTATTATGGTTGTGTCATCCTGGTGGACTGTCTGTTTAATCATTGTATAATGTTCTTCCTTTTCTTTTATGGTGGATTTTGCCTTAAAGTTTATTTTGTCTGAGATTAATATTGCTATTTCTGCTCTTTTTTGTTGCTGTTTGCTTGATATATTTTGTTCCATCCTTTGATTTTTATTTATGTCTTTGTATTGTGTGTGTCTTGAGTACAGCATATTAATGGTCTTGTTTTTTTAAGTTTATTCTGTCACTTCCTATCTCTTTATGAGTGTATAAAGAGACAGAAATTTAAGCTGACACTAAAGTCCCCAGCATTTTAAAACTGTAAAAAGTGGTTGAACACTAAAAAAAGAGGGTTTAAATTGTACAAAGTCATCACAAGCTGTATAAACTAAACAACTCACTCATCATGTGAAGGAAATAAGAGGAGAGAGAATCTGTTGCACAGTTTTAAGCTAAATTTAAAAAAATTACAAATTGCTAAAAATCTGTTTTTGATGACTTACATAGTGATGAACTCAAGAAGTGCAAAGTTGATAATACCATTTTAAATAAGGAAATGGAAAAATGTAGGCACATAAGTAGCCTTCCCATCTGTTTTGCCAGGTGAATGTTTAGAATGTGGACTACAAAGCAAGATTTGAAAAGAATCAAGGGCAACAGTTAAGGATTTATATGGGAAAGCTAGGTAAGTAATGTGGGTGCAGGGACTTCGGGATTCTCCATCACCAGCAGCCAGGAGAGAATTCGACAGCAGCTGGAGTCTTCCTGCTTTCTTTTCTACAGAAAAGATTGAATGTAAGTGCTCAGCCATATACTTCTACTGAGACTTAACTTTCTTTTTCTCAGACCAGCACTCAGCCTGCCTGAATGGGGATGAGTATGGCTACCTGCCTGAAATTCAGAACTTTTTGAGGCTTCTACTGTCTCTTTGATGCAAAACCTCTCCTCTTCTAGAGATTAGATAAGGGCTCTGATAGGCCATTAGACCCATGGAAAGAGAAAGAGCTTTTAACACTATGCAATAACTGACAAGAGGAAGATTATGGGCATGCCAGGGAATTGGGCTTTACAAAAATTATCAATTTTAGGAAGTAAAGGAAAACTGCTTTTGGTCACTAGGTAAACATATGGAGATTGTGGCCCGGATTTAATAGGCAACATATGGAGTTGTATCATATGGAATCTCTATCAGCTGCAGGTTTGCAATCATCATGGCCATGCTATTGGCAGCCAAATCATCTGATTCACTCAGAGGCTGGGAGGAAGCTAGCAGATACCATGGATTCCAAATCAATCTTCCAGTTGTAGGAACAGAGTCCTCCAGCTAGGTGAGAAATGAGAATGCATACCAGAAGGTATAAGGTAGAGTGGTAGTTTATATCCCAGAAATGGGATGACATTAAAACAATTGATAGCAGAGAATGGGCTCAGGTCTAGAGACTACCATTGCAAACAGAAAGGCAAGAGATTGGAAGACAAATAGAGTCATAGCAAAATTCAGAGCTCTTGCTATAATTTAAGTATTTTATAGGAACCTTCAGTGTCATTCACAATCTTTCCCCTGACATGTAATCCTGGCCTCATATTCTCTCCATCATTTATTTCCTTTATTCCAGCTATGGTCCATGCAACACACTCATTATCTAGGTTCATCTTAAATTCTTCTGCATATGTTAATAATTTCCCACGCTAGAATTTACCCTTCCCTATCTTTCTTCTTCTTCTTTTTTTTTTTTGGAACTGCCTAAATTCCCACAGCACTTTATGTTTCAGTTCAAATATTATTTCTATTTATACTGTCTCTTCCACTAAAAATTTACGGCATTGCCTTTGGTTTTCAAGAGTTTCTACAATGTCTCTATTACAGTTTTAGTTGTACAGTATTATACATAATAAGAGCATGGGATGGAAGTTTGTGTGTATGTGTGTGTGAGAGTGTGCGTGGATGTCTGCCTTGTCTCCTCTAGAAGGTAAAGACTCTAAAGTTAATCCCTGTGTCTTCTCTCTTCTTTCCTGAACATCTCCGTAGCACATTTTACATAAAAAAAACCCAATACATGTTTATTCAATAAATAAGATATTGTAAGTTCCAGAAATGAAATTTCCAAAGAACTTTGTACCTGATCGAACATGAAAATGGCCATTCACTCTGTACCTCCTTAACTTATGAGGCTTGATTGTTTTTAAATACATTTTTTTACAAACAACTCTCCTGACATTCCAGGTGCCCAACCCACCACGGCCCAAGCCCACACTCATGTATTGCACCAATTTTAAATGTGCAGCAGCACCTTGTTGTTGTGATAACGCTGGAGCTAGCAAAATGGATGCTTCCAACAGTATTATGTAAAATTTGCACGAAATGGTAAATAAATAATATAATACTGCGTGTATAAATAACGATATTAAAGCAGAAAGTAATGTTAGAAACAGAAAATAAAACAAATAAATGAATAAACATTAAAAGCTATTTCTCTGGGAAAAAAATCAACAAACTAGAAAAATCCATGCCTACACTATTAAATAATTGGAGGGGAAGGAGCATGCAAACTATAGAAAGTAAGAATGTCAGCCAATAAATAACCATCCAAAGAGAGGAATTACATGTAAGCTTATATATCTATATCTAAACATATGTAAAAGAGCCCTGGTAGTTCAATGGTTAGTTAAATGCTTGGATGCTAAATGAAAGGTGGTAGTTCAAACCCACCAGCAGCTCCACAGAAGAAAAGACCTGGCAATCTGTTCCCGTAAATGGAGAGAGGAAGAGCAATCAGTGCTTTAATTCCCTTCCATTTGAGTGTAGATGGGGCCTGTGGGTGGTAAAAATGGTTAACAGGCTGGATTGCTAAATGAAAGGTTGGAAGTTCAAAACCATCTAGAGGCACATTGGGAGAAAGGCCTGGCAATCTACTTCTAAAAATCAGTCTCTGAAAGCGCTGTGGAGCACAATTCTACTCTGGCATACTTGGTGTAGCCATGAGTCAGAATCGATTCAAGAGCATCTGTTCTTTTGGGTGTAGGTGGGTTAGTGGTTGGCTTTCAATGAATCAGTAAAAATAGGAACTTGAAACTTGGCAGACACTATCTTAATTTATTGTTCAAGGTTAACATCACCAGCGAAAAGTCATGTTGCTATCATGTACCCCTTGATAAGACAAGCACTTCACCTCTGTTGTTTTCTTCCTCTAAAACACATAAACCCAGTCTAACCTTTAGACAACATAACACAAATTCAAATTAACTCAAAGGCAGCTTTTTTTTTTTTTAACCAAATACTTGATTAGTACTTTCAAAAGTTTCAAAATCATGGAAAACAACAAAAGCTGAAAAGTGGTTCCAGATTGAAGGATTCTAAGGAAACATGAAGATTAAATTAAATACGTATCCTGGAACAAAAAAGGACGTTAGCAGAAAGGCTTGTGAAATCTGAATAAAGTCTGTTGTTTATAGTATTGTAGCTATACTAATTTCTTAATTTTGATGAATAATCATAGTTACATAAGTAGTTAGCATTAAGAAAAGTTGGATGAAAGGTATACTGAGACTCTCGTTATTCTTCGTATAAATCTTCTGTAAATATAAAATAATTGTAAAAATTAAAAGTAAAAAGAAAAAAGCCCTTAAAATACGGAATGTTTCTTCAATACTTGAAGAGCATCTCAAATAAAAATTTCATTAAAATACTTTTTCTCATCTATCAAATGGAAAAAACCTCAAAGTTCTGACAATAAGCTCTGTAGATCTAGACTGCTAAGAAGCAGAGACAATGATACATTGCCGTATGAATGTAAAATTACATAATCTTTATAGAAATGAAATCAGCAAATTTTGGCAAAGTGGCATATATGTTTATTTCTTTACATATCAACCCTATACCTAGAAATTTATGACATGACATACTGGTCTCTCATGGACTGAATTGTGTTCCCCAAAATATCTGTCCACTTGGCTAGGTCATGATTCCCTTGCATGATTATATGGTTGTCTACCATTTTATCTTCTGATGTGATTTCTCTATGTGTTGTAAATCCCATCACTATGATGTAATAAGACGGATCAGTAGCAATTATACTGGTGAGGTCTATGAGATTAGGTAGTATCTTAAGCCAACCTCTTTTGAGATATAAAGGAGAGAAGCAACCAGAGAGACACGGGAACCTCATGCCACCAAGAAAGCAGTGCCGAGAGCAGAGCATGTCTTTGGACCTGAGGCTCCTGCTCTGAGGTGCTCCCAGACCAAGGGAAGACTGATGCATCAAAGAACCTTCTTCCAGAGCCGACAGAGAAAGAAAGCTTTCCCCGGAGCTGGGGCTCTGAATTCAGACTTCAAGCGTACCAGGCTGTGAGAGAATAAACTTTTCTTTGTTAATGCCATCCACTTATGGTATTTCTGTTATAGCAGCACTAGATGACTAAGACATGGCCAAAAGTAATAATTCCTATTACAAAATTATTTGTAACAAT